>NC_138867.1:109112496-109712496 GCF_965194805.1 Balaenoptera borealis | reverse complement strand
AGAGGGAGGAGATATGGGGATATATGTATATGTATAGCTGATTCACTTTGTTATAAAGCAGAAACTAACACACTGTTGTAAAGCAATTATACTCCAATAAATATGTGAAAAAAAAAAAGAAATAGTGATTGAATATCACGGAGAGCCCATAGTTTATGCTCCCTGGAAAGTAATAATAAAAACAACCAGGACTCTGTTCCTCTTTCTGGAGCTGTCCCTGGTATTCCCTCCAAAGGTTTAACTGTAGCTGTGGTGAAACCTCTCTATTGGCCACACCCCTCACCCTGTAGCCCTGCCCTCGTTTGCCAAGTTAGCAACACCATCTAGATGAGCACCTTCCTTGCAACTGAAGATTGCATCCTTTCTGGATGCACAGAGTTGAAGCCAGTGTAGGTTTCTTCTAGCCACTGTTAGGGGTGCGTTTAATGAGAGAGACAGAAAGGAGGTTTCCATGAATCTTGCCCCCTGTGAGAATAAAAGAATCAAAACTCTCTCTAGCTCAGAGACAAGAAGCATCTCCAAATGCAGTAGACACCAGAAGAGCATGGAGTAGGTGCTCGCCAAACTGTTTAATGGATTTTGAAAGAATAAAACAAGAGGCAAAGGGAGGAACTTAGAAGGGGAAGGAGACAGGCATCTGAGAAAGAAATGAGGCCCAAAGAGCCCAGAGATGGATGGGCCTTTGATAGGAGAAAAGACATTTCCTGTGTTAAAATAAGAGGGAATGAGGAGAAAGGGGGTGCAGATGCAGGCAGGACTGAGGATCGGGTGGCGGCAAGATAAGGCACTGCCCGTAGTAAAACTTCTAAGCAACTACTTGTAGGTAAGGGGAGTACTGGGAGATGGTCAGAGAACTCGCTTGTTCACAATTTAACTCTGCTTGGTTGAAATGAGTAAATCTGTCGTTCTAATTTTCATAATCTTTCCTGGAATAAAAATAGGATGCAAAAACTCAATCTGTTCCCGATTTAGAACCAAACTGGAATGAAAGATTTGACAGAAATCATCTTCTAAGATGAAGTTGGTGCTAAACGGTGCTAACGAATCTCAAAATAAAGTATCTCCAAAAACATATGCCTCCTTTTTCTGAAAGCAGGGTGACACCTTCAAACTCTTTTCAAACCACTGTGCTGCCTATGATTTTGGGGGGAAAAAACTCAAGCCTACTAATAGGGAGTTTTTAGTTGGAAATGTTCCATGTCACATTAGACAGGCACTTCTGCCAAGAAGCTGTCCCATGGTAATGTCGCCAGTAACAGATTACGTTGGATGCATTTCTTGGCTGATTTATAGCAATCACTGATGCCCATTCCTGCTCTTCCTTGCCCTTTCAATCACTACCAGTATCCTAAGTCTCACCACTCACATGTCTAGTCATGTGTACAAAATTGCTGTAGTAAGTATAACTGACATATGCTAATTCAGTTGTTTAAAGTTATTAGATTTGCCATCTTACAGAGAAAATTCATATTACATAGTTAAGACACTGCATTCAAGCATTTATTTCTTTTATTTATTATGCTTCAAGTGAAAGGGTTGAAAAGGATAAAGGAGAGGAAATACAATACGTAAAAGACAAGTGCTTATAACTTAAAGTCATCTTAATAGCAACTTCTGTGTGAAACATGCTTTAAAACATCTTAATAGAGAATTAAGGAATAATGTTTTGTAATATACTGAAAATCTGACTACAATTTTCTCTTTCTCTCTTTACACTTAAGTAATACTTTCCAGGAACATGTTGCAAAAGCTTCAGGACAAACTTTGAACTCACCTGTACTTTCCTTTATGAAATATCACCAATTAGAAAATTCATTCCCCTGATTAATGGCTGCCCTGATTTGGACATCAAAGGTCATTCAGCTCTTTTGAGCACATCTTGTCTAAGTCCCCATCCCTCTAAACTGAGACACTGACATTAAAATTTACTAGGTGCTCTTGTTGGCCATGAAGAACTCTAGGAAATTTAACATAGGATAGGTCCTATTGTTGTGTGATTCTTTAAGAATAAGACAACATCAGAGCAAATGGTAGAGCTGAGATTCAAACTCTGGTAAGTCAGACTCCAAAGGCATGCTCCTGCCACCACTCTACCAGTCAAACGACTTTAGTGATTAGGATTTGGTACCTTCCCGGTTAACTGACTTATTGCTTGAACAGATCTGACTCAGAAAAATTTTCTCTACTGAAGTCTTCGGCCCTTTAAGTCTTAACTGCTGGTGTTAATTCTAACATCTACTGTTCTAGTGCCAAACGCAGATGAGATTCCTTCTTCCACACGACATCCCTTCACGTGAAAGACGGCTATGATTGACTGCTGCAATGCAGCCTAAATAGATCCCATTGACACAATAGTTACTCACCTCTAAACATGGTTCTGCTGGATTTTAGTCCTCTTAAAGTATAAGAACCAAAACTAAACACTCAACCGCACTCCCAGGGTGGTCTGATCAGCACAGAATTCCATGTGACTCACTGTCTTGGCCTCTTAACTAACACTTCTGCTCTTAATCTTCACAGGGTTCTCAAACATGATGTGCTTGCTGTCCATACCTCCACCCAAGCCACTGATAAGAACCAGAGAGAAAGAAGTCAACCCTGGGTAGCCTGCCAACAAAGCTCTCTCTTTCCATTGACACTTAATGTCATCATTTGCATGTCTGGGGACCACAAGTCAACATCATTCATGGACTTGTGTTTGAATCTAAGCCTCCCTTTGAATCAGCCAAGTGATCTGGACAAGGAATTTAACCCATACACTGCAGTTTTCTAAATTCTCAAATTGGGAATGGCAGTACCTCCTCATAGGCATCTTAGCAATGACTTTGTAGATTCTAAGATCATTTTCATGCAGAGTAGATGCTCAATAAAAAGTACTTCCTTGCTGTTAAAAATTTTTTTTTTCTATGATATCGTCACAGAGATGAGTGTCAGAAAAGCCTGTTGCTCCAGTTTCAGTCAAGAGTTCTCCATGCAATGTCACCTGCTTGCACATGGCAGACGTAGTTCATGTAGTAATCAACGAAACTCTCTAATGATTTGTCCCTTCACTACTTTAGCAAAACTGTCTTTGCATTTACTAACATTAAGCGTCCTCTGAGCACTGGGTGCAGGGGCTCTGATGCTCAGAGTGCGATACGTGTGATCTCCCAGGCTGGCGCTAGGAATCCACTCCAGGATGACTTTCACTTGTTGTATCTCCGCAATCAAATAACTCAGCTTCTGCCATCTCACTTTTCTGCTCTGTAAAATAGTGATAATGGTATTGACCCATCTCACAGGCATGCTGTGAAGAAATGCTAATTAATGTTCACAAAACCCTTTGAAAACGTAAATTGCTATTTAAAGACTAAATATATGTATTCAGCAGAGGACAAGTGTAACTTGGGATTAACATGTCCTAGATGCTGAAATGGCCTCCCCTTGCTCAAAGTGGAAAACCTTAATAACAACCTGACACCTGCTCAAAATCCATACTTTTTCTCTCACTCTATTTTGAAGCAACACAATTTTTATGGATGTTGTGACTGAAAGCTAGAAATAAGCAGTAACTTGAATGTTTCTCTTTTTAAAAGGTGGAGGATATACTTTCAAGGACTGTCAGAAAGAGAAGTTACTAAATTGCTCGGGGGGGAAAATGACTCCAGGTAGAATATGATATGCTAAGAAATCCGACAGTTAAGACTTTTCCGTAAAAACTCAATAGTACTGATAAGGTTTAACTGCACTCTTCTCATGCAATAAGATCCATTGATTTGGATTAACGGATACAGCTTGCTCTCACATTCTAAACTGTCAGGGTAAGGAAACATTTTGAGACTGCAAAATAGATTAGGAGTGTAAAATGATTCAAAAACAGGAGACCGCACAAGCCGTCTGAGCCTTCTGCTAAGGCAGCTCTTACCGGAGCTGAACAGCTGCCTAGCAGAATCTCACGAATGCACTGGTACCCCAGGAATTAGAAGGCAGGCTTCACAGGCCTCTGAAAAGGAAGTTGCTAAATATTCCTCCAAATGACTTTTTACCAACTCGTCCACCTCAGGATCCCTCCCTTGCTTTGAGGACAGATGTGACAGGGTGAGAGAGTGGCATGGACATATATACACTACCAAACGTAAAATAGCTAGCTAGTGGGAAGCAGCCACATAGCACAGGGAGATCAGCTCTGTGCTTTGTGACCACCTAGAGGGGTGGGATAGGGAGGGTGGGAGGGAGGAAGACACAAGAGGGAAGAGATATGGGGATATATGTATATGTATAGCTCATTCACTTTGTTATAAAGCAGAAACTAACACACCATTGTAAAGCAACTATACTCCAATAAAGATGTTAAAAAAAAAAAAAAGAACATAATGCCGAAACCATCTGGAAACGTTTTAGAGTTGTCTTTTCACCCCAACAGGGGCCTGTGGCAGGATTTGCATTTTTAAGGCTTTTCGGTTTTAAACAGTTAATCATCTTAGAGGATAGGGATGTGCAAAGCTGGCAGCGTTTCTTAGGAGACTTGATAGAAACTCAGTAGAGGAAAAGAAATGTTTTCAGTTTGAAGTGGAAGGTTGCATTAAACATGAAATAAACACTCTTTCCTGTGCTGCCAGAGTCTAAAAATAGGCACTTGAACAGATTTTGAAGTGCCATTTTATGCTTTCTCCAATGAAGCCATTGGCACTATTAGCCTGATTACTATGCAAGGAGAGGGCCAGATGGCTTGCCCTTGAACTGAAATCAAAGGGCCTTCTTCATGTGAGCATTTTTTCAGAGTGAGGGCTTCCTAAATACTTAGAGGTCTTATGTTCAGTATACAAAGGGAATCCGCTGGCCCATCACAAACTTACTCTCCAGAGTCCAGTAGGCGGTTTTCTCGGCACACTGAATAATTACAGGCAAAGTTAAGTAAACTCATGGAAATGCCTCCTTCAGCCCTTATCTTCAGATTACAAGGTGTCCCAGAGTGGCAGTTTCCCACTTAACCAACATCAAATTCTCTGTTAAAGGATCAAATATGTTGGACTTGCACTCAAGGTTTCGCCTTGGAGCTTGTTAGAGATAAAGACTCTTAGGCCTCACCTTGGACCTACAGAGTCAGAAGCTGCAGTTTCACAAGATTCCCAAGTGACCTGGATGCAAGTTAAAGTTTTAGGTGCACAGGGTTAGTCACTTTCGATCTAATTCTCTGTCTCCCCAGGAAGATCTCCAACTCCCTCAGTAGTCCTATTGTATTATCTCGCAGTCCCTCCTGCAACAATATAATATTGAATAAAAAAGAATTTAATCTGAGAGTCACAAAGCCATACCACATTAACACCTCATGTCAAAGTTAAAGAATATGCTGTTATTTATTGAACATCTACTATGCGCATTTCATTCAGAAATGAAACAGACACGCTCTCAACCCAAAGAGCTCACAATGTCTAGACACACATGAACAACCACGAGGCTCAGTGAAAAGACGCAGAGAAATATGGCATTTAAGAAAGTTCTGAGACTTTCTGAACAGCAAGACTAAGAGCATATGAGGGTTCATGGAGATTCAGAGTAAAATAATCTTGGGTTAGATAAGATGTTTTGCACTCCATTCTAAGGCATCTGGAATTTAAATCAGGGGGTGGGGCACAACTTTTAATACCTACAATCGTCAGGAGCGAATGACAGAAGGGGATTAAGGGAAAAGGTATTTGTCCTATGTTAAAGGACTATTCCTTAAACGTAATCTGTTAGGCCCAGTGTTGTCATACCTTTTGATTTTTAAAAAGAGCCAGAAATCCAAACATGTATGGTGTGTGCAATCTCCTAATGTTTAAATGCTGGCTACAACAACAGCAACAAAACCAGGAATGAATGGGCCAAACAAAACACCTTTGTAGGCTGAAGTCTGCAACCTCTACTTGAAAATCTAGGGTATTTTGTCCCACCAGAGGCTTGACAGCCGCCGCACAGGTGGGGTTCCATGATGAATAAGACCGTGTTACTTCCAGAGGCAAACAGCAGGAGGAAGCACAGTGCGATGTGTGCTGAAGTAGAATCCTGCCTGCAGGTGCAAGGAGCTGTGACTGAAAAAGGGACTAATTTCCCAGGGCAAGAGGAAAGGCTTCCCAGATTGGGGATTATGAGTGGAAGTTTCAAGAATCAAAAGGGGGCTTCCCCGGTGGCGCAGTGGTTAAGAATCTGCCTGCCAATGCAGGGGACACAGGTTCGAGCCCTGGTCCGGGAAGATCCCACATGCCACGGAGCAACTAAGCCCGTGAGCCACAACTACTGAAGCCCGCATGCCTAGAGCCCATGCTCTGCAACAAGAGAAGCCACTGCAATGATGAAGCCTGCGCACCGCAACGAAGAGCAGCCCCCGCTCGCTGCAACTAGAGAAAGCCTGTGCACAGCAACGAAGACCCAACGCAGCCAAAAAAAAAAAAAAAAAAAAGGTATCAAAAGGTGTGAAGAAAAAGGGAAGAGAGATAAGGGGAGAAAATAATCCAGGTGAGAAAACTGAACTTGCAAAACTTAAAGGCTGCAGAGAGGATGATGAAACATCCTGCATGTTTCAATGAAACATGAAGGTTCAGAAGAGTGAGGAGGAGAGTATACAAAAGTCAACAAATTTGCTTAATTTTCAGTAGTTGATGAATAATTTCATGTGATTTCCTCTCAACAATGACCATTCTCCATGCTGAGGCAAGAAAATTAGGGAACTTTCTGTTATCAGTAGTTGCTTTTATGTGATGTGTCTTTGATTTGACTGGGGCTATAGAGAAAATGCACACAGAAGTAAGAATGTTATAATATACTATTGCACCAGATATCAACTCATATGGCTTAGGCTAAGAAGAAGTTTATAACAATTCCTTCAGTTTTCAGAAATTACTGAAGGGGAGCAGAATTTGCCTCTCCAAAATCTGCCCCTTTGACACAGGATTAACCTAGAGCTGGTTATTTTTAAGAAACAGCAGATATAGGAAAACTTCTGAAAACCAAGTAGAAGTTACCCTTTTGTAAGAGATATTTACATTTACAAGGGAAATCTCCATTTGCAAGGGTGTCTCCCTCTCTGTACCTCTGAAGAGGAGGATGACTAAATGTCTAGAAACCCTTAGCAATGGAAAAAGCAGAACTTAAATCTGTATAACAACCTTGCCCTTGTTTTCTGTACTTTTCCTGGTAACCTCCCATAATTGGCCTCCTCTCGCGATATCTTCCTTTGTCTTTAGCTGGAGATGGTATTTAAGGTGGTGGCTTGGGCCATTTTGGGGAGTTACTTAGTTTTCCTGGATCTCTCCCATGTATACAAGAGGTATGCCTGCTATTAAACTTCTATTTGTTATTCTCCTGTTAATCTGTCTTTTATTATGGGGGGGTGAAGGTGAGTGTGGGAGTGGGTCTCAGCCAAGAATGTAAAAGGGTAGAGGGAAAATTATTTTGCCTCCCCTAACTTACCAAAAAATGAAAGAAAGGCTTTTAACAGATGTTCAGTGGGCATTAAATATTATCAATCAAGCTGACTTCATATTTCTTCCTAAACAGCTTTTAACAACAGCTGTGATTCTTTTATTTGCTGCTTTTTAAGGGAAACTTTTATGTCTATTGCTATATCTGTAATTTTAATTGTAAGGATTCCATCTGTGATTTTAAATTATTTATTTAACCTCCAATGTTAGCAAAAGAGCATTGATTAGGAACTTAAATAACTCTCCCCCTCTTACTCACCATCATGGAACTGACAGGAAAAATTTTAAATGCTCTTTGGTGAAGAGAAAAACTCAACACAAAAATATCTACAAAAAATTACAGGAAGAAGAGAAATGATGAAATTTATTAGCGTAGTAAAACATGCTGTTAAGCTTATTTTATTTAATTTTTCAATGGGTGTTCTGTAAATCATTAATGTAGTCAGTCTGCAGCTGCTTCTTTTTGAATACAGTGTTAGAATGGGAAGACCACAGCTTTCATGGCAAGTCAACGATTTTGGTTATGTCACAAGGTTTGCAAATTACTCTGGCCTCAGATATTTTGCAATTATTTCTTCATAATAAATATTAGAAATAAATGCCTGCTAGTGAGAACCTACTATATAGCACAGGGAACTCTACTTGATGCTCTGTGGTGACCTAAATGGGAAGGAAATCCAAAAAAAGAGGGGATATATGTATACGTATAGATGATTCACTTTGCTGTTCATCAGAAACTAACATAACATTGTAAAGCAACTATACTTCAATAAAAATTAAAAAAAAAAGAACATCAAAATATTTTAGAATTGTCTTTATAAGGAAAATCTTATTAAAAAACACTATTGGCAAAAGGAAGAATATGAGAACAATAGGAATATACATGACAACTAGTCACCTCCCAAAGGTTTCTCCCATCCCTGCTGTTATTGTTATACTAATATTATTATTACTATTATTAGCCTGTGTGTGTGTAGTGTGTAATGTATATTAAGGGCACTTAACATAAGAACTACCCTCTGGGACCAGTAGTTTTTAAACTTCAGTGTGAAGATGCTGCTGGGAGTAGGGTGCTTGTTAAAACATGCAGATTTCCAGGCCTTGTCTGAAGACAGTATGATTCTGATTTTTCAAGAGTCCTAAGTGATTCTGATGCAAATGGTCCCAGAATTACATTTTAAATGATGCTAGGGTGATGATGCATCATCACTGATGGTTGCATTGATGGTTTCTCTAGCACACTACTTCTATTTTTCATTTTAAAATAATAAATACTTATTTTACAAAATTTGGGAAATATAAAAAAAGTTGTCAAAAAATACCCATATTTCCAAAATCACATGAGAATCACCATTAATATTTTATATACATACTTTCAATATTTTTCTATATATTTGTATATAGTTGTATATAAGGCATATGCAACTTCATAGTCTACTTTTAAAGCTAGCTATTTCAAATAGTTCATAAATGTCATCTTAATAGCTGCATACAAATTTCAACCATAATTTATATTTAAAAATTACTGTAATGTCCCACTTCCTTAAAGGAACTTGGACATAGATACTGATAGTTTTTAGCAATAAATGCACAGCAGCAACTCTGTGCAACTCCAATTCTGGGAAATAGATCTGACCCTTATCACACCAGGCTTTTTGACCATAATGCAGTTCTCATTCTTTATACACTCAATCAGTCCTATTTAACATAATAATCCGTCATAATGAGGAGCCATTACATGTGCAGCTAAAATGCTGGATGCTTTAGAAGTTAAAGACATTTTAACTGGAACTTCAGAAATGGAATATCACCTTCTAGTAACATTAAGCAAAGCACTTAATCTTTCTATGACTTGATTTCTAATTTCTTTTAAAAAAGGAAAATAATGTATAAATGAAGATAAAGCTGTCATGCAAATTAACAGTGGTACTGACTACTGGAAATAAATAAAGCTCAGCTATTAAAATCACAATTCAAATATACTTCAAAGACTGGCTCACAGACCTATGTTTGTATCTGAGAAAAATAGGATCTCAGCCCATATCATGAAAACGTCAATCATAGGCCAAGATTTGATGTGGAAAGATGCTCTCTAAACGAAGGTTTTCACCTTTTAGCATCTCTGGATCTCAGCTGCATTATGTGAAAATGGAGCAAACAGCACTATCATTAGATAACATTATGTGAAATCTTTTGAGGTTTTAGGAAGATTTTTCTGTGTTCTAAAAAGTACCATTACTTATATTAAAAGTCATTAAAAGTGCCACTAGTGAATATGGAAGTGCTTCTGTATATTTTTCAGCTTGGAAAAAATATCTTCATAGAAGAAACACCTTACAAATCTCTTAAGCAAGCGACCTAAGGTCACCTACGAATCATTCCCACCAGTGTCTAGATATCCTTAGACTGACTTAAAAAAAAGAAGATATAGCAATGTAAAGGTGTCCTTCTGATGTTTATTTTGTGACATTACTTTTCCCTGAATATAAAGGTAATACTTAATTTCCTACATTATATGTGGGAGTGCAAAATTGGTTCAACGACCGTGGAAAAGTGTTTGGTAGTATCCAATATAGATAAGTATATGTACATCCCATGACCATTGATTCTACTCCTTGGTATATGAAACAATTATAATACATATCTTCACCAAAAGGCATGTATAACATTTTCAATAAGCGCAATGGTATGAATTATAATAGCTGCCACCAGTAGCAATAGCCCCAAATTGGAAACAGTCCAAATATTTATCAACCAGTAGCATGAATGAATGTATTGGGTTGGCCAGAAAGTTCGTTCAGGTTTTTCCACAACATCTTATGGAAAAACCTGAATGAACTTTTTGGCCAACCCTATATCATGTGAATGAACAAACCATAACTCTATGTAACATCATAGGTTACTCTCACAAACGTAATGCTGAATGACAGAGGCCAGATACAAAAAAGCATATACTATATGAATTCATGCATTTAAAATTCAAATGGCTGAGATTAATTTGGCCTGTCTTAGAACTCTTGTTACCTTAGTGGGTCTTTTAAGGTTCTTTTGTTTTATGTTTGGCTTATTTTTCCTAGTAAATTCAGTATTATGCCTTGCAACTACAATTTTCTCACACTTACCTAACTCTGGAGGATTATTCCCTTTCTGTTTCAGCTGATGAATTCAAACTAGTGTCATCAGACCATCTGTGACAATGATCAAAGGAAAGAAATAGTCTGAAGGAAGAACTAGCTAGCTCTTTATGCTTAGCTGTCACAGTACTTTTATCTACAAAAATTTTCTCTCTGTTGTAAAGATTTTTTTTTGTTAGTAGACACACAGAAATCATAGCAATGCCTATTAGTGAGAAAACAGCATTAACAAGTGATAGATTGTGTGTTGAGGCTCAACACATTTCCAAATATTTACAGAAGACAGAATACAGGGCCAGTTTCTGGTACACTATTTCTGTTTCTTTCACGGTGGCTCCCTTTCCTCTTTCTGTCCACTCCGCTTCCTGCCATCTCCTGTGCTCTGACTGATGAGAAAGCCTAAATTCCACTCACATAGCATCATTTGATTCTGCCCTATCTCCTGGAGCACGGCCCCTCTAGTACAACTGAAAACTCATGAAAGCAGCTATTAAGGGGGAGACCACTGATTTTCTACCCTTGGAAAGTGGAGATTTGAGACTTTCAACCAGATGGTCTAGAAGATCTTCACACATTTAACAGCAGCAGCAACTGCCAGGATAATTTTTGCTCAGAAACAGCTTTCAAAGTAAGATTTTGATGATCTTGAGTTTATGCTTTCATTTGTCTGTTGATGTTATGCAATTAATTCCTACAACAACAACAACAAAACCCTTTAAAACCAGATGGATTTTGATGGCTTAGTTCAAAATAAGTTCCTCAAATTTAATCACATTGAAATATTTTATTTCCTATTTAGCTAAAAGTAACATTTCAGAAAAGAGAGGTTTCAATTTTTCAATTGGAAAAGAAAAATTATAAACAAAAGGCCAAGATTCTCACATCAGATATTAAATGTTTGAGAGCCAGCAAATAAAATCATAGCTACCAAATGAAGTCATGATTTATTTTAAATAAATGAAATCATCGCATATACATATTTGTGAGTTTCAAAGTACTCTAAGATCCCTATCTCCTCAGTCTGTGGCTTGGCCATATGAGCCAGTGTCTAAATAAGAATCAGGAAATACTGATTGCTAGTCTAGTGATGTGAAAACAATACTACTACTGGAATGTTTTAAAAAAGGCTTCAAAACCCTGTCACCGCACCTGACTTCATAACTAAATGTTGTGAAAAGCAGTTACACTTTTCAGGTGAGGTCTATTATAAACACAATCATTGGTTAAAAATTTGTGTTAAAGTCATACTCAAATGGATCAAAGATCTAAATGTAAGGCCAGACACTATAAAACTCTTAGAGGAAAGCATAGGCAGAACACTCTTTTACATAAACTGCAGCAATATCTTTTTTGATCCACCTCCTACAGTAATAAAAATAAAACCAAAAATAATCAAATGGGACCTAATTAAACTTAAAAGCCTTTGCATAGCAAAGGAAACCATAAACAAAATGAAAAGACAACCCACAGAATGGGGGAAAATATTTGCAAATGAAGCGACCAACTAGGAATTAATCTCCAAAATATACAAACATCTCATGCAGCTCTACATCAAAAAAAACAAACAACCCAATCAACAAATGGGCAGAAGATCTAAATAGACATTTCTCCAAAGAAGACATACAGATGGCCAGAAAGCACATGAAAAGATGCTCAACATCACTAGTTATCAGAGAAATGCAAATCAAAACTTACAATGAGGTGTCACCTCACACCAGTCAGAATGGCCATCATCAAAAACAATAAGTGCTGGAGAGGGTGTAGAGAAAAGGGAATCCTCCTACATTGTTGGTGGAAATGTAAATTGGTATAGTCACTATGCAGAACAGTATTCCTTAAATACTGTTCAGAACAGAACCTGGAGAACAGGTTCCTTAAAAAACTAAAATAGAACTAACATATCATCCAGCAATCCCACTCCTGGGCACATATCCAGAGAAAACCATAATTCGAAAAGATACATGCACCACAATGTTCATTTCAGCACTATTTACAATAGCCAAGACATGGAAGCAATCTAAATGTTCATTGACAGAGGAATGGATAAAGAAGATGTACATATATACAGTGGAATATTACTCAGCCATAAAAAAGAACAAAATAATGCCATTTGTAGCAACATGGATGGACCTAGAGATTATCATACTGAGTGAAGTAAGTTAGAAAAAGACAAATATCATATGATATCACTCATATGTGGAATCTAATCTTAAAATGATACAAATGAACTTATTTACAAAAACAGACTCACAGATTTTGAAAACAAACCTACGGTTACCAAAGGAGAAATGTGGGGTAGGGGAGGAATAAAATAGGAATTTGGGATTAACATACACACTACTATATATAAAATAGATAATGAACAAAGACCTACTGTATAGCGCAGGGAACTCTACTCAATATTCTGTAATAACCTATATGGGTAAAGAATCTGAAAAAGAATGAATATATGTATATGTATAACTGAATCACTTTGCTGTACATCTGAAACTAACACAACATTGTAAATCAACTATACTCCAATAAATTAAAAAATAAAATCACAGTATTAAGCATTCTAGTAATATAGAATCTTTAAAATATTATCTTTTGCTTCCAGTTGCTCCACAATAGTCAGCATCTATTATGATGACACCCCTAATGATTATTGTGAGTATTCTTTGCTGTATTTCAAACATATAATACTCAAGTAGAACTGCATGGTTTTGATATTCTGCTGTAAAAAATCAGAAGGCAGCCACATGTTCCCATTAGCAGAACAGAAGAAAACCTCTTAAACTCAAAATAAAGAGGATCCTATTCTAAAAAACTGTTTTTGTGTAGATTTTCTAACAAAGTGTTGTTCTTATCTATTACGGTTGACAGCTTTTTGCCTGACCAACTTTTTAGGCTTCAGTTCAAGATGTAAGGCTGTCACATTCATTCTGACCTCACACAAAGACTTCAGCGTCCTGCCAAAGAATGACAGAGCCCACACAGCTCACTCTGAGCTTCTGAACTTCAGAAAGTGGGAAAAATCATCACCTGTTGTTATCTCTGCTTCTCTCTTCAAGGTTGGTTTCCACGTGTCTTGCCCAAGGCACCTTCTTGAGCCAACTGATGACTAGCCTTGGCGGAATCACTGTTTTGGATAGATTTCTTTTGATAGTCTCATTACTGCTCTACTTGAACGAAAGAGATTCAGTTCCAACAGGAACTGTATGAGCTCTTGAGTTAATATATCCTCATCTCATACTTCATGACTATTTTAGCAATATCTTGCTGACTGCTAAATTAGATTAAGGGTTTATTCTCTATGTGGTCTCTATTATCTCTGTTACATTATCTTGGCCAGCGATTATGAAATGGAGCCAAATTGGAACATATCTATTACATATGATTACTCCTCAAAAGATAGTTTTTAAAAAGGGTGCTGATTTAGAACTATGATTTAACAGGTTATATTTTAATATGGATTAGTCTACCCATTTTGGATCTGCAAGTAAAAATAACATAAATGCTAACCTTGGAAAGTTTTTCACCATAAAACAAAATCTCAACCTGTTATTTATCATCATTCTTAACAAAAATGCATCTTTCACAAGCACAAATTAAGAGGGAACTTTCATTTATCCCTCTCTTAGAAGACTGTAAACCACTTTCCATACTGTGAAAATTCACTCATTTGACAAATATTAATTAAGCACCAATACACACCGTGCACCATACCAGACTAGGTATATAGAGGCAAACTCAGTGATGTGATATGGCCCTTCAGACTTTCTACTAGGCTATTTTCCTTTTCTTTTCATACAGTTGATTTCAGAATCTTAGGAAGATTATCAATGTTGTAATTATAAAATCAGTTAACTCTTTCAGTTATCATATTTTAGTTCAAATCCATGTGGGTAGATGAAAGTGATTATTAAACATAAAAGTTCTCAAGACCCCTTTCTGTCTATCTCTGGAGAACAGATAATTGCACATAATTAACCCTATAGAGTTTTTGAAGCATATTCCATTCAAAAATAGCTACAGTGACAACCCTGCTGACTTGACTTCCTAAGGAAAAGATTAATGGCTGTTTGAGAAAAATTTTGGCATTATAGCTACAATAGAGGTCTTTGATCCAAGATTCCTTTCCAAATGCCCATCCCTCTCCAGGATCTCTGTTTTCCTTATGAAGTTCTCATTTTAATTTAAAAAAAAAAAAGATTAGTCAAGAGAGAAAGAATAAGAAGGTGTTCTGGAAATATTGCATACAAAGATTTCTCTTCAAGAAATTCTGCTTTAGGAATATTTTATGTATATAGGTTATTTTAAATGAAAACATATAGGCTAGGGAGATTATACATATTATCTATACTATACATTATGTATCTCTCTAATATATATATACACGCACACATATGAGCAGGCAGCAAGGCTGACTTGATGCTGGACTAATAGCATATATATATATATATATATATATATATATATATATATGTATACAGAGAGAGAGAGAGTGAGTCTTGGCTGAATCAATATTTTGGATGTTTTCCTTTGATAGTTTCATCATTTCTCTAATTGAACAAAAGGGAAGATCAACAAAATTGAACAAAAGGGAAGATATCTATATATCTATATAGATATCTATATTGATATCTGTATCTATATCTGTATCATCTATTTGTGCATTTCAACTAATCTCTAGTCCTTAGGGTTTTTAGGTAAAGAATAAATTACCTGTGTGATAATGTACCTATTTTTTTTTAATTTTACCACATTCCTGCTTTTCCCCCCTCCCACTCCATCACCCTCACACCATCCCTCATCTCCTATCCATCATGGGTTCAGCCTCATTCTCAGCTCTGGACAAATCCTATTTCTGGGCATAAAGAATGTAAGAGACTCTAGGCTAATAGTTCATCATCAAGTCAGCCTTGCTGCCTTCTCTTCTTCCAGTATCTGCTCTCTGTCTTGCCTTCTTCCCTATATCCCACCTTCTGCCATGTAAATGGGTTCCCATTTCAGGATCTCTGCCTGGCTGTCTGCCTCTGAATTCCCTACCTCTAAGCTATGCCCACTACCAGTGCCCCTGTGTGCACAGGGTCCTCCCTTGCTTGTTCTACCAGCTTTTGAGGTAAAGCCTGCCTACCTTTAGGTAGGTGAGAGACTTCCTCGCTGCTGCTGACAGCCTATGTCTACCTCTGGCCACAGCCTGCCACTAGACTCCTAAGGAGATGCTGCCCTTGGCTCATCTAGATATGCCCTGGCACCTGGGGCTGGCTCAGCCCTCACACAGCCTTCTCAGCCCAGCTGTGCCTCTTTGGCTCCACACTTTGGCCAAATGAGCTTCAATTCTGAAAAACAACATCTGCAGCAGTGACTGGTAAGCAGGAGTAACAAACCTGCCATGTCTGGCCTACAGATGTATTTACATATTTTGTTTGGCCAGCACAGTGCTGATGCACAGAGACTTTTCTTTCTCTTTTTAAAAAATTCACTACTAACATGCAAAAATTAGAAAATTTCACATTAAAAAAAAAAAAAAACCCCAAACAAACAAAAAACAAAAATTGGATTTCCAGGCTGGCCTGAAGGTGGAAGCTATAACATATGCTGGGTCCATGTTGTCACATGGCAATCCTCTACCAGAGATGAGCAGCCCTCGATTCTTCAGGTTGTGTGTAATTTCTCTCTCCAGATGTTACCATTGCTGCATAATCTATTGTCTCCCTCAACTGCAGCCAAATGTCAATGACCATGGTCATCCTGTTTGTACTGTTGCTTTTTTCCATATGGAAGATTTAAGTGGAAAGTTCGTATATTCTTCTACCTCTGTCTCTACTAAAAGTGGGAAAACAAATGATTGATTTAGCTACATGCTAGAGAGAGAGAGAGACAGACAGACAGACACAGAAAGAATATATCTCTTAAGGGAAGAGAAGACCATTCCTAAATGTTTAATGTGCAACATTTCTGATATATCTTCAGTCAAATTCACACATTCACCTTAACTGCCTGATTCCTGTTGGCATTTAAGTTTTTGACCCATATAATAAAGTGCTTTAAGGAAAAGGGTCAGGGTGGTGAAAGGATTCAAAACCAAGCAGAAATACTGAGAATACGGGGTGGGATATTTAGTTGGAAAAGAGAAAACTTAGAAATTAGAGACTTAGATCTTTGCATATCTGAAGAACTGTTAGAAGAAGAATTTACTTTGTCTATGTGGTCCCAGAGGGCCGATAACAGGGAAGAGTTGTAGGGAGACATATTTGGGGTATTTTAAATAATAAGAAACCACAAGATACAATTTCTCCATCCCTGGATGTGTGCCATCAGGGTCTATAGGAACAACTAGATTCTAATTTTCCTTTCAGCCCTAAATGTCTATGATTTTTAAATAGTAGGATACACTATATTAAGAACAATGGTTTTTCCCTGTTTTCTCTTAAGAGTAGAGGCTGGATAAAGGATGTGTATAAGGAAAAATGCAGAAAGAATGAAGGTTTGGTAACAGTTTTATTTTATTTTTTTAATTAATTAATTTTTTGTCTGCATTGGGTCTTCATAGCTGCATGCAGGCTTTCTCTAGTTGCGGCGAGCGGGGGCTACTCTTTGTTGCGGTGCACGGGCTTCTCATTGCGGTGGCTTCTCTTGTTGCAGAGCACGGGCTCTAGGCACTTGGGCTTCAGTAGTTGTGGCACTCAGGCTCGGTAGTTGTGGCTTGTGGGCTCTAGAGCACAGGCTCAGTAGTTGTGGCGCATGGGCTTAGTTGTTTGGTGGCATGTGGGATCTTCCCGGACCAGGGCTCGAACCCGTGTCCCCTGCATTGGCAGGCGGATTCTTAACCACTGCGCCACCAGTGAAGTCCTAGGTAACAGTTTTAAATATTGAGTATTGTTTGGAGGCAGTGGAATATTAAAAACCCTGAGTTTGAAGGCATACTAGGCCTCTTGAGGCTTATTATGCTTTGGGCACTGAAATAAAGTTTTTAATTCAGAGACAATACATTTTCATCTTCCCATTATAAGGTACAAGTACCCCAGTGGGGGAAAAATATCCCTGGAACAAACTCTTAGGTGATTAATCATAAAGATACCTACCACTTATGTATCAGTTAAGTGTCAAACCAGGGCTACATCAAGCTTCCTTTAGGCATATGCTAGGATCACCAAAAATAATAAATCTTCTTTTAATCAGAGTGGCTTTTTAAATACAAATATATTCTTGTCTTTGAAAATAATCCCTATGAAAATACTCTGTGAATATCAATTATAACTTTTACTCTGGAATACTTTTTGTTCAGTGAAAGAAACAGAAAATTCAAAATGCAATAAATAGTTTCCATTTTACTTTTTCTCTTCATATATAAGTTAAGCTTTATGGGCTAAAGTGTATGTCTCCTTTGTGTCTATAGCAGATACCCCAAAGTCATATTGACAGGGTAGCTTAATAAGTATTGCTGAAGACTGACCAGATTTTATTAAAGAAATCTATATTAACTACCCTGACAACATTTTTACATGTTGCTCCAGGTAATTTCAGTTGTTTGGCTTAGTTTTGCCTCAAAATTCACATATACTTATGGATTACTTTAAAATCTCAAAGCTTATTTCCCTCACACCGAATACTATATGTTATACAGATCATCAGTTATTAAGATGAAGCTTGAATGTAAGCATTTAATATATTTTCTAAATGTGGAGAAGCAGAGTTTCAAGAAAAACAAACGTACCTTAACAAAATATGTAGCTATGCAAATCTAATTCTCTCCAGCACAATATGAAAATGTTTTACCGCGTCTGGAATGCATCTGCTCTTTGTGATTGGTGCTTTATCACAGCCCATCACATGGAAACTCTCTCCCAGGAAAAGACCAAACCCGTGCCCAGTGTGATGAGTGCAACTCTTCAAAAGGATGCCCATATTAAAAGAGTTTCTAATCAACAATTTTAATGATATTCTATTGCTGCTGTCTTTCAGAGACCATATTTCACATTCTATGTGTTTGTTTGTTTTTCTGTTCTAACTTCTTGTCTTTGAAGGAGGAAATGTTAGGAAAGTTTAGAAAGAAAAAAACATTTTGTCAATTGGAAAGGAAAATTTTCATCAAAGATAAAGGAGAGACTGGGATTGACATATATACACTAATATGTATAAAATGGATAACTAATAAGAACCTGCTATATAACAAAATAAATAAAATAAAATTCAAAAATTCAACAACAAAAAAAGATAAAGGGGAAAAAACCCCACTTTATTACTGGTCCTACAGCCTTCTCTCATACCTTCTTTTCATATCTAAGTCTTGAAGACTGATGTCTCCATGGGAATTCCAACACTTTGTTTACTGGTTATACAATGTATTAGCCAGTCCTTATCTAAGATTTTGTGGTGTATCTGCACACTATTACCTGAGACAGTAGGATTATCTATTTCCCAGATATTTTGAATTGTGCAACTGAACAAAGGAATTAATAGGAATTTATCTATCTATCTATCTAATCTATCTGTCTATCTCAAAGATTAGTTGAGTTCTGTCTTTTTTCTGTTTCTGAGCCCACACTTCCTCATTTGTTAAACAGAAAAAAATACTATTGTGCTTACCTGAATATTTTAAAAATATGCCTGAAATTTCCATCACATAGCTACAATATCATCTACATCTTACGTTTTCTCACAGAAAGTGAGGCCTTGCTGAAAGTATGATAATGAGTGTCTTTTGATGCAGTAAAACTTGCCTTTAAAAGTGAAAAGGCGGGGCTTCCCTGGTAGCGCAGAGGTTGAGAATCTGCCTGCTAATGCAGGGGACACGGGTTCGAGCCCTGGTCTGGGAGGATCCCACATGACGCGGAGCAACTGGGCCCGTGAGCCACAACTGCTGAGCCTGTGCGTCTGGAGCCTGTGCCCCGCAACGGGAGGGGCCGCGATAGTGAGAGGCCCGCGCACCGTGATGAACAGTGGCCCCCGCTTGCTGCAACTAGAGAAAGCCCTTGCACGAAACGAAGACCCAACACAGCTAAAAAAAAGTTAAATAAATAAATAATGTAGCTATTAAAAAAAAAAAAAAGTGAAAAGGCGGACTTCCCTCATGGCGCAGTGGTTAAGAATCCACCTGCCAATGCAGGAGACAGGGGTTCAAGCCCTGTGCTGAAAGATCCCACATGCCGCGGAGCAACTAAGCCTGTGTGCCACAACTACTGAGCCTGTGCTCTAGACCCCCACGAGCCACAACTACTGAGTCCATGCGCCACAACTACTGAAGCCTGCGCACTCTAGGGCCTGCAACAAGAGAAGCCACCACAATAAGAAGCCTGCACACCGCAACGAACAGCAGCCTCCTTCACTGCAACTAGAGAAAGCCTGTGTGCAGCAACAAAGACCCAATGCAGCCAAAAATAAATTAATTAATTAAAAAAAAAAAGTGAAAAGGCAAGCCACAAACTGGGAGAAGATAACTGCAATACATACAGTTGACACAAGTTTAGCATACAGTATACACAAAAAGTATAACCCAAACAACAGAATAATAAGCAAAAGACACAGACATTTCACACAAGAGGACCATGAATGGCTGATAAATTTTGAAAAGATGCCTAACCTCATAAATAATGAGGGAAATACAGTTTAACATTAATGAAAAAACCTTTATCCAACAGGCAAATAGTAAAAAGCCAGAAGATAAGTGTTAGTGTTGATTTGGACTATGGAGGGACCTGTATGTACACTGTTGCTAGGAGTGTAAACTGAGACAATCACTTTGAAACACTTTGGCATCACTTGGTAATTTATAACCCTAGGGCAACTCTACTTCTAAGATTATACCCTAGGGTAGTGCTTCTCAAAGTGTGGTCCTCAAACACTTTGTTACTGTCTGCAACAAGGTAGGCACATAAGTTGCAACTTTAATAATTTGACAGAGTAAATTTACATCTGATAAACCTAATTCAAAAATTAGGCCTGGGTTTTTTTATGTCTTTTTCATTTTCTTAAAGATTAATTTAATCCTCTCTGTTACAAAAGAATATTTTTAATCTTTGAAGTACTGAAAATAAAACAACAAAAAGAAAGAAAAATGAAACTGATCATTCAACAAAGACAGTTTGACTCTAGACAACTCTTGCACTAGGGAGGCTATCAAGAACATCCATGTCAATACTGTTGTGATAGCAAAACAGTAATAGTAAAAACCTTAAAACCAAAACTGAAACCAAAAAAAAAAAAAAAAAATAGTCCATTAACAGAAGTCTAGATAAGTAACTTATGTATACTAACACAGTGTAATGTTATATAGCAGTAAAAATGAATGAACTATAATAATGCAAAATAACATGAATGAATCTTAGAAAAGTAACGTTAATCAATAAAAGCAAGCCAGAGAGAGCTCTATACAGTGTAGCACCACTTTTATAAAGCTCAATAGATATAACTGATTCAATAACTACTTAATGAATAAATTAATTAATATAGTTTTTAGGCATGCATACATACTCACATGAAAGAATTTTGTTTTTAAAGCAGGAAAATGATGAGCTCCAACCCAGTATGGTAGATACTATGCTGAGGCAGGGGGTTTAGGATAGGGGAGAAATAGAAAGATTCATTTATTGATGATGATCTGGTTCTTGAGTTGGATGATGAGTCCAAAAATGTTTGTGTTATTATTATACCTTATATTTTAAATAAGTGTTTTTTTAAAAAATTTTTGGTACACAAAATAACACAAAAATAGAAAACATACTCCAAATAAAATTTAATCACTTTTGGAAAAGAATTGTCAAAAGTTTTGTGGTTCATTTGTTGCAAATAATGAGATTCTGACTCGAGTCTAAAGACAGTTAAAATCTCCACTTAGATTATAAAATCTAACTATAAAAACATTTGCAGTTAGATGCTGTAGTAATATATGTTGTTAAGACAAAAATATATACAAGATATAGGAACTTAAAAAAAAGTCATGGTCTTTCTGCAAATGCACATTTAGTCAAAATAGGAATAAAGCTGACAGTTACATATCTTACATATATAAATAAAACCATATCTGGTGTAAGGAATTTGGCATTCTTACATAGTTCAAATATTTCTCAAGCTGTCACATCTCAGGTACAAATCTGTGGCTGGAAGTACATGGCAAAATCGATAGGCAAGATCCTATTTCATGGTGATTTAAGACGGAGAGAATTAAGAGAGGCAATAGGATACTAAATAAGTGATCAGTCAAAATCATGAAGATAATAAACTAGGGGGAAGGTGACAGAGATGACAGAGATGTGAATGGGGGCGGGTAATACAGGGTGGTCAGAGATGTCTTCTCTGAGGAAGGAGCCATTAAGCAAAACATTTTCTGGAGAAAAAAAAAATCTGTTAGTTCAATGGCCCTGAGTGGGAACAAGGTTGGAGCATCAAAAACAGAAAAAGATCTACAAGGCTGAAGCCATGAAGTTGGAGGGGTTTTCGGGGGAGGTTGAGTGGCCTTGCCCATCATGGGGAAGTTTCTTAGAAGTTTGTTCACCAACTTCTTGTGGCCTCAATCTACACACTCTTCCTGCACTGTGATCCATCTTTATAGCTACAACGGCCAACTACAATAATTCACAATAATTCTCAGATCTTTTTTGTATCTTTCACCAGACAACCCTGCTGACCCTCAGTCCCATATATTCAGCCACCAACTAGACTTCTTCACTTGATGTTTGCACAGGTTCCTAAAACTCAACAGAACCAAAATCTCACATATCGTATTTCCCAGGAATGCAGCCCCTTTTGTGGGGCTCCTGCCCCTGTTCACCGAGTTGATCACTGCACAATTTGGGAGTCATCCTCAATTCTGTTGTTCCACTCACCCCTCTAAATCATGACTATTACGGATTCTAACTCATAACATCTGTCTTATCTGTGTCCTGCCCTCCATTCCTGCCATTACTTTAGTAATTCTCACCTCTCCCATAATATTAAACTGGCCTTTTTGCTGTTCTTCCTGCCTCAGGTCTTGCCCACCTCCAATTTGTCTTCCACACGATTCTTACAATAAACTTTTTAAAGGGCATGTCTGGCTTAAAACTCATCAATTGCTTTCTTTGCCTAGTGGATAAAGTCCAAACTCTTAATGAGGCATATAAGGCCTCTGGGATCTGTTCCCTGACTCCTTTCCATGCCGTTCACATGCAAGGCTCCAGCAGAGTTGAGACTGGCAGTTCCCCAGAGAGAAATCATTACTCTCTCTTTCTGTCCTCATTGCACTAGTATAAACTTCCAAATGCAGCATGGAAAATATTAGTGCTCTTATTTGATAATTTGCCTCTTTTCTTCATACCTTCCTTCGATCCTCAGTATTTAGGACAGAACCTACTAGCCCGTAGGTCTAGTACGTTCTTACTGAATGACGCAGGAGTGAATTAAGATCTGTCTAATTTCTAGATAAATCTCAAACGTTTTTTTTCCCCCATCATCGCTGCCAATGCTTAGGTCTGTGTCTCATCAGCTCTGGCCTGGACTATTTCAGTAGCTTCTGAAATGGCCCACTCTCATCTTTCTCAAGTCCATCTGCCATACAGCTGCCAGAGTTAAAAATCTGTTCATGTTGCTCCCTGCCTGAAAATTTAAGCTGCTCAAAGCTCCTTGGCATGAGGATCCATGACTGTCCCTGGAGGGCGGGGGGGTCTTTGTAGTCATCACATGCGCAGTACACTTCAGTTATACCAAACTTAGAGCTTCCCAAATGTATTATCCGATTTCTTGCTTTGGACTGAATTAATTCCTTCTGCCTGAATCTTTCGTTTCCTCTCTACCTCTTGCATCACTCCTTCCCCAATCCTTTCTCTATCTGGCTTAAACTGCTCAGCCATTAAGATTCAGATCAAGTATTGCCTAGTTAGTGAAGCCTTCCTCTGACCCCTACCTGGCTACATACCTCTTCAGATTCCCACAGTATTCAACACACACCTCAATTATACAAAACCATGTCCTAGTATTTTTCACCCACTTTCTTGCCTCCTTCATTAGCTTTATGGAAGGCAGGGGTCTAGAACTTTTCTTAGTGAATCCTTAACACACGGCATAATGCTTAGGAAATGGAGGGCCTTCAATAAATGTTTCTCAGAACAAGAGAAAAATTAATGTTCTTAATTTTGATCTATTGGTAATATACGGCCTCTAAACAATTACATAAGCAAAATAAAAATGGATTTTTCTGAGTTCTTCTGAGTCTGAAGATTAATGAGGGCAGCAACATAATCTTCTGTCTCTTTTACTTTTATTAGGAAATATATAATCAAGACATGGTCTCTCTCATGAAACACTATTTCCAGAGAAATGAGTGATGAGTTCAAAACTACTTGCAAAGCCTGTGAGCTTTCAAAACAGCATTTCACTGACAGTTTTGACATGCAGGGAAACCAGTTCATTGTGACGTGAGGGGGTGGAGAAAAATCATGGCAACAAACAACAAATAAAATCAAATTTGGAAGTGTGAAGAGTCGTGAAAGAACATGACTGGCAAGAACTCCAAAGTTAAACAAATGAAAATACATGAAAAAGGAATTTAAAGTTGATTCTAGACAGCTAAAATGCTCCTTAGTCTGCTTTTCCGAAGACATATCTCAGCATCTCTTCAGCAATTCACTTTGCAGCCCTTAGAAGGGATGAAATGCCTCTGTATTTGTCAGTGTGCAATGTTTTAAGAGATATTACTGAGTGAAAGAAAACTGAAGTACAGGAGAGTGTTTATATAATATATTCACATTTACAGCCTAAGAGGCCACATATATACAAGTGTATGTACATACATGTATATAAATGTAAAAGTGTGTGTATCTATGACTATATCTATACCTATCTACATCTAAATGCAAAGAATATTTCTGGAAAGATTAGATTCAGAAATGGGTGACTCCAGGGAATGGACTTTAGGGTCTGATGATAGAGAGAAACATGCTTTTCGTTGTTTACTCTTTTGTAGCTTGTGAATATTTAGCTACATGCCACATCTCATCAGGGGAAAGAAAAAACCACAAAATGTGAAAGAACACTTAAGTAAATAAAACCAGAGATGATTGTGCAATTTAATTATTCACTTTGTTTTAAAGAAACTCTATACTACAGTTATCCTTACCATTAAAACACTGACATATGACACTAACTGTGTGAAGACAAATGTTGCAAGCAAAATATGGAATTATACGGGTTTTTTTTTTAAGTTAAAACCATCAATAAAAGATCTTAAAAAAATCAGTGGAGGAGTATTAATAGCAATTAATGATTTCAAAATGAGTAATATTCCATTGTATATATGTGCCACATCTTCTTTATCCATTCATCTGTCGATGGACACTTAGGTTGCTTCCCTGTCTTGGCTCTTGTAGGAGTGCTGCAGTGAACATCGTGGTACATGACTCTTTTGTTTTTAAATGTATGTATGTATGTATGTATGTATGTATGTATTTATTTATTTATTTGGGGCTGCATTGGGTCTTTGTTGCTGCGCGTGTGCTTTCTCTAGTTGCGGCGAGCAGAGGCTACTCTTCGTTACATTGTGTAGGCTTCTCGTTGCGGTGGCTTCTCTTGTTGAAAGGCACAGGCTCTAGGCACCCAGGCTTCAATTGTTGTGGCACGCAGGCTCAGTAGTTGTGGCTTGCGGGCTCTAGAGCACAGGCTCAGTGGTTGTGGTGCATGGGTTTAGTTGCTCCACGGCATGTGGGATCTTCCCGGACCAGGGCTCGAACCTGTGTCCCCTGCATTGGCAGGCAGATTCTTAACCACTGCGCCACCAGGGAAGTCCCCATGACTCTTTGAATTACGCGTTTCTCAGGATATATGCCCAGTAGTGGGATTGCTGGGTCATATGGTAGTTCAACTTTCCGTTTTTTAAGGAACCTCCATACTGTTCTCCATAGTGGCTGTATCAATTTACATTCCCAACAACAGTGCAAGAGGGTTCCCTTTTCTCCACACCCTCTCCAGCATTTACTGTTTGTAGATTTTTTGATGATGGCCATTCTGACCAGTGTGAGGTGATACCGCATTGTGGTTTTGAGTTGCATTTCTCTAATGATTAGCGATGTTGAGCACCCTTTCATGGGTTTGTTGGCAATCTGTATATCTTCTTTGGAGAAATGTCTATGTAGGTCTTCTGCCCATTTTTGGATTGGGTAGTTTGTTTTTTGATATTGAGCTGCATAAGCTGCTTATAAATTTTGGAGATTAATCTTTTGTCATTTGCTTCATTTGCAAATATTTTCCCCCATTCTCAGGGCTACATTTTCATCTTGTTTATGGTTTCCTTTGCTGTGCAAAAGATTTTAAGTTTCATTAGGCCCCATTTGTTTATTTTTGTTTTTATTTTCATTTCTCTAGGAGGTGGGTCAAAAAGGATCTTGTTGTGATTTATGTCATAGCGTGTTCTGCCTAAGTTTTCCTCTAAAAGTTTGATAGTGTCTGCCCTTACATTTAGGTCTTTAATCCATTTTGAGTTTTATTTTTGTGTATGGTGTTAGGAAGTGTTCTAATTTCATTCTTTTACATGTAGCTCTCCAGTATTCCCAGCACCACTTATTGAAGAAGCTGTCTTTTCACCATTGTATATTCTTGACTACTTTATCAAAAAAAAAGGTGACCACATGTGTGTGGGTTTATCTCTGGGCTTTCTATCCTGTTCCATTGATCTATATTTCTGTTTTTGTGCCAGTACCATACTGTCTTGATTACTGTAGCTTTGTAGTATTGTCTGAAGTCCAGGAGCCTGATTCCTCCAGCTCCATTTTTCTTTCTCAAGATTGCTTTAGCTATTTGGGGTCTTTTGTGTTTCCATACAAATTGTGAAATTCTTTGTTCTAGTTCTGTGAAAAATGCCATTGGTAGTTTGATAGGGATTGCATTGAATCTGTAGATTGCTTTGGGTAGTATAGTCATTTTCACAATGTTGATTGTTCCAATCCAAGAACATGGTGTATCTCTCCATCTGTTTGTATCATCTTTAATTTCTTTCATCAGTGTATTATAGTTTTCTGCATACATGTCTTTTTTCTCCTTAGGTAGGTTTATTCCTAGGTATTTTATTCTTTTTCTTGCAATGGTAAATGGGAGTGTTTCCTTAATTTCTCTTTCAGATTTTTCATCATTACTGTATAGGAATGCAAGTGATTTCTGTGCATTAATTTTCTATCCTGCTACTTTGCCAAATTCATTGATTAGCTCTAGTAGTTTTCTGGTAGCATCTTTAGGATTCTCTATGTATAGCATCATGTCATCTGCAAACAGTGACAGTTTTACTTCTTCTTTTCCGATTTTATTTCCTTTTATTTCTTTTTCTCTGATTGCTGTGGCTAAAACTTCCAAAACTATGTTGAATAATAGTGGTGAGAGTGGACAGCCTTGTCTTGTTCCTGATCTTAGAGGAAATGGTTTCAGTGTTTCACCATTGAGAACGATGTTGGCTGTAGGTTTGTCATATATGGCCTTTATTATGTTGAGGTAAGTTCCCTCTATGCCTACTTTCTGGAGGGTTTTTATCATAAATGGGAGTTGAATTTTGTCAAAAGCTTTTTTTGCATCTATTGAGATGATCATATGGTTTTGCTCCTTCAATTTGTTAATATGGTGTATCACATTGATTGATTTGCATATATTGAAGAATTCTTGCATTCCTGGGATAAACCCCACTTGATCATGGGGTATGATCCTTTTAATGTGCTGTTGGATTCTGTTTCCTAGTATTTTGTTGAGGATTATGCATCTATGTTCACCAGTGATATTGGCCTGTAGTTTTGTTTTTTTGTGACACCTTTGTCTGGCTTTGGTATCAGGGTGATGGTGGCCTTGTAGAATGAGTTTGGGAGTGTTCCTCCCTCTGCTATATTTTGGAAGAGTTTGAGAAGGATAGGTGTTAGCTCTTCTCTAAATGTTTGATAGAATTCGCCTGTGAATCCATCTAGTCCTGGGCTTTTGTTTGTTGGAAGATTTTTAATCACAGTCTGAATTTCAGTGCTTGTGATTGGTCTGTTTATATTTTCTATTTCTTCCTGGTTCAGTCTTGGAAGGTTGTGCTTCTCTAAGAATCTGTCCATTTCTCCAGGTTGTCCATTTTATTGGCATGTAGTTGCTTGGAGTAATCTCTCATGATCCTTTGTATTTCTGCAGTGTCAGTTGTTACTTCTCCTTTTTCATTTCTAATTCTATTGACTTGAGTCTTCTCCCTTTTTCTCTTGATGAGTCTGGCTAATGGTTTATCAATTTTCTTTATCTTCTCAAAGAACCAGTGTTTAGTTTTATTGATCTTTGGTATTGTTTCTTTCATTTCTTTTTCATTTATTTTTGATCTGATATTTATGATTTCTTTCCTTCTGCTAACTTTGGGGCTTTTTTGTTCTTCTTTCTCTAATTGCTTTAGGTGTAAGATTAGGTTGTTTATTTGAGATGTTTCTTGTTTCTTGAGGTAGGATTGTATTGCTATAAACTTCCCTCTTAAAACTGCTTTTGCTGTATCCCATAGGTTTCAGGTCGTCATGTGTTCATTGTCATTTGTTTCTAGGTATTCTTTGATTTCCTCTTTGAATTCTTCAGTGATCTCTTGGTTATTTAGTTGTGTATTGTTTAGCTCTATGTGTTTGTATATTTTACAGACTTTTTCCTGTAATTGCTATCTAGTCTCATAGCATCATGGTCGGAGAAGATACTTGATACAATTTCAATTTTCTTAAATTTACCGAGGCTTGATTTGTGATCCAAGATACGATCTATCCTGGGGAATGTTCCATGAGCACTTGAGAAGAAAGTGTATTCTGTTGTTTTTGGATGGAATGTCCTATAAATATCAATTAAGTCCATCTTGTTTAATGTATCACTTAAAGCTTGTGTTTCCTTAGTTATTTTCATTTTGGATGATCTGTCCATTGGTGAAAGTGGGGTGTTAAAGTCCCCTCCTGTAACTGTGTTACTGTCGATTTCCCCTTTTATGGCTGTTAGCGTTTGCTTTATGTATTGAGGTGCTCCCTTGTTAGGTGCATACATATTTACAATTGTTGTATCTTCTTCTTGGACTGATCCCTTGATCATTATGTAGTGTCCTTGTCTCTTGTAATCGTCTTTATTTTAAAGTCTATTTTGTCTGATATGAGAATGGCTACTCCAGCGTCCTTTTGATTTCCGTTTGCATGGAATATGTTTTTCCATCCTCTCACTTTCAGTCTGTATGTGTCCCTAGGTCTGAAGTGGGTGTCTTGTAGACAGCATATATATGGGTCTTGTTTTTGTATCCATTCAGCCAGTCTGTGTCTTTTGGTTGTAGCATTTAATCCATGTATATTTAAGGTAGTTATCGATATGTATGTTCCTATCACCATTTTCTTGTTTTGGGTTTGTTATTGTAGGTCTTTTCCTTCTCTTGTGTTTCCTGCCTAGAGAAGTTCCTTTAGTATTTGTCGTAAAGCTGGTTTGGTGGTGCTGAATTCTCTTAGCTTTTGCTTGTCTGTAAAGGTTTTAATTTCGCCATCAAATCTGAATGAGATTCTTGCTGGGTAGAGTAATCTTGGCTATAGGTTCTTCCCTTTCATCTCTTTCAATACGTCTTGCCACTCCTTTCTGGCTTGCAGAGTTTCTGCTGAAAGAGCAGCTTTTAACCTTATGGGGATTCCCTTGTATGTTATTTGTTGTTTTTCCCTTGGTGCTTTTAATATTTTTTCTTTGTATTTAACTTTTGATAGTTTGATTAATATGTGTCTTGGCATGTTTCTCCTTGGACTTATCCTGTATGAGACTCTCTGTGTTTCTTGGACTTGACTATTTCCTTTCCCATATTAGGGAAGTTTTCAACTATAATCTCTTCAAATATTTTCTCAGTCCCTTTCTTTTTCTCTTCTTCTGGGACCCCTATAATTCGAATATTGGTGTGGTTAATGTTGTCCCAGAGGTCTCTAAGACTGTCCTCAATTCTTTTCATTCTTTTTTCTTTATTCTGCTCTGCGGTAGTTATTTCCAGTATTTTACCTTCCAGGTCACTTATCCGTTCTTCTGCCTCAGTTATTCTGCTATTCATTCCTTCTAGAGAATTTTTAATTTCATTTATTGTGTTGTTCATCATTGTTTGTTTGCTCTTTAGTTCTTCTAGGTCCTTGCTATACGTTTTTTGTATTTTCTCCATTGTATTTCCAAGATTTTGGACCATCTTTACTATTACTACTCTGAAATCTTTTTCAGGTAGACTGCCTATTTCCTGTTCATTTGTTTGGTCTGGTGGGTTTTTACCTTGTTCCTTCATCTGCTGTATGTTTCTCTGTCTTCTCATTTTGCTTAACTTACTGTGTTTGGGGTCTCCTTTTCGCAGGCTGCAGGTTCATAGGTCCTGCTGTGTTTGGTGTCTGACCCCAGTGGCTAAGGTTGGTTCAGTGGGTTGTGTAGGCTTCCTGGTGGAGGGGACTGGTGCCTGTGTTCTGGTGGATGAGGCTGGATCTTGTCTTTCTGGTGGGCAGGATTGTGTCCAGTCGTGTGTTTTGGGATGTCTGACCTTATTATGATTTTAGGCAGCCTCTCTGCTAATGGGTGGGGTTGTGTTCCTGTCTTGCTAGTTGTTTGGCATAGGATGTCCAGCACTGTAGCTTGCTGGTCGTTGAGTGGAGCTGGTTCTTAGCATTGAGATGGATATCTCTGGGAGAGCTTTTGCCATTTGATATTATGTGGAGCCTGGAGGTCTCTGTTGGACGAATGTCCTGAACTCGGCTCTCCCACCTCAGCGGTACAGGCCTGACTCCCGCCAGAACACCATGACCCTGTCAGCCACACGGTCAGGTACGTGTGGAGTTTCATGAGTTTTGGGAAGTCTGAGGTCTTCTGCCAGCGTTCAGTAGTTGTTCTGGTGGAGTTGTTCCACATGTAGATGTATTTCTGATGTATTTGTGGGGACCAAGGTGATCTCCACGTCTTACTCCTCCACCATCTTGAAGGTCTCAGTCAGTGATTTCAAGATGATTCAATGATCTTTAGGAACAGCATTTTAAAACTCAGCTAAGTTTCTCCTCCAAGCAGGTGAAGGTCCTCTTCAAGAGAGTAAATGTCTCCAGCATATGTAACTGGGATGTCACATAAAATCATAATTATAGATTACAATTGTTGAATGTTAATACGATTCAGAAAATGTTACATGTTCTTGACTGTTACCTGCCAATGTCAAAATAATGATCCTAAACCTTTCTGTACCTTACCAAAATATGTAACTGGTATATAATATTTTGATTCCTAAGCCTCCCCTTCTAAAGTTCACTTGAAACTTATGACTTACCTAATGGAAACAAAAAATAAAACAAATTAAATTGTTTAAATGTTAAAGTAAATCACCATGAACACTACTATAGTAATAATTTGGAGATTAGGACCATTGCCTGTGTACAGAATTGGACAAACCTGAGTTTGAATGAAAATGTGCCACTTACAAGTTCTGTAACCCCAGGAAAGCAAGACAGCTTCTATAAGCTTCATTGTCCCTTTCAAAAACAAAGGGAACATGTCTCATCAGGTTGTTTAAAAGTATAGTGGGAAAATATAAATAAAATATTTGAGTAGATGCTCAAATGTTATTAATATGGTAACACTAATACTTATAGTTATTAATCTTAATATAGTATTGTTTATATGAAACAACTGGAAATCAAGAACTGGAATTAAGCTTTGGGGGTGAGTAAGTAACTGAAGTAAAGGGAGTACAGTTTGGGAGCAAACCTAAGCCATCTTTCTTTACTGCTGCTCTCCGTCAGGTTGGCAGCTCATTATAAGAGACCCTTTCACTGTTTCCTTACCTTATAATCTTATCTCTATGCTTAACCTCTTCTGAAACCTACTTTTTGAGATACAGTAAAAATCATAACATTCCATTAATTCCAAATTCCTGACAACTGAAAATATAAATTATGTGTCCCAGATGGTGCCCAAGGCCACCCAATAATCATGCATGTCTATACACAGCAAGGGGTCAATTCCAAGAATGATTAGGAGAAGAAAAAATATATTGCAAATAATCTGCACAATTATCTCACAGACGACTGAGAATTTAATGGAAGCAAAAGTATTAAAACTTTCTGACTCTTGCCCATAGTCTCTAGTGCTGCGACTATGAGTCCTTCTTAGGTCTACCAAGAGGAACTTTTGGTACATTGGTAAATGACTACATAATCTTTTACATAAAAATCCCAGGACTCAGTGCTAATAACATCTCTCCAACATGTCCAACCATACTACAGAAGGAGTCAAGAAGGGGCATATCTTACACTCCCATAGTCATTTCTAATAAAGATTTTCTGAGTGAATTATACCTAGTAAGGGGGCTTAGAAAATATTAACTGTAATTTTTATGATGTCTTTAGGGAAAGACTACAGAGTCAGATTCTGAGGACTGTATTAGGCTCTCTCAGGGTTTCCCAATCTTGGTGCTACTGTTGTTTGGGGCTAGAAAATTATTTGGGGTGTGTGTTTATGTGTGTGTGTATTTGTGTAGATGTGTGAAGGGGGTCAATCTATACACTGTAGGATGGTTGGCAGCATCCTGGCTTCTACTGATTAGATGCAACCCTTAGTTGTTAAAATCATAAATGTCTCCAGATGTTGCTAAATGTCTCCTGGAATGGAAGGTAAAAATGCCACCAGCTGAGAACCATTGTACTATTTGTGTTAACCAAGTCAATTCTTGATACTCTAAGCCTATTCACTTTCTAAAGGAGTCCACATAATACATGTCTAATTCACTTCAAGGGTGCGAGGGGAGGTCCAATCCTTTAAAACTCTTTGATAAGTCACAGCATTACTCCTTCATCAATTTATCCATTCTTTTTCTAAAGAAATGATCAGTAGCTATAAATACATTTTAGAAGCACTTTTTTCATGAACCTACACTGCCACCTGTTATGCTAGAAGGATGAAAACTTCGACTAACAGAACTTTTGTTTGCTTGTTTGCTTGTTTGCTTTTGTTTTGCTTTAATTTCCTATTGACTCTGATGTAAACAACTAGGACAATGTATTCGTCATCATCGTAATAATTATTCCCTTTCTTGTTTATTTTCTCATTGTGGACTTAAGCCCACTGTAAACCTTATCTACTGTGTTGGCTATTTCAGTATTTGCATGGGGAGATACACGTGTTTACATACCCCCTGCACACACATGCATGCACCCGTGTGGAAGCACGTGCTGCAGAGTGGAGGGAGACTGGACGTGGCATTAGTTCCTGCAACAGGATCTTGTATGACTGATATCTGCATAGATCCCTCACATTTGGTGCTTAATTTTTAAGATAGATTATTGAAGAATTCAACAAAAGAGGGTAAAGATAAGAAAAGTTAATTATAGTGGGATTATGAGATCCTGCAGAGGGTGAAACCAGATCTTTGGAGAATTAGGGACCAATGTTGCACGAACAAAATAACATTAGATACAGAGTTACAAGAAACCTTGTGAACAAGGCTGGGGAACAGCAGAAATGGGAGAACGGGTGCCTTCTTGAAAAGTTCAGTTGTGAGGTCATTTTTGCTGAGGCAGAAGCCAGCATTTGAGAAAAAGCTCACAACAGCAGGAATCAGTAAGCAATACTATGAGCCAAGCAAGTTGCTACTTGTCCTGTGAGGAAGGTCAAAATCAAAATAAAGGGCATCTTCCTGTTGAAGGACGTAGGGGAGACTATAGTTTAGCCCCAACAAAGTCAGTTAACAGGAGACCTGCCTTCTGGAAGTATATATATATGGCTCATTGGAAAATAAAACGGTCTAGCAACTTATATCAACTTGGATTTTGGTACTGTGGCTTAAATTGTAAGAATAATGGGTTATTCTACAATCACATCATACCATATTACATTATAATCATGTATTATTGTGAAGCAAGTTAAAAATGGTCCTGAACTTGGAGAGCTCACGGTCTAGAACAAAGAGAAATGTTCTGTGTGGCATCTCCAGTTCCCAGCATAGAATTAGCTTTATGATAAATGATTTATTTATTTATTTATTTATGGCTGCGTTGGGTCTTTGTTGCTGAGCGCGGGCTTTCTCTAGTTGTGGCCAGTGGGGGCTACTCTTCGTTGCGGTGTGCGGGCTTCTCATTGCGGTGGCTTCTCTTGTTGTGGAGCACGGGCTCTAGGCACGCTGGCTCAGTTGTTGTGGCTTGTGGGCTCTAGAGCGCAGGCTCAGTAGTTGTGGCACACGTGCTTAGTTGCTCCGCGGCATGTGGGATCTTCCCGGACCAGGGCTCGAACCCTTGTCCCCTGTATTGGCAGGTGGATTCTTAACCATTGTGCCACTTGGGAAGTCCCATATGATAAATTATTTAATGTCTACTGAATTTATGACTACACCAGGAATAGCTATGCATGTTTGAGGTTGTCTCTGAGCTTAAAGAGAGCTTAAAGTTGAAAATGGAAAGTTGATTCATTCAACAAATATTTTTTGAATGGCTGCTGTGGGGGATACTGGGTTTACAATAGTACAAATGTCTATGCCCTTGTGAAGTTTACATTCTGGCAGATAAGTCACAAGGGAGAAGAATACACTAATTAACAAGAAGTTTGAACTGAGATACATTGCATGAAGGAAATTAACTGAATGATGAGGTAAGAACAGTCAGACAGGATTTGCTATAGGGTGGCTAGGGAGGGTCTCTTTTGGGGGTTTAGGAGTAGGGATCACAGTTTAGTTAAGACCTTAAAGACAGGAAGGAAGTGTCCATGGTAAAGACAAGAAGGAAGTGTCCATGGTAAAATCTGGAAGTCTGTCCAGGTAAAGGGACCAACATGTGCAAAGTCCACAGGTGGACAAGAGCTTGTCTCCCAGGTACACACGCTGTTCCAGGTTCTGGGGGAACCGAGCAGACTAACACCTCTGTCCTTGTGGAGCTTATGTTCTCGTGGATTCAGTCAGGCTGAATGGGTAGACAATGGCCAGCTCTGCAGGGCTTTTGAGTAACGACCTGCACTGATTCATGATACAGACTCTGGAGGCAACTGCCTGGGTTTTAATCCTGGATTCACCAGTTATTACCTGTAGGAATGTGGACAGGTTTCCCATCTTCTCTGTGCCTCAAACTCCTTGTCTATTTAACTAGGATAGTAATAGTACTTACTTCATAGGGTGATTATGGTAGTAAATAAAAAGATACATTTAAATATTGGCTATTATGCACATGTAAATCAATTCAGTTAGAACACACCCTCACACCATGCACAAAAATAAACTCAAAATGGCTTAAAGACTTAAATATAAGACCTGACACCATTAAACTCCTAGAAGAGAACATAGGCAAATGATGCGACTGACAAGAGCTTAATTTCCAAATTATACAAAGAGTTCATATAACTCAATAACAACAACAAAAAACCCCACAAACAACCCAATCAAAAAATGGGTAGAATATCTAAATAGATATTTCTCCAAAGAAGACATACAGGTGGACAACAGGCACATGAAAAGATGCTCAACATCACTAATTATTAGAGAAATGCAAATTAAAACTGCAATGAGGTACCACCTCACACTGGTCAGAGTGGCCATCATTAAAAAGTCTACAAATAACAAATGCTGGAGAGGGTGTTGAAAGAAGGGAACCCTCCTACACTGTTTGTGGGAATGTAAACTGGTGCAGCCACTATGGAAAACAGTATGGAGGTTCCTTAAAAAACTAGAGCTGCCATATGATCCTGCAATCCCACTCCTGGGCATATATCTGGACAAAACTCTAATTCAGAAAGATACATGCACCCCTATGTTCATAGCATCACAACTTACAACAGCCAAGACATGGAAACAACCTAACTGTCCACTGACAGATGAATGGATAAAGAAGATGTGGCATATATATATATATATATATATATATACACAATAGACTACTACTCAGCCATAGAAAGAATGAAATAATGCCATTTGCAGTAACATAAATGGACCTAGAGATTATCATACTACGTGAAGTAAGTCAGAAAGAGAAAGACAAATACCATATCATATCACTTATATGTGGAATCTAAAATATGACACAAATGCTTATCAACGAAACAGAAACAGACTCACAGACATAAAGAACAGACTTGTGGTTGCCAAGGGGGAGGAGAAGTTGGGTAGGCGTGGACTGGGAGTTTGGGCTTAGCAGGTACAAACTATTATACATAGAATGGATAAACAACATGGTCCTATTGTATAGCACAGATAAGTATATTCAATATCCTTTAATAAACCATAATGGAAAAGAAAAAAAAAATTGGCTTTTATGTTTGGGCTTGGGAAAGATATTGGACTTTATTTTAAGTGCAAATTTAAGCGACTCCAGGGTTTTAAGTAGGCAAGTGGCATGGTGTGATATACGATTTTAGAGGTGCTTTCTTGCTGCTGTATGGAGAGCTAAGTGGAAGCAGCAGAGACAGGGTAGGAGGCTATTGCTGAAGGCCCAACTAAGAGGCAATAGTGGCAGGAAGACAAAAAAAGTGCACCAAACGAGGATGTGTCAGGGGACAGGGAGTGAGGAAGGTGAGAGAAAGGGAGGAATCCAACAACACTCAGGGATTTGCAACTTGATGCATTCAGTGATTTCCTAAGGTGGAGGAGACTGTGAGGAAACAGATCTGGGGGAGAGATTCCAGAATGTAATCTTCAATGTGTTAGTTCGGTCCTGACTAAGGATATCTGAGGAGGTGATGAGTGTGCAGTGGGCTATACAAGTAGTCAGAGTAAATGATATTCCTTAGGGATGCATGTTAAAAAAAAGAAAGGGGGACAAAGAGCAATCTCAGAAACCCTCAGCGAGCAGTCGGGAAATAATGAGGGTAAGGAGAATGATGAAAACAGAATCCGTCTGTGACACTGGCATAGGGAGAACAAGAAGCACGACACAAAATATGCATCATATCTTAGATACACATTCTGGTAGAAGTGGGTCAGAGAAGTACTTCTTAAAAGAAGAGAAACACCTGTGTGGAGGTTTCTAGACTTGAAGGAGTAGAGGGACTAGGGAACATGCAACTAAAGACAGAGAGAAAGGGAACAGGATTACGGCTGCTGCAGCAAGAAGCTACAATCGTCTGGGCCACCTGGAGAAAAGCGTGATGCACATGTGACATCTCTCACCAAGTGAAGCACAGGAAGTAGTGCTGAGTTGGGGCATCTTCGACAGTTGGGGCATCTTCTGTTAATCTCTGTCAAAGACTAAATGGACGCTTGGCGTCCCAAGAGGCAATGGGACTGGAGGATGGGCTCCTGTAAATCTGATTCTGGTTAATGAGGAGGAATGGGTGAGTGAAATAACAAGAACCAAGATAAAGTGAACGTAGCATCTCAGAGACTGGGAAAGCTAGGGACATAATGTTCGAGTGGAATTTCAGGTGTACATCACAGATTTAGGAATATGGATTTCTAAATAGTTACATGGCATGGAATTCTGGGAGAGGATGGTTCAGGAGAATTGAGAAGTCAGAAATGCATAAACTGGGCAAGGCTGTGAAGAGCATAAAAGCAAGGTGACCAGGTGGACATTGTCGAGGTATGTAAGCTCCTGGTCATTGGGGTTAGCAAAAGTCATACAGTCATAGTGACCCAACTGTATTTGGGTCTGATGTCAGGAAAGCAAAATAAGAGATGGAGTGGGCGGGGTGGGGGGGTGCGGGGTGGAGAGAGAAGAAGGAGGAAGAGGGGGGAAAGGGGAGATGGAGGAGGAGGTGGCAGAGGTCAACAACAGCAACAGTAAGAAGGTGACGGAGAAGAAGAAGGATGAAGGAAAAGAAAAGGAAAGGAAAGAAAAAGAAAAGAAAGAACGATAGGAAGAAGGAAGTAGCTAAGGAGGGAGGGAGGAAGTAAAGAAAGAATAACAAAAATAAAAGAAAGGGAGCGAGAGAGAAAGAAAACTTAAGGAGAGATATATATTGAAAGTAGGAAACTTGAAAACTAAAATCAAGTAGGTGACAATATATTAGACTGTTTGTCTATAAAGTCAACCTGATAGAAAAAAAAACATTTTATAAAAGTTAGATTATAGTTAAGATAACCAGATTCCTCTCTAGTTGGTTATAAAATTATCTTGGGGCAGAAATTTGTGAAACTTAATTTTCACATCATTGTGACAGTATTTTTTCCACCAAAAGCCAACTTTGTTTTACTTAAGAGTCAGAAGAAAAGTATGTTAAATGTAATATTTTTAGTAATACCAGCTTATATGTGTATAGCACTTTATAGTTTCGGAAGGACTTTCAGGCTTTTTCTTTCATTTGGTCCTCTCGGACACCGAGATTAGGCAATGTGGCAGCATCTGCACTTCACTAATAAGGAAAATGAGGCTTCATGTCTACAGCTTTCCCGCAAGCATACACAACTAGCAGGATACAGGGACAGCTCCAGAGTTAGAGCTTCTGACAGCTTGTACATGCTCTTTCTATTACAATATGCTTTTATGACAAAATTTAAAATTAATTATTTAAATATTCATTTTTCTAAACTTCTATGTGTATTTACATCATTGCATCTCTAAAGGATAAAGTCCTAAACATTTTTTTAGTGTTGTAAACAGCACATGTATAACCACATAAGGGAAAAGGGAAGGTTATCATTTTCTTTTGAGACTTACAAAGATAAACAGGGCAATGAAATTCTTGTATGTTACAAATTAATTGGTGCCGTATAAACAAGGGAGTATTGCCAACAAAGCCAGCAATTCCATTGCTCACCTAAAAGCTCCGGATCCTTAACTATGCGCAGCTAGCAGCACACGGTGAGTACAGAGCTTGGAAGCCCTGTTTAAGCAATCCTTTGGAGAGATCCCACATTTCAGGTTGGTCAAACCTTGATCCAACCAACCTTACATGGCCCTTCAGTCAAGGGAAGGTTTGAGCTAAAGTGATGTTATCTTTTATTAATGTTATATTTTAGGCATTCATTGGTAGAGAACAATATAACAAACAATTACGGACCGTCCACATAATTGGCCCTGAATATCTTAAGGAAACTTGGTACAGGGGACTTCCAGTGTCCACCCCAGTTAAGATGTGCATCACTAGAAGTGAGCAGATAAGTGTTTGCCTGTGTGCATTTCCCTAGAGAACTGACCAACTAGAATAGCCATAACTTTGCTTGAGCATTCTCTAGGCAGAGGTGTTGAAAAAGGGAAAAAAAGATGATCTCACCGTTTCATCAACACACACATGCCTGTGACCTACCTTTAATGAGAAATAAAGGTTGTTAGGGAAATATATTTTAATCTTGCTCACCTCTGAGAGCAGAATTGTTGAAAGAGACTTGTTTTTTTGTTTTGTTTTGTTTTGTTTTTACTCTGGGATTTTGCTATGCTCATTCCTCAGTATATGTTCATTGTTAGAACTGGAAACATTTCTTTGGAACAAGGTAAAAACATTACTTTTCCTATTAAATTCTCCATAAAGATAAAGTTGGGATAGACTTCTTTCAAACTCTGTGAATAATTTAAAGTTGCAAATTGTCAGTGTGGTGATGATAATTTAGGTACCTGCTTCCTTTCTTGGTTGATAAGGTGGTGAAATTGTACCTCATTGCTATATTGCAAAGCACATATTTATAGAATTGAGAACACTAATAGTGTATAATCGTAATAAAGCATCCTATGCTCCAAAATAATCTTTAGAAGAGAACAAAACCTTGTTTGTTAGTTCATCTTTGTGGAGAAAAAGCACAAGAAAGAGGTTAACCCTTAAGCAACTGCTGCTATGTTAAGAATTTCAGGATCAGTGATTTTTCAATTATTTACCTAAACTTTGTATGTACTTATTAATTTTGTGACTGTCTAGTCTAATTTATGACTCAACAATGGTCATAAGTAACATGAATATAAAACAAAATACGTTTATTCATAGATTTATAGAAAATGACTTCTATGAGGTAATAACTAAGAATGAGATGTTATTATATTCTAGTTGATGGTAATTATTAATTAAAGAGATATCAGGGTTTAGCAGAAAGAACATGGGCTTAGAGGCAGACAGATCTAAGATGGAACCCAGAATCTACAGTTTATTGAGAAGGCAAGTTTCTTAATCTCTCTGCTCTTCTTTTTCTTCAGATTTCACATGGGGAGACAACACTTAGCTTATAGGGTTTTTTTTTTTTTTTTTTTTATCCAGACCCTCTTAATTTTATCTGCACTATTTCTGCAAACCCACAGCAGTTGTCCCTCTCATGTTGATTCCTTGCAAATTCAAGTCTTTTCGATATTCTATTGAAGAACTCTTTTTTTAAAAATAAATAAATAAATAAATATTTATTTATTTATTTTTGGCTGTGTTAGGTCTTCGTTTCTGTACGAGGGCTTTCCCTAGTTGCGGCGAGCGGGGGCCACTCTTCATCGCAGTGCGCAGGCCTCTCACTATCGTGGCCTCTCTTGTTGCGGAGCACAGGCTCCAGACGCGCAGGCTTAGTAGTTGTGGCTCACGGGCCTAGTTGCTCTGCGGCATGTGGGATCTTCCCAGACCAGGGGTCGAACCCGTGTCCCCTGCATTGGCAGGCAGATTCTCAACCACTGCGCCACCAGGGAAGCCCTATAGGGTTGTTTTAATGATTAGATATAATGTAGGAAAGTGGCACAGTGTACGGCATAAAATAGGGGCTGACTTTGGAAACATTATTAGTGTAATTACCCACAGGTTGAGATTTTTAAAAAGGCTAAGTTCATGAGGATTGGCTAGAGAGAAGCATGTGGCATGATTTTCTCTGACTGATGCTACAGCATTTATGTCTATCACAGTATGGCGATAATATATACTTGGAGAACAAAGTTGCTGCTTGATTCAGATTAGATTCCCTGATAGTGTCTGCATTTGTATCACAGAAAAATAGATACAGCCTTTGCTGGGAGATGCCAACATCTTTCTTGTCTCTTGGAGAGATGCTGCAACGATGCGAAGCCAGAAAGCATTAGCAGAGCCACACAGGCCACGAGCAACAGGAACCACAGCAAAGCCCTTTATTGCCTCTTTTGGAAGTCAGACAGGGGTGGCTCGCAAGTGAAGTCAGAGCTTAAAGGAAAAAGACAATAATGACAAGGTGACTCTACAGTTCCCGACGGTACTTTTCATTCCTAGACAATTGTAGAAGTGCCCCTTTTGTTCTCAAAATGTCCTGGTTCATACGATCTATCATTAGGCCACGCTACTATTAAATCATATGACAAAAAAAGCTAGGAAATGAAATGTGAATGACCTGACCATTCAAGTTCTGGCTAACCAGGGCAAAAACATAAGACCATAAATTCATAAGATCAACATGTACTCAGTTTACTGACAGAGCAGAGTCTCTCTCTTCCTCTCTCTCTCTCCTGCTCCCTCGTTCTCTCACCCTCTCCTCCGTAACAAAATTACAGGCCAATCTTATCAGTACAGGAAAAAAATGAAAAAGAAAAAAATGGACACTATTCTTACTAGGAAATTCTACTTTATGCCACAAGCACAATTACATCTTCACTGACTCAGAGTTGGTAACTTAATGACCATAAACACAAGCCCAACATGTTACATAAGCATCTGGAAACAGAGCAGCAAGATTATCTAATGTTACAGCCTAAGACACAGCGTTTGTTACTAAACCTATACAACCAGTAACCATTGGTCTTTCTTCCTCAGGTAAGGTTAATGAGCCCAGCAGAGATCACTCAGCAGGAAATCAACACTCACATACTTATCAACTATCTGTAATGTGTTAGGGACTCTGTATTGATAAGAAAACTATATGGGGAGCAGACATGCAATCAGTTCTCATGCAACCTCAAAATGTGATTATTAATTAGAATAGCATTTGCCAAAGAACAATGAGAAAACAAGTATATAAAAAGGCATTTGCGAAAGCTAAATCCAAGGTATTATCATAATGGCCAATATGAAGTATATCAGAAAAGTATGTGAGGGAGGCACCTTGAGAGCTGGGAGCATATAGTCAGCTTAAGTGCTCTAATTAATTGTGCCCATTTTATTAACTATAGAGTGAGAGGGACGACATTCCTGGGACCAGTTTCCACAATCATAAGAGACAGATTCATAAAATATAAAATTCAGGCTTGCTACCCAAGGAAACCTAAGTACCACCCTTACAAGAGCAGCTCTCTGGGATCACTTATCTCTTTTGCTTTTGGTTTTGCCACCATCGATTCAACGGAAGATTCAAAGGCAAACAAACCTGTTCCCAAGTGACCATCACAGTCATGTACAGCTTTGGGATCAAAATGGCGACCAAGAGGCAAAATTTTGATCCCGTTATTCTTTTCTTAAATTAGGTATTTATTGGAGTTCATCACTATCTCTATATGGAAATTTTATTATTTGCAGCTCAGCATTTCATTTCTAACCTTTATTCCCTTTTGTTCTCTAGGGATGAAGTGAAAAAGAAGAAAAATGCAAAACCACTGATACTCAATCCGTTTATCTTTTAACAAGCATTTTCTCTGCTAGAATTTTTACTGACATTGAGGGGGAAATGTGAGAGGTGACTTAAGAATAAGGAGACAGGGACTTCCCTGGTGGCGCAGTGGATAAGACTCCACGCTCCCAATGCAGGGGGCCTGGGTTCGAGCCCTCATCAGGGAACTGGATCCCACATGCATGCTGCAGCTGGGAGTTCACGTGCTGCAACTGAGAATTTGCATGCCACAACTAAGGAGCCCATGTGCCGCAACTAAGGAGCCCACATGCTGCAGCTAAGGAGCCGGCAAGCCGCAACTAAAGGAGCCCTGGAGCCTGCAACTAAGGAGCCTGCCTGCCACAACTTAGACCTGGTGCAACCAAATAAATAAATAAAAACAAATAAATAAATATTAAAAAACAAAAGAATAAGGAGACAGAAATCACACTTAGAGCCAAATATAAATAGCTGCATTTTTGAAGAGGAAAAGTTCAACATGTATGTTTTTGATATTCTTGCAGAAATAACTTTCTAGCTAACTGAAGCACTGACAGATTTGCAAGACACAAACATTGTTTCCCCTATTTTACACACACAATTATGAGGATTATTACCGTTTGTTCATTCTTAGTAGGGTGTTCTCAGGAAGAAGATTCAGGGGCAAAGAATATGGAAGAAAGATATGAGATGTAAGTTGAACTGTGTAGGATGAGGTTGGCTTAGAGTAGCTATTTCAGCCCTCTGAGACACTGTCTTGCCACCAGGGCACATCACTTATAAGCCATCCAGCAAATGCTGTCTTTTATTTTGTCATGTGACTTTACTCAGTCTTTATTGTTTAATCCATTCTATGCTTTTCTTCCAATGCTCTTAGAACTATTTATCTTACATTTCTTTATATTAATTTTTGTCATCACTGCGTTACAAACTATTTCCGAGCGCTGATTATGTCTGTGTATGAATTTTTATGTGTGAATATGTGTGTGCTGGCACTTGATAACTTGCTAAAAAGAAAGAGAGCAGTAGTTAACGTGCCCTAATAGATTTATTTGAAAAAAAATCAGCATCAGCATATTCATTAGATTGAAAATGGTGAATTTAAAACCTACTCTTTTTCTAAAACAGTCTCCCTATTTGGGGCTCAATAGAAATACTTTCAAATTACTGTAATTTCATTTTTAACACAGTAGCAACTCTATAAAATTAATCTTTTATCGTTATAAATATCTGACGGAAATGTTTTTAGTTAACGGCTCTCTTTGCTATTGAGCCTTTAACTAACCTTTTTTTTTCTGCATGTAATGGGGATGAGGGGGTCACACCTACCAATTCAAGAAAAGGCCACTAGGACGGATCCAGAATATTTATTTGTTCCAAGTACATGAAATCTAAAGATGCGAGAGCATCAAACACCACAGAAATATTGCCATGGGGTCAGTCAACATCACCTTTCTTGACCACTGAAGTGAGAGCAAACAGACACCAGAAATGCACTCCCTACGTGGTAATGTGCTCACGTTCTATATTGCTTCTAATATGTGTTGGTATGAAAGCACATTTACATAGGACATGAAGGGAAAGCACATGATACTTTAAAGACTTACACCTGGCTGGCAATGATCTCTTTTCCTTTTATTGTTAAATATGTAGGTAGGTCAAAATATTTATCAGTTTCCCCGGAAAACACTCTTCAGTTTTGGAAGTAGCATAAGCAGCACCACCCTCAACCTAGGAGCAAACACTGACTATTGTGTATCCACCACCATGCAACTGTCTGAACGCCTCCCTTTGAAAACGGACACAAGTACATTCTTCAAGACAATGTTGTCAGAAAGCTGAGCGCTGCTTTTGTGCTACTTGCCACTGGCTGCTAGAGAACAAAAATGTATACTACTTCTTCTTTTGTTTTCTCTTTTCAGAAAGGCTTCCAAAAAAAGCCCATGTGTGGAACGACATTCACCATAAAGAACTAAAGAGACACACAAAGCAATAGTTCTGCTTAGATTAGACCCATCTTTCGTTTTGCACAAATCTTAAAATCTGAAAAAAAGATCTATTGCAACTTCAAGAAAAAATATGGTCTATTAATTATATAGAGAGAGGGAAACAACAAAAATAGCAACAAATCGAAGGACCTTGGAGTCACCTAATTTGACATACTCATACCGTCTCGGGTAGAGGGCCTTAACACACAGCAAGCACACAATAAATACACGCTGGATCCACAGAGTGTGCAGTGAAGGGCACTGAGGCCTAGAGAGACTTATCCAGGGTCACTCAGCCACGAAGTGTCAGGGCCAGTCTCTTGCTTTCAGCCCATTGCTGGCTCCATTACGTAAGCCCAGCCTCATCCTTCTCAGCAGCTTTCCCCAATTCTAAAATGTGATAAGCAATTTGGAGGCGTATGTGGCCCAACAAAACAAAGTGTGTTTACCCTTATTGCTTGTCCCTCACCAATGACAAAGTAGGTACTTTTTGTTATTTTTTTGAGGAAAACAAAAATAAACATTGGAATGAATGGTTTCAAGTCTATTCAACAAGATTCCTACCCTAAATTCCTCAAAAATTACATAAATGTCACAGCACACAAATATTTTACAGTACTTATTTAACAAGGGATGTACCCTCTGTATCTATATATGTCTATGTCCAAGCTTTACGATTAGAGCTACAGGCAAGCCCGCAGAGAAATTACAGAGGACCCCTCTGATGAATTTATAGTCTGGTCTTCAATTGTGAAAAACTACCTAAGAAAAAGAAATTCACCATTCTCCTCTACCATTTTACCTTGACTTGCCATCTTCTAAATACATTAGAAACATGGATCTTTAGGTTTCTGGTGAGTGTGAAATATGGCTTCATCCCTCCATCCCTCTCTCCCCCCTCTCCTTCCATTTACCCACCTAGTCAGTGTTTATTTATGGAGCCCCTACTGCATGCTACAAACACGACTAGGTTTTAGGACCCCGCTATTCAAAGTGTGCATCAGCAGCGTCAGCGCCCAGAACCAATGAAGCAGAACCTGCCTTTTAACAAGACCCCCAGGTGATCCACACTCGCATTAAAGCTGGGGAAGCACCACGAAGACACAGTCCCCACCCTTGAGATGTACAGTCTGTCAGGAAACAGCCAGGGTCACAGCCTGCCTACACAGAGCAGCTGGACACATTTTTAAAAGATGCTGATCCCAGATGGCTAAAGCCCGGTGGGCATGTGACTTGGCAAATAGAGGACTTTTCATGCAAATTAGAAAAAGGAGCCTCTGCTTCCAAGCAGTCTCAACAACATGCTTGGACTCAGGGCTATAGGAAGCAGCGTGCAGGCCAGATTCAAGCAACTAGGTGACTTTTACAACAAGCAAGTGTTGTATAGTGTGTCCCTGAGACAGTCATATTTTTTTTTCTTCCTCCCTCCCTCTTTTCTCTCCCTCTCTGTCTTGCTCTCTTTTCCTCTTTCAAGAGAGATTGAAACCCCCCTCCCCTGCAAGGAAGAGATTGTATATTATTCTGGGAAGAATGAATGTTATCTATAAACAACAGAGGGTACCATAGGAACTGCCCAAGTCATGCTATGATTAGGTTTTCAGGTTTGTTTTGCAGGAAGATGACCCTGGTAGCAATGTAAGAAGGAAAAAAAACATAGCAGAGATATTTAAAGGAAGTCCCTCAAGGTATCTAGGCAAAAGGTAATGAGGCCCTGGAAGAGGTGAAGGTCACCAAGGAGCAAGGCTGGAAGACTCTCCGTGTAAATGGGCAGGTTGGGGTGGGAAGGGGCAGAGTGGAGGTTTCTAATTCAGGAAACCACATGGATGATGAGTCAAGAATAAAAGCAGTGAACTTCCCCCGGGGGCAGATAATCCCTTCTGCTGGGAGTATCAGCAGAGGCCCCTGCTGCTCCCCATGGCAGAGGGCATATGAGCGTCCATGAGGGGGTTCCTGTCTGAGGTCCTCCAAAGGCATTTCACCCACTGAACACCCACGTGGTGAATCAACGGCACAAAGAAATAGCTAGAGTTCCATTTTCCTCAAGCATTCAACTCTTACTCCTGCAATCACGGCCACAAAACGGCATGTTTGTGTAAATAATCTGGGAATTGCTGAACCGCAGGGAAAGAAAGCACAGATGAAACCGCAACTGCTCTGCACTCACACAGTCCCGAGTTGGATTCCTGGAAGTTTCATTTTCAACATACGACCTTGGGCAAATTACTTCTCCTCTCTAAACCTGTTTACCTACCTGTACAATGGGAGGGTCTGATGCTCTTGTCTGAGGCTCAAAGATAGGATGAACACATTTCCTGGTGTTCCCAGGATAGTCTTTTTTTATACCTGTTGCTCCTGAGTAATTATTAACAGTATCCCCTTTCATTCTAAGATGTGTGAGTTTGAAAGAAAACTGTATGCTCTCTCTTAGTCAGAGACAGTAAAGGACAGGATGTGTGCAAAGCCAGACTTGGGTTTCTAGTCATCACTTTCCCTCCTCCTATCTGTGCATGAAAGAAAGGAGACTGGCAGGCTCTTCATTACTGCAGACCCACCTAATGACACACCTGAAACACAAAAGCACCACGGCACTCCTACTTCATGGGCATTTAACTAAAGAATCACTTTAGCAAAGTGCTTTACCCAGGGTAATCTAGCGAATAAAATTTCACTTCCATTAAAAGAAAAGGCACAATTCTTCATTTTAAGGTTACATGTGGGGAAAGGAAATTGATGGTAATCTGCAAAAATACTGCTGGAAAGTATCATACTCTGCAACACATGCTCACCTGCTCCAATTTACCTTCTCCACATACAGTGAAAGAGCCGAAAGTCAATGTGGATCACTATTATTAATATATGTTGTAATCCTAGGTGTGCTATCAATTGTCTACTTAGAATAACCTGGTTTATTGATAAAACATCTTGGCTAATTCTGATTGCTTTGTAAGTCTATTTGCATTTAAAACACTATGAATGCCCTAATTCATAAATGTTGAAAACAAAGCTAAAATATTAGTTATTAATGCCGAGAATTTCAAGGAAATGTAGCAGTGTTACTCTGACCACCAAGAAAAAGGATCTGGCAACATCAGTATTCCACAGATGTATGGTAAGTTTGACACTAGATGAGTTGTTTATTCCTAGCTTTGTCACTCTCTAGCCATGAGATCTCAAGGGGATTTCTTTGGGCTTCAGTTTCATTGGCTGTAGACTAAATAGTTTGGAAGCCTCTGTTTCCAACATTCCTTCCATCACCAAAGTTCCATGACTGCAGAGTTCCTCAGTGAAGAGGTTACTAACATATGGCACGCCTTCCGGGCTCCTCTGCGTCAACACCATCACTCTCCCACTCTCACCAAGTCCTTATGCTCCACTGGGAGGGTGTCCACACTGGCATCTCTCTGCTTCCTTATCACACCACTGTGGTGGGTTTCTGCATTCTCCTTGACTTGCTCCCCTCTGGTTCCACTTGAGAAACAAGGGGTTGCTAGGTAGGGGAGGGATACACTACAAGAATTAGGATGCTCTCCTCTCCCACCTCAATCCCCTCCTCTGTCCTCCAAAAGGTAGCCTGTCTCCCCATGCCAAATTGTCCATATAAACTGCAAAAATATAACACTAGACAGTCAACACTTCTGTTTTTACTGCAATAAATTCTTTAGTCAAACGATTGAAGCTAAAGCTGAAAGACGATTTCCACTTGGGGCAAGTTAGTCAAGTCTCTTATTATACTGCTGAATGAGTTTTCAGGAGAACCACTCCCTTTCTTCCTTCCTTCCTTCCTCCCTTTCTTCCTTCCTTCCTTCCTTCCTCCCTTTCTTCCTTCCTTCCTTCCTCCCTCCCTTCATTTTTGGCTGTGTTGGGTCTTCGTTGCTGCGCGCGGGCTTTCTCTAGTTGCGGCGAGCGGGGGCTACTCTTCATTGCAGTGCGCGGGCTTCTCATTGCGGTGGCTTCTCTTGCTGCAGAGCACAGGCTCTAGGCGTGCGGGCTTCAGTAGTTATGGCTCAGGGGCTCCAGAGTGCACATGGCCTTAGATGCTCTGCGGCATGTGGGAGCTTCCTGGACCAGGGCTCGAACCCGTGTTCCCTGCGTTGGCAGGCAGATTCTTAACGACTGCGCCACCAGGGAAGTCCCAGGAGAACCAATTCTGAATAAGCTTGGCTTGAAGAGCCACAGTGGATCATCTGACCTTCACCTGCTGGTGCTGCCCTCAGGCTGACATTCCCACCAGCGGCACACAGATGGGCTTTGTGCGACCTTAGGCAATCCATGCAGGTGGCAAATTCTCCATTTTGGGAAAAGTGATGGACTAATGAAATCAGGCAGCATCACTCCACTTGGCACCAGCCATCTGCCCACAGAGGTGGAATAATTCGTCACAGCCAATGACAGTGACTTTACATCAGGATAAAGAAAAGCATGTGTCAACTAAGCTCCTAGCCCAGACTGTTAAAGTAACAGGATTAATACTGTCCATGAATCTTCCTACTTTTCGATTCCTATGAATTCTTGTTTAGTCCACAGGAACAAACATTCTAGAAGAATTAAACATTGGGTATAAAAAGTGACAAACTTATTTCAAGAAACTATTTAAAAGAATTGTGCTTCCTCTGATTTAGAAGACAGTATTTATAGCCGGATTGTATCAGAGAATGAACATTACAATTACCATTCTGTCCTTGCCACATTTTGAGAACTCCTCTAAGATAATTAGTATGATTGCTTAAGGCTGTGGGAGTATACCCCTCCTTTTTTTTTTTTTTTTTTAAATTTTTATGCTGGAAATGTTGTTGTTGCTATTTGGGTCAAAAGCTTAAAATTTCTCAGAAAGATTTTTCAAAAATAATTCCGGGAGGCAAATGAAGGAATTGCCAGGGAGATCTCGAAAAGGAAGGGGCACCGAGGCACTCAGGCTGAGTCACTTTGGGACAGATAATGAACTGAAGATTTAAAGTCCCCCTAGACAAGAAATGAGAACCTCTGGCGTGATCAGTGAGGGAGACACTGGTTAAAGGAGGAAAGGAGTATTTGTGCCATGGTACTAAGAAGTTGACATGGGGCTTGGACGGACTCCACAGATGGTGGGCCACTCTGGGCTTCCCTAGGCTGCAAGTCTGGAAGAAGAATCCAGGCTGCTGCCATTCCAAAGAGCAGCTCTGCCTTGAGTGTCCCTGTATCATCATGTAACCTGACTGAGCTCAGATCAAATGTTATTGAGGACTAACGACTGCATGCACTTTGTTCTTGGTTGTTGGAAATTCACTTATACACCTGGGCACAGACAGGAAGTCAGCAAAGACCATGCTACAATCACCCATATGAGAAATTGATAATTGGGCTCTAAATTAATAAAGTGTTGAAAGTGATCTAATAAAGATCAGGACAGAAGATCATGTGGAAGTGAAAGATACTACAGGAACACAGCAAACCCCTGAATCATTGGTTTAAGACATATGAGGCGAAAAGGACAGAAAAGTGTCAGATTCTGGCTTGGGCAGAACCATCAGGGCTTTTACCTTCAAGGAGCATCAGAAGTAGGAAAGAATTTGGTGTTCTAAGCTGTGGGAACCTAAAGATATAAAACATAAGCAAAAATGTTAGAAAATGTTAACATGGAAAAACACTTTATGGAAGTTGGGAAAATGAAATTCATGCATTGCTTTGATTTTTTCAGATCTGATATTGCCATTTAGAAATACAAACATATTATCATCAAAACATTAAACTTGATTATTTGCTTATAAAATGATTCTGTTCTCTGTATTTATGGAAGTAAAGACATGGAAGCAAAAAAAAACACACACCTAAAACTTTTCTCTTGGAAGTGGGGCGGGGCGGGGGGGCAGGAGATGAGATTTGAAAAAAAAGAATCCTCTCTGCAGTCATTCATATTACAACCTTTCGATCTCATTGTAGAAGATTTATAAAAAGTTGAGAACAGAAATAAAATGACCTAAAATCCAATAAACCACTATTTAATATTTGCTGAATTTTTTCTGCTTATAAATATATACACATACTATTTTTTCATAGCTGTGATCATATTCTACACACAATATTGTTGTCTTTGTTTGGATTTTAACATGTCAACTGCACATTCCACAGTGACAGCTACAGACACCATTGATAGTTGAAAGATCTAGGTCTAATTTAGGGAGAACTATTCCATGAGTGTGGCACCTTCAGGAGCCAGCTAAGGACAGATATTCCCGGGGGCAAGAGGCAGGAAGAGAAGCAGATACAAGGTAAGGGGGCAGGAGGATCACATCACTCAGCCTGGGGCGGCTAGATGATACCCTAAAGAACAGCTAGAAAGGGACATAAGCTGAAGAGTCCTTGCAGATATTTTGAAAATGGCAAGGACAATATAAGGATAAAGCTTTTTGCTTCAGGAACGTCACATGAAGAAGCTCTCAAGGAATCTGTTTCTGGTTAATTCACTATTGTATTTATCAAACTCTTCCATGGCACTACTATGTATTCATGACACCTCCATGAGGTGGATTCTATTATTATTCTCAGTATGTAAACTAAAAAGTAATACATGTTTTTGCATTTCTAATTTCACTTAGGGGCTTTGGGATTTTAAGAAGTCAGAAGAACAGTAATGTCCAATAGGACTTTACTATATTATGCATTTGTTATACGTACTTCCCATGCTTTCCCTTCTATATCAACCACCATCGCATGAACAACTTTATTCATAATTCTCTAGTTGGAAAACGATCCAGCCTTCTAGCTGTTTTGCTGTCCTTATAAGCCAACATTAAGAACCACCATTAAAACAACATAAAGAAGACATACAGATGGCCACGAAGCACATGAAAAGATGCTCAACATCACTAATTATTAGAGAAATGCAAATCAAAACTACAATGAGGTATCACCTCACTCCTGTTAGAATGGGCATCATCAGAAAATCTACAAACAACAAATGCTGGAGAGGGTGTGGTGAAAAGGGAACCCTCTTGCACTGTTGGTGGGAATGTAAATTGATACAGCCACTATGGAGAACAATATGGAGGTTCCTTAAAAAACTAAAAATAGAATTACCATATGACCCAGCAATCCCACTACTGGGCATATACCCAGAGAAAACCGTAATTCAAAAAGACACATGCACCCGAATGTTCATTGCAGCACTATTTACAATAGCCAGGTCATGGAAGCAACCTAAATGCCCATCAACAGACGAATGGATAAAGAAGATGTGGTACATATATACAATGGAATATTACTCAGCCATAAAAAGGAACGAAATTGAGTCATTTGTTGAGACGTGGATGGATCTAGAGACTGTCATACAGAGTGAAGTAAGTCAGAAAGAGAAAAACAAATATCGTATATTAATGCATGTATGCGGAACCTAGAAAAATGGTACAGATGAGCCAGTTTGCAGGGCAGAAGTTGAGACACAGATGTAGAGAATGGACATATGGACCCCAAGGGGGGAAAACTGCGGTGGGGTGGGGATGGTGGTGTGCTGAATTGGGTGATTGGGATTGACATGTATACACTGATGTGTATAAAACTGATGCCTAATAAGAACCTGCAGTATAAAAAAACAAACAAAACAACTAATACTAAACTTTCATTGGGTTATTTGTATGGAAACATGTTAATATAAATGTTTCAGACATTACATGAAATTTCTAAAAATCTTATATTTGTATTTGTATGGAAATATGTATGGAAATATGTTAATATAAATGTTTCAGACATTACATGAAATTTCTAAAAATCATATTTGTATTTGTATGGAAATATGTATGGAAATATGTTAATATAAATGTTTCAGACATTACATGAAATTTCTAAAAATCTTATATTTGTACTTGTATGGAAATATGTATGGAAATATGTTAATATAAATGTTTCAGACATTACATGAAATTTCTAAAAATCTTATATGTTCTGGTATAATGTTATAAGTAATAATCCTAGTTATTACTTTAAAATGTATATCTCAGAAATAACTAATTTTCTTGTCAACTGCATTATTATGAACTGTCATCAAATCTTTAACTGTGGTCATTTTTAAGTCTTTTGTCATTTACAGACAGTTCTGGGTGTACTCTGATGATTTTGCAAATATGTTCCTATAAAAGGGTTTCATCTTCAAGAAATACATGGAAAAGACTCTGACAAGTACAGGTTTCTGGTAACGGACTGTACTGCTGAACTGAATGAATAAGCATTTTCAGAACTCTAATGAAAAACTGATGAACTCATAAAAGTGCTAACAAAAGATCAAGATGAAAAAAAAAATTAATTACATGGGACTGAGTGAACTGATGAGGATGAGTATAATTTTTGTGACTTTCTGTCTGAATTAAAAAAAAAAAAAAAAATTCCACAAGGACTCAGAGGCAAAGAATATACAAATCAATTTTCACTGCAAAGTAAAGGAGCTGTTACAGTGGAGGATTACTGGACTGAATGTCAATACTATGACATAGTATGAGTGTGTTTCATGTTTGGTAATTGCAATCATTGTTGCTTTTGTTGTGGTCATCCATGTACAATGCTTGGTGTCAGTCGATTTATCTCTTGTAAAAATAAAATACAGTGTGTGTGTGTGAAAAAAAAAAAAAAAAAAAAAAAAAATAAAACAACATAAAAAGGTTCAATCATAACTATATTTGGGATAAACCAGCATCTGAGATTTTCAAACCTACAATGTTTTCTTAGACTGTTTCATACAAATGATTTATGGCAGCAAGGAAGAAAAAGATTCTGAACAAAACTGAGTCTCACAAAATGATACAAATGATATAAAACAGTAGGGGTAGTATCATATCCCCACAACCAAAAACGTAATGCAGTTCTCATGTTGGCAGTGAAAAAAGGAGAGTATAATTACAGGAATTGTAAATTTAATTCTTATTGACTCCATTAAGAGAGAGAATTTTTAACACTTTAGTGCTTTGTAATGGTATTTTTGGATGGAGCATATTTTAGTAAAAAGTAGTTGATTTTTATGCACTTGTGAAAAAAAGCACTACAAAAATGACTCCATTTGGTGATGGAAATGGTTGGTGAAACAGTTCCTGATGGTGCAGTCTCTCCTGTAGATCTGTCTCTCCTGCAACTCCTAGGCTGCATCAGACTGAAGATTACAAACGGAGACACTGAGTTGGTATGCCAGACAAAGGAATCATGCAGTAGGAGCAGAACTCATCAGACATCGATGTGTACTCTCTAAGTCATGGAATAAAAGTGTATCCATATTTCCTAATTGCTAGGTCTGGTTTTTGTTTGTTTGTTTGTTTGTTTAACTGTGGATTACTAGTTTTAACAGAAAACAAGATTTTGTTTAATGAATTAAAAATGTTCTTTTAATAGCTCTATTTTGCTTCTGAGTTTAAATATATATTGTGACATTTATTGATTGAGGGATAATGAAGTACATAAAACTGTACTGAAGGGCTTCCCTGGTGGTGCAGTGGTTGAGAATCCGCCTGCCAATGCAGGGGACACAGGTTTGATCCCTGGTCCAGGAAGATCCCACATGCTGCAGAGCAACTAAGCCCCATGCGCTACAACTACTGAGCCTGAGTGCTGCAACTACTAAAGCCCATGTGCCTAGAGCCCATGCTCTGTAACAAGAGAAGCCACTGCAATAAGGAGCCCGTGCACCGCAACAAAGAGTAGCCCCCACTTGCCGCAACTAGAGAAAAGCCCGTGCACAGCAACAAAGACCCAACACAGCCAAAAATAAATAAATAAAATAAATTTATGAAAGAAAAATTGTACTGAAAATACATTCTTATAGAAATCAAAACTCACACTTGTATTGGACAAGGGTATACTAAAGATCTAAGCTCTGACAAAAATATATTGGGACATTATTATTGATTTATACAAACATAAATGTTTTGGAGCTGAAATATTACCAGAAAGATAATCTATGAATTCATCATTTGTCATCTTCCCTGCTATGAACATTAGCTGATATTCTGTCTCATATTCTTAACATTCTCTCTCTCTCCCCCCATATATATATATATATATATATAACAAATATATGCATATATTTTATTGTATCATTTACAGCATGATTCATGATTATAGAATTCTAATATAACATATCTCTCATCCCAACCGAACAAAAGATTAATACAACTAGCTTAAAATGTGACTTGCAATTGTCTCTAAATATCAGCTACAAATGAGTCCGTAACAGAAATTTTCTGCATTGTATTGCTAACCACTGAATTACTTAGCCAAAGGAAAACGGAGTAAGGATGGTATGAAACAAAGTACCTAAAAGGGGAAAGAGCTGGATCGTGGTTAAAAAGAAGAGCGAAATGAGGATACTCTCTATCTACAGTCTTTCTCTTTCATTGCCTTTTTGTTCAGTCTCACTTTCTCTATCTCTAATCAAGAACTCAGTGGCAGCTTGTGCAATGAACACACAGATTTATCACCTCCAAACAATGCCAGCCCATGTTTCTCCAAAAAAAAAAAAGGTGACTCTGAGTAACGAAAATATTTTATGTTTATATTGAGACTTGAACTTTTACATTTACATTATTCTTACGGAGCAACGCTGGACGACGTAGAGAGGCGGTGTAGGACAGTCCAGTGATTCTCAGTGGTTCTCCAGGTGATGACCAGTCCAGCAGCAGCATCACCTTGAAACTCAGAAATGCAAATTCTCAGGCTCCACCCCAGGCTTACTGAATAAGAAACTCCAGGGAGGAGGTCTGAGAATTTGTATTTCTAACAAGTTTCCAGCTGAGATATAGCTGACTCAGGAACCACACTTTGGAGCTGATAGATTGGAACAAAGATTGGGAAGCTAGGCTCAGCCCTTCACCAGCTGTGAGTAAGCTTGAGGAAGTTTAACTCAGTTTTCTCATCTGTAAATGGGGCTGAGGTACTGAATACCTCATAGAATTTCGTCAAGGGTTAAATGAATCAACCACTTAAAACTCTGCCTGACATCTAGTAAGTCCTGTATATGTGTTTTTAAAATAAAATATGCGAAATCCAATGCATCTGTTATATTTTACCCACACAGTCAACTCAGTTTACCTGCTTATACTCTGTCAGCATTTTATTTCCAGATGGCTGAAAGAAATCAGTTAAACCCAGTGGTCCCCAGTCACTGCTTACTGTTAGAAATATCTGTGGAGCTTTTTAAAATTTACCGATATCATGATTTTGATTTATTTGATCTAGGCTGAAGCTCAGGTATTAGAATATTTTAGTTAATTAATTAATTAATTAATTTATGGCTGTGTTGGGTCTTCGTTTCTGTGCGAGGGCTTTCTCTAGTTGTGGCAAGCGGGGGCCACTCCTCATCGCGGTGCGCGGGCCTCTCACTGTCGTGGCCTCTCTTGTTGCGGAGCACAGGCTCCAGATGCGCAGGCTCAGTAGTTGTGGCTCACGGGCCTAGTTGCTCCACGGCATGTGGGATCTTCCCAGACGAGGGCTCGAACCCGTGTCCTCTGCATTGGCAGGCAGATTCTCAACCACTGCGCCACCAGGGAAGCCCTAGAATATTTTAAATGCTCCACAGGAAATTCTAATGTTCAGCCAGGATTGGAAACTTTTACCTTGACTCATAAATAAATGGTATGCTTCTAGAATACAATGGTCATATTTGGGATCCTTTGTGAATCAAAATAAAGATCCTTATACCGAATAGAGCAAAGCTCTAGTGCCATATACAGAGCTGTTTAAAAACTTAGGCTGATTGCATAATATGCTTGCAAACTCAATAACATCTGGATCTTGACATATCTCAGGCCTTAGGTGTAAAATAAACCATATATATTCAGGGTGGTAAAATGTATACTTTCAGGCAAGTCACTTTGGTGTGTACAGAATTTTAAACACCTGACAGACTGAAGAGTTGATCCTTCAATCCTGGCAGTACTAGGGAAAACACAATATAGCGAATTCTTGGCATTTAAGGGTTTAACATTATCAGTTTTTCATCCTGAAGGTCCATAGGTAGGGGGATTTGTACTTTACAGAAACACAGATTTGAAGGAGTCATGCCTTGGGGCTGGCAAATTGGATTCGAGCTGCTGTGCTAGTGATTGAGCCTAGCCCACTGCACAGCATTCTTCCCCATCATCACACATCACATTTCCAATGATGAAAATACGGAGGTTTGTGCATAGATAACAGGCAACATACCAGAAATAAAATGTCCCTGAAAGTTGAAATGGTAGCTATAAAAAGCTACTCACAGCAAAAATCAGTATTTCACAAGAGCAGAAGCCTGTCCAAACGTTTTCATGTTCCCAAGCCTGGAGATTTCTAAAGATCTTACAAGTATTCCTTTTGAAGATATCAAGGATACATTGTACACAGAGTTTAAGGCTCTCTTATAATGCTACGTATTTCACTTAGATTTAATAAACCCTCAAGTTAATGAAATGTAAAGAAGCAATGCTTCTTATATGAATCAGAAGTTAGATGCATTTTTCACCTAAGTTAGGAAAAAAATTGCATGTAAGTGTCCATCCACTATAAAGATTATATCTCCCTAAGCCTCAATACAGATCTTATGAAGTCTGAGCTTCACAAACCGTCAGTATAAAACCCTCTGGGCAGAATGAAAACCACAGATTAGATTGTGGTTTACCTGGGTTTTCCCTTGAGAAATTTTAGAACATATTTCTAATGAACTGTAAAAGCTAAAGAAGCAACAGCTCTCAATAGCTGTTCCCCCTCGGTGTGTTATTGTGAGCATGCAGGCAGGATGAAGAAAATCAGGTGGAGATATATACATTTTTTTCTTAATCCTAGACTGAGGTATCCATTGCACTGGAAACACAACTCTTTATGGTGGAAGTTTTGACTAACGGCAAAAATAGTCAATTTTTTGTCAGGAAGTTAAATGAGAAACAATGGTGACTAAATCAAACCCACGTTCTCTAGAAGCCAAGGCTAATTTTCGAAGTCACTACAAAAATAAGGTTCTAGAGCATTTCTTTTAGACAAATCCAAGGAAAATAATTCAGAAGCGGCTAGGTTTGCTATCGATACCCATGATCTCTCAATGTTTCTCTTTATCAGAGCAGTTTTGCGGGTTTTTAAGGTAACTCCAACTCCAGTAGTTAAAAGCCTTTTTTCTGTGGGAAATTATAAGCGATGGTTTCCCGAGCAATTTTGAACTTCCCATTCTCTACCCCACCTCCTTCAACTTCCTAATACCCAGTCTTTAGCCCACATCCTCTTCTGAGACTCTGCAAAGTTCAAGCCATTTATGGGTCAAACAAGAAGACTGTGAAGACTAAATGAGAGGATGTATGAAACCTGTGTACCACAATGTCTAGCTCTAAGTAAGTTCTAGATAATTATCAGAGTCCAATCTCTTGTCAATTTCCCACCCAGTATTTTCATCTGCACATTGCTTTACAAAGTATTACATATGCAAAATTTTGTTTTCGAAAATTACTTTCTCCAGAATAGGAAACTTTGTTCTTTAGAGAAGAAGCAAAGATAAAGTCTTCTTTGATAGAAATGTTCCTTATACATTCCCATGAATGTTCCCATCACTAATGATGGGAAGAAAAAAAAAAAGAAAAACTTGAACTCCTGAAATTTGGAAATAGAGGGAAAAAAATGCTTGACCAACATACTTACCTTTAAGTCTCAATATTGTGTGTTTTGTATATGTTTAATAAAGATTTTAGAGCTCTTCTTGCTGGACCCAACTTCAAACATATTAATTTGTCTCTTACTTTTACTGAAAACATTTTATTGGAGAGTTTTCTACCAAGAATTTCCATTTTGCAATGGTAGGGTCACAGTGTTTTCAAACCTTCTCTTCTTACTGCTTTCAATAGCAGATCACCCCCTAGTGGAGATGCAGTATAGAATATCAATACATTTCTGTGCTTCACTGGTGAAAATTTAAAGAAACTCCGTGACACTTAAAATGATGTTTATACTCCTAAGCAAAGACTAAAGAAGACTATCTGTAATCAACATAGATTTCCAAATTATACAGTGAGTCTGCATTTGTATAAGAATAGATGAATAGTTTTAAAGTTTCTTAGACATCTATCCCAATTCACAAATTAATACCTATTTTCATTAGAACTTCTATCTTCTCATTTTATTTTCAAAGAATGGTATAACTATTAAGGTTACTTACAAACTGTAACTATAGTAGATTGCAATCTTCTTTCTGCCCAAGAAACTTGGGCTAAGACATACTCAAATGAGTAATACCCATGCTTTAGATTATTTGGACCCATTTGTAGAAGAAAGTGTCCACAAAATATGAAATTAATATTTACCTTTTACTGATTGGAGGCTATATGTCAGGACTATGCTGAGTGCTGGACAGACATTATTTCATTAATAAACCTTTAAAAATACTTCTAGATAAAAATGCGAAATTATTGTCTCTGTGTGTGAATCCACTTTTGGATTATGAACTTTTGAGTTCATAATACAGCATGTGAATGTTCTAATAAAAAGCATAAGTACCAATGCAGTTATTCTTTTAAATGGCGTATAATCTTATCACATTTACAAAGCAAGTCCAACAAGTTCAATCTCACCATTGGCCAAACCTCACATTAATGCCTCACAGTCTCATGTACATATGATTTTGTTTTTATGATAATATGACGACAATGCATTACAACTTAGATTAATTGTTAAAACTCCAATCTGACGTAACTGGAAAATTACCACTTACAATAAATTAGCCAAAGGAAAAGTTATTTGTATTAAGATACTTTGCATAGACTCTGGATTGCCCTATAAAATGTATAATATACACACAAATATAAAGCTATAATATAAAACGTTAATGCAGGAGGACAATTTTTTAAAAGGATTCTCCGGAATTACGCATAGAAATTCCAACAGGAGCATGATGTTTACAGGTAACTTCAAACATATCATTAACACATTTAAATATATATCTGGATGCATTTTCATTATGTAAAAAGTTTTTACAAGCACTTTAAAATTAAATGTCCAATAACTAGAGTGTATAAACTCTAGGGATATTAATTCTTGCCCCATCTAGCTTTCAAGGCTTTTGGGAGTACCAAAATTTCTTTAAAAAATGTATCAAAGTCTTTTATAATTATAAAGAATTATAAAATTGCCAGGTGTTATTATGCTTGTAGTCAGATGAATTGTTCTGATAATAAAAAATATTTCTCACTGTAAGTACTGAAGGACTCTACCAGCCTTATGTAAGAGTGTGCTAAACAATGAAACAAACATAACCTCTTGCACTTCTGCTTTGGGGGAAAGGAAGTCAGGGAGACTGAGAGAAGAGTAAACTAGTCAACTGATTAATTGTGGGTAGAGGTGGAGAGGCTAGAGGCTGCTTTGCATGTAGGATACAAATAATTAGACCTACTTATTAAACCGAACTGACTTGACTGATCAAATATCACTAAGTTTTACACTGTATCTATTCCAGTCTAATTTCTGACTTCTGAGTCCTGCCAGCGTCTGTTGTATAAATTGGCAAAACATATGTTGACAATACATATTTGTAAGAGTGAAGTTACAGCTACCTAACAGCGCATTTTCAAAAGTGATATATGTGTGTATAAAGCAGAAGGAAATCAACTTATTTTCAAATTTATTTTAATGTCAGTACCATTCCCCTTATGTAGATATATAATAGCCCTCTAAGGAATGCTTAATTATTCAGTAAAAGGGACTCAGCAAGTCACCTTCATTTTAAAATATATACTACTCACTTTGCTGAGCTAGTGGGAACTCTATATTACTATTATTAACATTAGCTATCGTAACATTGTGAAGAAGGTCAGGAGAATTTACCCTTTACATAATGCTTGGATGGCAAAACTGCAACTCAGATCAGTTTTATCTCTGTTTTTACAGATGAAGAGTAAAGAGTTAAGCCTCTGATACAAATAATACAAGTTACACAAATAGAAATCATTTTTCTTTGAAAAAGCACATTAACTGAAGCAACCATTATCAATATTATGCTTTATTAAGCATATTAGTAACCTTAATTACTCATATTTTAGTAAAAGACCTAAGATCCTTCAATGGCAAAGCCAGAAATGGACCGTTATGGGGACAAAATGACAATAATTAACTATCATTCAATCTCAACTCTTTAAAGCATAATCAAAGCATAAACAAAAAAGGTCACTGAGATTCTAGAGCATATGCCACATAAAAGCTGCTTCAATTAAAATTATCAACCTTCCTGAGTATTCATCCAGAGCTGGATTGATTCCGACTGTAATTTTTCTAACCAGGTTAATTTCCAGGCTTTCTTGCCCATGCAGCTAATAACTATAGTAAGTGGTGCGGTTTGAGGAAGGTATCATGACCGCCAGAACATGACGGCCGAGAATAAAAATCTGTCTCTAGAGACAGGCAAACATAACCATACCGATGTGTCATACAATTATGAATATTTATAGCAGATGATGCCAAGTCACGTCAAGGACAGGTTAAACTGTGTTCAATACCTTCCTGCCAACAATCCCTTCTCCCACCTATTCCACTTTATTTTTCTTTATATACCTTTATCACCACATTTATTTATTTGGTTATGGGTTTACTGTCTGTATCCCTGCAGTAGAATGAAAGCTGCTTGAAGGCAGGGACTTGATCTACTTTATTCCCTGCTGTATCCCCAGTTCTTCAAACAGTGTCTGGCACATACAAGTGTTCTAAGTAATTGGTGGGCCTGTGGGGTGTGGTTTGTCCTCCTGTACTGCCAGGGGCAATATGCCCTAAACACAAAGAAAAGAATTTTGTGATAAGGAATTTTGTGATCATTTACAGTATTCAAAAGCACTAAAACTACGGGGAATTAATTAAAATGCATAAGCGCATGACAGTGTGATACACCCACTTAAGTTATCAAGAAGCTAAGCAATGTCTCTTCATACTATTAATAAAATAAAATTCTCTTTCAATTAGTATGGCTGATTAAATGCATCATGTGGTACAGTAAAATAATATAATTGGTAGCTATTTTTCTAAAAGGAGCCTGAGACACTTATTCTCATATCTAAATCCACTTGGGCTTGTTTGCTTTGAGAAGCTAAATAAGAATCTCAATCAGAGTGAAACACTTTCACATATTCACAACAAAAAATATCTAAAACCAAAAATAAAACCCTAAAACTCTGTTCAATAGAAACAAAAGACCAACATCCTAGTTTTCGGGGCAATGCTAGGAAAAGATATTTTGACAGAATTACAACTGTACATACGCAGACCAATTATTGGGACTTTGAGAACAGAATACTTGAATTGCTACATACCACCTTTTCAAGAATAATATGACATTTGCCTTTGTTTTAATAACCTTGTTTTAAATTTGATGTCTCCATAAAATAATCTGGAGATAATCCAATGCTCAAGAAAATGGCATGAATGTAACTGAAAAATGACTGAGGATAGATACTTCAGTGAACTGTTAGAATTTCAACCAGGGTCAAGAGGCTATACCTGTAAATATAATTTTAAAATAGTTAGTAGCTACTATATGGGAATATGCATAATATAATATGACAGCATAACCACAAACTATTTTCAGAATGAAACAGTGCATATGATTAAAAATTATGTTTAATTCCATGTCACTTTGTCCTGAGAGTGTGTTAATTCATGCAGGCCTTTCTTGAGGTTAGTAATACATCTCTCTGTCTGTCATCTTTGTAGATAGTTGGATCTGGATTGACTCAGAAAATTATGAACTATGCCACGTGCAAATATCAACATGAAGCATTAAATGAATGGCAAACTCTACTTAGCGAGGGACAATTTCTATCTCAATGAACCACTCTGGTAGTGAGACTGAATCATTTTGTTTAAACATTAGATATTTGATATAAAACAGTACCATGCAGTTCTGAAATTATTGTGTTCAAATTATTTTTAAGAGAAGAGTGAAAAGGGAGCAAAAAACTAAAAAAATGAAACAAAGAAGGGGGAGGGAGGGTGTGCATAGGGCTGTATTGCTGAAAGAGCTCACGCTTTGTTTTCCTCAATCTCAAACTCATACTTTCCACTTCAGTTGATCACCACATTGTTGTCACATTAATCATCCCTAAAAACTACTAAGGCCACCTGCTCAAAGAGTAAGAATGGTTGCTTGGACTTGATGAATCTAACCCAAACTTCCATATCAACTGAGGCCTTTGATAACCTGGACTTATCATATTAGTCTCACACTAGGATTTATGATAGCACCTTAAAAAAGAGGTCCTAGAAAATCTGGTGTCCTAATCACCCCACCCCATGCCTTTGTTCAGGGCAATGCTCCTCCTTCTCTCTGGTTACTGACATCTCACCCTATGAGACCAGAAGCCCTGGGCCTCTGCTAGGGCTTTTGTTGTGAAGTCTCTCCTGAAATGAAGGTAATCTCTTCCTCCATCTCCCAAGCCCCCAATTTTTCTTTTTGAGTCTCATTATGTTTCACCAGCAAAGCACATTGCCATGATGGAAGGTGGTATTTGAAAACACGTTTAGTTAATTTGATCAAGAGTGTTCATTCATTCCGGAAGCCACATATGTATGTGTGAGAGCGCTCTTCGGTGAGAAAGAATTCCCGTAAGAAAACATCACAGCTGAGATGTGCTGAAATATGTGTTTAACCAACAGCTTCAATTTTAATCTGCTGGCAAATATTATAGAAGTATATTTTTACTAATGTGAATAATCAAGGTATGCATGCCTCTGTGGAATTTTATGGACTGGGGATATAAACAGTAAAAGGTAAGCCTCCTAAAGCAAAACCCCCCCAAAGTTAATATAAAAATGTGCTTTCAGGTTTAACTACCAAAACAGCAGGTGCATTTGGCCATTTATGAAAAAGGAATGCTTCAATAAGTCCATCAACACATACTTACTCTCTGCCTAGTACAAGCTGCTGCGCTTAAAATATAAGACACTTTGAGGATATCAGAGACTCCTGGCAACCCCATTAGTAACAAATTATCACAGAGCAAACAATGTATCTTCACCCACTCAAGAAATGTGCATCCTGGCAGGTACAAAGCAAAGGAGAGCCAGAATAAGGAAGGTATTTTATAAACAGAGTGAAGTGCAAATACTAAAAGTAAGGTTTGCCTATATATTAGAAGCTAATGCCCTCAGGCAAACTTATGCATAACATTAAGAATTCCCTATTTATAGTAGTAAATGTGTATGTACTTTAAAACTGTTCACACAGAAATATATTTCATTTTCAGTAAAACAATTTTTATATACCCATATACATATATCTTTTTTTCTTCCACCAGTGAAATTTTCCTCTCTTATCTGATAACACAATGCTACCTAATTTTCTTTTTTTTTTTTTTTTTTTTCCTGAAAACTAAAATGCCATTTCTTTCAAATTATTTTCTTAAGGACTGTTTCCAGTGGTAGTATTACCCAAATTGTGAATTTGTCAACTCACAATACAGTGTTTTCTGTGCCACCATTCTCTGGGTTGGGAGAGGTGATGTTAACACATTTGGGTCTCATATCTGCAGGGGGATATTTGTTGATGGCACGTCTGATTGAATGGACAAATGGCTTGACATATTTGACGATATAGTTCAAATCTGGCTTGTGGGTTCGGCCAAGCTGGACTAAGTGATGATCCAGTGGGTGGCTGGCTAATTCTTCTAATTCCTTGTCATTGTGTAGAGGACCAAAGGAAAACACAAATATGGAGTAGCCCTGACACTTGGCTCTCAGAGATACATTTCTTAAGACTCCCTTGTCTAAAGGGTTGGTTTCACCAGCAGATATAACAAAGATAACTTTGTTTTTCCTCAGGTTGGGGATTCCTACAAAGACATTGTCAATTGTCCACTGTAAGGCATGGCCAATAAAAACATCTCCATTAAGCTGCTGAAGGGAGTCTTGGAGATGATGTTTCATTTGGTGTATACTGTTATAAGTAACCAAATCAAATTCTAGGTAGATGGGGCATTCTTCTGTGTTGGGCATATAGCCTGGAGGAGAGTAGCTACCTAATTTTCTAAGTCGAAAGTATGCTCAGCAAAAAGGTGGAACATGAATGGACCAAAATATAAAAAGAAGATAATTATAATAATAATGAAAGTACAGCTCATAAAGGGAACATTTAAGAATGCCTTATAAGACACACTTGGCCTTCACACATTTACCTTACTTTCTGCTCTCACTGTGGTACAATACCATAGAAGCACAAGACTCATTGGAGTGACTGTAATATAATCTTCCTAATATATTAATCTCAGAATTCCACAGATCCCTTCACTTCTAGATTGCATACAACCCATCTCCTGCATACGTAGGTGTGTCACACAACTTGTTGCAAATATGGTCAGAAGGCTAAACAAGACCATAGAGTATGCTGCTGCTAGAAATTTTCAACATTCTAGAAATGGCTCTGCAAGTGCATGGCTTGTTCCCAGTAGGAGTCTATTAGTTTCTGCCATATGTTCATCTGGCTACATCCATAGTTGCATCTAGGCATAAGGAGGCTGAGCAGTCCTATTTTTCTAGGAGGGCATGTGATTCATTTTTTTGTTAGGCAAATAAATAACCCTTCTGTTGCCCTTTGAGTTACTTGGTAAATACTTTCCTTTTCAATTGGAACACTCTGCTAGAGCCACTATAATAACTTTTCTCAGAGAACAAGCTGCTGGGAAAACATGTAGGTAAAAAGGTCCACAAAAAAATGGAGAATAAAGTTCTGAAATAACAGGGGCCAGAAGATATCTGGCACCCCATTTCCATATTCCTTCTCTATAACCGGGCCCATATACAGAAGCTTAAATACTAATTAAACCATGTTCATAACTCATGCTTTGGCTTTAGATTCAAGAATTATTCGTGGTCACCAACATTACCTCATCCTATGAATCATGTTCTTATATCTAGCAGATAAAATATCAGGCACGGGCTTAAACACCAGCAAGGTAAGTAGCCCCAACTCAAGGTGAAACCACCACCTTGCTCCTACTCTAGAACAAGCAAACACGGTCACTGATACAATGACTGAAGATCACTATTGCTCACTAAGTTGAATTTCTGTTTGTAGGAGGAGAGTGGTTAAAACACAAAGAGAGAATCTTTCTCAATAGTTAATGCCCAGTAAGTTTTTTGAATTATATTAAAAGATTTTAAATTACACTGATTTATTAAAAGTAAACATTTCACTGTTGTTTAATTACTACAGTATTCAAGATTGATGACAAAAGATAATTTTTGAAACATTTTAAAATCACATTGATAAGATACAATGAAAATATATTGGAATTCACACTTGTGATAGATATTGAGCTCAATTCTTTGTGTCCGTGTGTTTGTGCATGTGTTTTTTGTTTTCAGCTTTATTGAGATATAATTGACATACAACACTGTGTAAGTTTAAGGTATACAACATGATGATTTGATAGAACTATATACTGTGAAATGATTGCCATAAATAGGGTTAGTTAATACTTCCACTGCCTCACATAATTACCTTGGGGTGTGTGTGTGGTGTGAGAACATTTAAGATCTACCCTCTTAGTAAATTTCAAGTATACAACACAGTGTTGTTGACTACAGTTCACCATGTTCTACAGTAGATCCACAGGACTTATTCATGTTATAACTGGAAGTTTGTACCCTTTGACCAACATCTTGGTGGAAAAAAATGTAAATGACATCTTCAAGGTAATAATGAAGCACTTCAATGTAATAATACCATGAACAATGCTGTTTTTCTTGGTACAGTCTTTTTTTCAACATCATTACCAGCTGCAAAATGCAAAAGTAAAACAGTGCTTGGAAATAGTCTGATCCTTTAAAACAAACTCAGATGGAGCAACCGAATTTTGAGGAGGCTCATTAAAAATTAAAGAATGATATAGAGTTAATATGGCTTAATTTTCAACCAATGGCAGATTCCAAATACTTCCTAAATCAAAATACTGAAAATAATTGCAACTAAGTGATTTCCCAACATTCTTTTATTATACAATGACAGAACTATGTACCTATATGTGAAATTTCTAAATATATGGATTACTTGATCTACTTACCCAGTATTCTCCTTTAAGAATGATACACTATGAAAAATATCTTGTAGGCTTGATTGATATGGCAAGGGTTTTTGGTGATTTTTTTTTCCCAGGAAAAACTTTTGGACTATGTAGTGTTTCTCAGAAGCTTGTAATAATTGCTGAATTGTTGGTAACGATGAGAAATATATGCTATATTATTCTATGGGGGAAGTGATAAAGTAAAAGTTGGCATTTATTTGGTTTTTAATCTGGCTGGAATTATTCTTTGACAATGTTAAATTGACAAACAAAACAAAACAAAATCATGGAGCATATTGCAAGATTTCGCATCAGTGTGATCACTAGTGAGAAAATGGGAGTATAAAGAAACAGTCCACTGAACGCCAGCTCTTCAGAGATACTCCAGCTGCCAGATAATTGCTAGCAGTCTTAGTTTTCAATTTAAGAGCACTTTAGAGGGTGTTTATTACATTTAGATTCAAAGAGATAGTTCATACCTCTGGGGCAACTCAACTGGAGAAATTTAGACCAGATAAGTGAAAATTTTGTATTTCAAGGCAAAGTTGAGGTGAACTTTTTCATGGCTGGTACAGTTGATGTTTGAATGAATTGGGAGCTTGGGATGAGCAGATGCAAACTATTACATATAAAACGGATAAACAACAAGGTCCTACTGTATAGCACAGGTAACTATATTCAATACCCTTTGATAAACCATAATGGAGGGACTTCCCTGGTGGCACAGTGGTTAAGAATCCACCTGCCAATGCAGGAGACACAGGTCGAGCCCTGTTCCGGGAAGATCTCACATGCCGCGGAGCAACTAAGCCTGCAAGCCACGACTACTGAGCCCACGTGCCACAACTACTGAAGCTTGAGCGCCTACAGCCCATGTTCTGCAACAAGAGAAGCCACTGCAATCAGAAGCCTATGCACCGCAAGGAAGACTAGCCCCTGCTTGCCACAACTAGAGAAAGCCCGCACGCAAGCTATGAAGACCCAATGCAGCCAAAAATAAATAAACACATACATTACATAATGGAAAAGAATATGAAAATGAATGTATATATATGTATAACTGAATCACTTTGTTGTACAGCAGAAATTAACACAACATTGCAAATCAATTAAACTTCAATAAAATATACTTATAATGAAATACCAACTTCATAAGGTTAGTTTGAGAATTAAATGACACAATACACGCAAAGCACTTAACTCAGTGCTTGGAGAATAATAATAAGCACCCAATAGCAGCTACTTTATTTAACTACTATCACTAAGGGGCCTAAATTTGACTCTTTTATTCAAGCTTTAGGTGGAATCTAGAGAAAAATCAATAATCAACTAACAGATACTTTGATAAATATGTGTATATAACCATAAAAGATATATGTGAGTTATATGTCTAAATCTTTGAATTATGTTGAAAGAGTACACTGAAAGCCCTTTTTGTCTCTGTCTTTCTGTGAAATTTTCTCATCCCTTCTCCCTGTGCTCATAAAAACATTCTCCTGCCAACCCTCAATATTTTCCCAAATACAGTATATATATTTCTAAGTTTCTCCTGCACAGCTTTCTCTATTTCTTGTGATCATATTTCAAATAAAGTAAATAAACGGCAGATGACTAATGAGTCCAGGGACTCATTAGAGGTCTGGGCAGAGTCTATGACTGAGCGTGCTTTAGCCTGTACCAGCGTTTCTGCTATATTTGCCAGTCAGCTCTGAAAGGTTGGCAGACTCTGGTTTCAAGAGATTGACATAGTTCTTATGTGCCATAGATTAACTCACAATTTTAACCTGAGAATCTGTGCTAGGACAATCCTCTGGAAGTGTTTCGTCATTTGCCTCTGACCCAACTCTAGGCTCACAAATGGAATTGATAATAAGAGACATCTCCTCACATGGGTATAAAAGAAATGAAGAGATGGAATGCTTAACATCACTTTTATAGGTAATTACTTGCATATAAAGAGAATAAATTACATTCTAAATAGAATCATTCTCACACATTCATGTGTGAGCCAATGGGTTCATTCACTTATAAAGGTAGGGGAAATTTGTAGTTCATTGTCACTGCTAAACCATGTAATTTTTGAGAACTATATAAAACTTTATACAACCACTACATCCCTGGCATCTGTGGTAAAACGTGGTCCAGTTTTAGTTAAAGAAAGTATTACTAACAATGAACACATCTACTTGCCTCCATATTGCTACCAGCATGCCAAAGGAGGTGTGGAGAAATGGAAAGCATTGCCTTTCAAATACTTTCTCAAAGAGACCTGTTTGGAAAGGAGCACTGGAAATGCCAGTAAGAAAAACAAATTCAATACAATTATTCTGTTTTTATCAACTGCCAAACAAACATCATCAGTCTTCAAACCAGTTTGTAGGAGGTAGAATCAAGGTTTATTTTAGATCTATACAGCTGCATGACTCACTGGGGGGAAAATAAATGTGTTGATTTACCAATATGTATGTCATTCACAGGCACTGCTCTGCACAACTGCTCTTGAGCTCTGCATGCTTAGTAGAGAATGAATTTAAATCTGTCCAGGTGCACATTTAGGGTTGTGCTGCAAAGTCAAGTCAAGCCCATACTATAAAATAAAGGCATGTCTTAAGGGAAAATTCTAAAACAGTTAAAAAATTTCAGAGACATTAATAGATAGTTTCTGACTGCAGAAAATGAAAAGCAAATGTCACTACTCACTGTTATTCCAAGTTAAAATACTGACCAAGTGTTCTTTCTAACTTTAATTCTAATTTTATGCTTTCTAAATATCTCGATGATTTCTTTCAGTTGATAAATTTGTATAAATTTGATGTTTTTTTCGCCTGGGCCTGAGAAAACAGAGTCAGGAATTAGGGTTTTCAGATGTCACTTGCCTTACCCTCACTTTCTGAACTCTGCCAGAGCCACTTCCGTTGGGTAATAGTTCCAGAAGAATCAGAAGGATTAGTATGTACAAGTTGCTATGTTGAGTAATTTACTTAAATCATCTCACGTAGTTCTCTCCCCAGGAGCTTGAGGTAAGTATCATTATTGTCCTCTTGTCCCCCCCACCCCCTGCCACCCGTGAGAAAATTTTGTTTCAGAGAAGTCTCCCAATTTGTCCAAGGTCACATAGCCAGTAAGAGGCAAAGAAATCATTTGATTCTCGGTAGTTGGGTACTGAACCCTGTGAATTCACCACCAAACGATGAGTGCACAACTCTCACAAACACCCCACTTGACAGATTAAGGTTCTCAGATAGGCTATAAATGTGGCAGTATCTACCCACCCCCAGGTTATAGGAGAAAGACTGCCTTTCATTGGGAAGCAGGCAAATCAATTACTCTTTATGAATTATTATTTTTTTAAGTGCTTACAGAAATAGAGAACTGATTGATGGCTGTTGGGGATTAAGGAGGAAGTGGGGCAGAAGGGGAGCCAATGTGGCTGTGAAAGGACAAGAGGAGGGATCCTTCAGGGGGTGGAAAGGCTCTGTATCTTGACTGTGCCAAAACCCTGTGCAATAGATTGAAGGTTTTTGTCCCCACCCCCCAAATCCATATGTTGGAATCTAATCCCCATTGGATAATATCTGGAGGTGGGTCTTTTGGGAAGGTGATTAGGTCGTGAGGATGGAGCCCTCATGAATGGGATTAATGCCCTTACAAAAGAGACCCCAGAGAGCTCCCTTGCCCCTTTCTTTACGTGAGAACACAGCAAGAAAGCCTCTCATGAACCAGGAAACAGGTCTTCACCAAACACCAAATCTGCCAGTGCCTTGATCTTGGTCTCCCCAGTGCCCAGAACAGTTTGTTATTTAAGCCACCCAGTCTATGGTATTTTTGTTATAGCAGCCTGAATGGACTAAGACATCCTGATTGTGATACTGCCTTCTAGTTTTGTAAGATATTTCCACTGAGGGAAAACTGAATAATGGACACACAAGATCTCTCTATGTTATTTCTTATAACTACACGTGAATCAACTATTATCTCAAAATAAAACATTTAATGAAAAATGGTGCAGGTATTTTAACACATAGTTACATGAAATTAATTTGAGACACAAATTAAACAAAGCTAAAAAGCCAGGCCAGTATCCTGAAAATCCAAACGCAGGAGAGAAGCCCATAAGGCAGCCAGGGGCAGGAAGTAAAATCCTGCAGAAGCACTTTTTCAATTCAGTCATTCTCACAGGTAGCAAGAGATTCCTAGTCTCTCCTGGAGGCTCCTCTGTGACAGTCTAAGAGGAGAAAATAAGCAACGGCAGCCAATCTTTGCACAGTTCCTTCCCGGGGCTGCTCACAGAGGGAGACAAGAAGGGAGATGGAGTCTTTCTCAAAGGCTTGTCTGGCCATATTGGTTGACTGGCTGCTCTGGACAGCCTCATATTGGATATACTTAATAGCTGGTGTCAGGGTTACTAAAAGGAACAACTCAGAAAATGACAGTAGAGTTGGTGACCTAGGGGCTCTGAAGGGACCACTCTGCCAGCAGAGGAGAATGCAGTGCCTACTATTCTACAACTGACATACTAGCTAGCAGTTTAGGGCTCCATGGACAATCAACAATGCCAGGTTTCTTAGAAAATTTATAGCTAAGCCACAAAGTTATCAAAGAAAACTACTTTACGTGTGTGTGCACACACGTGTGCACATGCCCAAAAGGGGAGAAAAAAACCCAAATTGGGCCCTTGAAAGCAGTACACTGAAATATTGTATTTAAATATCAAAATATTACAGACTACAGATCACAACAGGAGAAAGAGAAAAAGCAATAAAAATGTTAGTACTGTAAGGAGAAAAGAATGACTTGTGGATAACCCAGGGTCTTAGTCAAGGTGCTTCTAGGTACTTCTCTCCATTAAGAGCATTTGGGGGATTTCCCTGGTGGTCCAGTGGTTAACACACCATGATTCCATTGCAGGGGGCACGTGTTCAATCCCTGGTTGGGGAACTAAGGTCCTGCAAGCTGCACAGTGCAGCCAAAAGACAAAAAAAAAAAAAAAAAAAAAAGGAGCATTTGGAACTTACTGGCTCTATACTTGGGATGAAGAGGCTGAATTTTACAGCAAACAAAAGATGGCACAACTGCTTCTGACTGCAGGTGGTGGTCACTCATAAAAAGATACTAAAAAAGATGTTTGGCAAAAGTTTTGTATTATATTATGGAAAGAAGAGTTGGTAGAAAAAAATCAAAGCAAATTAAAAAAAAAACCTTTTTATTCTCAGGTAACTTTAGATTCACAGAAGAGTTGCAAAAATAGTACAGAGAATTCCCATATACCCTTTGCCCAGCTTCTCCTCTGTTGATGTCTTACATAACCACAGAAGACTTATAAAAACTAAGAGCTTTGATACAATCCTATTAACTAAATTACAGAACAGAACTTATTTACATTTCTCCAGTTTTTCAGGGAAAGTAATTTTTCTGTTCCTGGATCCAATTCAGGATCCTACATTGCATTTAGTTGCCACGCCTCCATAAGTCATCTCAAGTCTAGAGCAGTTCCTCAACCTCCTTCACCTTTTGTGACCTTGAGGCTTTTTGAGTACTGGTTAGTTATTTTGTAGATTGCTCCTCAATTTCGCTTTGTCTGATGTTTTCTCACCATAACATTGAGACTACGCATTATCTGGCACACAGGTGTGTTTGTGTATCGTATTAGAGGGTTCATTATGACCGTTTGTTATTGGTGGTGATGTTAACCTTGGCTAAGATCATGCTGCCAAGATTGTCCACTGTAAAAATACTATTTTTCCATTTGTAACTACTAAATATTGGGTTAGCCAAAAAGTTTGTTTGGGTTTTTCCACAAGAAGTTAGGAAAAACCCGAACGAACTTTTTGGCCAACCCAATATTTTGGAGGAGATATTTTGAGTCTATGCAGATCTGTTTTCCTTAAACCTTTGCCCACTAATTTTAGCATCTATTTATGGATCTTGCCTGCAGCAATTATTGCTGTGGTGTCCTACTAGTGATTTTCTGTTTATGGTTTTGTATTTCTAATAAAGTCTTTCCTTCCACATTTATGACTACAAGGAAGAATTGCTGTTTAACCATTTTATTTATTTACTCCGTTATTTATTTATATCAGTACAGGCTCATGGATATTTATTCATTTACTTGGATTATAATCCAATACTATCATTGTTGCTCAAGTTCTTTCTGACTGGTTCCTGTGCCACTTTCAATGTGCCCCACCTCTCCTTATTTTTAGCACACTTCAAGCTCTGCAACACAGAAGTCACAAGATGCTGTATATTCATCTTGTATTTTCCCTGCCCCAACCCTGGAATCAATCAGTTCTCCAAGGACCCCCCTCATTCTTTTTACTGCAGAATGTATTTAGAGAGGAAGATATGGACACTAAATGTGCTCCTTGCTACTGAGGAAATGACTGATTCTAGCCCCTTCAGTGAAGAGAACTAGGAAATATATGTATGTACATTAACTCATGTATATACAAGCCTCTACATTTCTGTATCCATTTCTGTGTGTGTGTGTGTGTATAGATATATATATTTTATGCATCCACATTGGTACTTCTGCCTCTAATCTGGTACCACCGGGCTCATTTTCCCTTCTTCTTTCCCTTTTGTAACTCCTTATTCTGATAGTGGGAAACCTGGCCTTTACCATCTTTATCTACTTATTTCTTCAACTCTAGTATACAAATAAATTAGTTTCAGAATTCCTTACTAACATGCCTATGAGAAACAAATTTACAAATGAGATGACAGTGCTCGTGTACAGTTCTGTTGGCTGTTAGCAAACAGCATCCAGTCAAAGCACTATTTTCCAAATTTACGCAGGTCAGCTCCTTTCTTCCCAGTCCCCCTTCAGTGTGGGTATGTGGTTCACGTGTAATACAGTTAGATTCATTTGTCACAGTCTGCATTCTATTTTTTTCTCCATCTCTTAATTTTTTTCTTTTTAATTACAAAGCAATATCTGCTTTTTGTAGTACACAGTTCTTTGGATTTTAACAAAAGCATGAAACTGTATATCCACCTCCACCGTTCCATACATAACAGTTTCATCACCCCCCCCAAATTTCACCATACTAACTCTGTATGGACAACCCTTCCCCCCAAACCTCGATCAAAGCAAGCTTATGCTTCAGTTATCCTGGTATATGGTTTGGAATTAATTAGAGTTAAGTAGAGCAGTTTAAGCATGTTATAATAATAATGCATCTAATGTCAGTACAGTGAAAAGGCCTAATCTGTAAAACTATAAGCTGCTGTTGTTCTAAACTACATCAGTGCTTAGATTTGGCCTTTAATTGGATCTAAATAGCTCAAAAAATTACACCATGGATTTTTTGTTGTTGTTAATTTTTCCTTCTTTGAATGTTTACATGTGGAATCTCCTAAGACATCCAGAGTCCAACATCACTATTTACAGAAAAGCAGTGGAAAAACCTGCCTGGTGTTTTACTTCTCCACATGGTGGAAGACCGCACTTCAGGGAAGCAGTCAGGTACTTGCTGAAGATCACTAGAAGGACTGCCATATCTGTCTCCACCGGTCCCTTTCAGAGAGTGTGCTGACGCCAAATGGCTCATGCAGAGAGTACCAGTGCTTTTTTAAAATGTGTCATATTATTTTGTTATTACTGCAGGTCATTGTGGATAACAGTGAAATGGGATGGGAGACGAGACTGGCAGGGTGTTAAGAGAAGGAATAAAAGAGATATGTAGTCGTATCTTTTAGTCAGCAGAAAAAAAATTAAAAACCACTTTTGATTACATTATGTGGACTTTTTCTATGCCTAAGTAGCAATTCTCAAAGTGTGTTTCTTGGTGGTTACTATCTGTGGTTACAAATATATACAGGAATGAAAATAAACCCATCCTCGGAGAGGATACTGTCTCCTTGAGGCATAATCAAGAAGAGGAGGTAGGGCTTCCCTGGTGGTGCAGTGGTTGGGAGTCTGCCTGCCAGTGCAGGGGACATGGGTTCGAGCCCTGGTCCGGGAGGATCCCACATGCCGCGGAGCAACTAGGCCCATATGCCACAACTACTGAGTCTGCACTCTAGAGCCCGCGAGCCACAACTACTGAGCCCGCGTGCCACAGCTACTGAAGCCCGTGTGCCTAGAGCCCATGCTCCATAACAAGAGAAGCCATCGCAGTGAGAAGCCTGCGCACCACAATGAAGAGTTGCCCGCTGCTCGCTGCAACTAGAGAAAAGCCCGCGTGCAGTAACTAAGACCCAAGGCAGCCAAAAAAAAATAACTTAATTAGTTAAAAAAAAAAAAAAAGAGGAGGTAATGCCCAGAGCACAGACTTTACAGCCGCCCTGGGCCAGATGCCATGTGATTCTGTGCAACCTAATACATCTTTCATGAATTCCCTTCTATGTAAAATAAGCCACACAATACACAACTATCAAGGTTACTGTAATAATTAAGCAAGTTAAAGCATATGAAGCACTTAGTACAAGTAAGCATGCAATAATAATAATAGCTATTAGTAGTGGTAGTATCTGTGCATATTTTCTTAGGTGATAAGGAAATGTAATTATATAGAAGGAGTCATGTTTAATATTTACAACTAAACATGTATATTTTAAAAAATAACCATGATTCCAAAGAACCTCAGTGTGGCTAGTCAAATAAACTAAATGTTACTTATGTTTCAAAAATGTCAAGAGGACATGCACTGAACATGTCTAAATTTTTCTCTTTAGCTGACTATTACGGACTACAGAAGCTCTTGGAAGAATGACCCATGCCTTTTTCATGTTTGTATCTCTAGGGCTTTCTAACAGTAGGCATAAGAAAACACCTTAAGTTCAGCTGAATAATGTTCAGATCAGAGTAAAAGCCAATAAACAAAGTGAGAAATGGTCAGGAAATGTCCTGGGCACATTAAAAATATCCACATTTTAGTACTTGGGGGAATCAGAAAAACACTCTGTCTTAGGAACAGAGTAAGTAGTTCCCCTGAGTCAACACTTTACAGTAAACAAAGATCTAGTATTCTGTATAGAGGTGAAAACCTAAACATCATCACAGTAGAGGTCCCAGCTCAAGACTGTGCCAAAATCACAGTGGGTTTTGGCCGATTTACACCAGTCTGGCTTAATCGTAGAGTAGGCCTGCCAGTACTTTCTGTATTATGGCGTTTGTAACTCAGATTTCTCCCCAAACTAACCTCTTCTCCACAGTGTGATAAAATGCAGCAGGATAGGGAGAAAAGCCTTTTCCCATATCATATGGAAGGAACCAAGGTGGATTCAGTGTTTTGAGGGTTTCAAAGATGATAGGCCCCTCTACCTTCTTGACAGCATGAGGCAGTGTGGTCCAGTAGTGGAGGGGCGCGAGGGAGGATCAGAAACATGGTGGGGCTTTCACACGCACGGCTCAGCAACAGACCTCACTCAAAGCCACGGGAACAGAGAGGAAGAAAATGACAGACTCCAAACAGTCACTGACTGGGTTTGTTCCTGAGAACAAATGAGAGCAGATTCCCTCTGGGGATTCCAAAATATAATTGTTGGGGACCTGACATGGGCAGGGGTCAGAAAATAGGGATCTTCACCATTAATGGGATCCCTTTTACACCCCAGGCTAGTTAACCTTATGAAGCATGGGGGACCTAGAAATATCTATTAACTGTGCAAAAAACCAAAAAATACCCATGAACAACAAACAAAACCAGTAAAATTGGCATTTGGGGAAATTTTCCAGAGGTACCCTTTCTTCAAGTGCAGTTTTTTTTTTTTTTAAGATTACTTTAATTAATTAATTAATTTATTTATTTATTTATGGCTGTGTTGGGTCTTAGTTTCTGTGCGAGGGCTTTCTCTAGTTGTAGCAAGTGGGGGCCACTCTTCATCGCGGTGCGCGGGCCTCTCACTATCACGGCCTCTCTTGTTGCGGAGCACAGGCTCCAGACGTGCAGGCTCAGTAATTGTGGCTCACGGCCTAGTTGCTCCGCGGCATGTGGGATCTTCCCAGACCAGGGCTCGAACCCGTGTCCCCTGCATTGGCAGGCAGATTCTCAACCCCTGCGCCACCAGGGAAGCCCCAAGTGCAGTTTTAAAAGTACTATTTTAAAAAAATCTCAATATAATGAATTACTAGAGAAAACAAGTATTTATTTCAGGTCTTGTCTTAGGCACTGTTATATCATACAATGTTCCTATACTAAGTATAGTTACCTTAATCTCTCAGATAAAGAACATGAAAATGAAAGAAGTGAAAAAAAAATTCTTTTTAGCAGTTCAGATCTTTAGAAAGATCTTCAAAAGAGCATTTGGCCTAGTCCTGCCATCCAACATTTAAGCTATTCACAGCTGTTTGGCAGATAAGGCAATGGACGCTTAGAATTTTCCTTTTTTTTTTTTTGGTAAATTTATTTCAAGATTAATTCTCTTTACCAAGTAGGAATTCAAATTCATGTGTTTACATTTAGGATCACAAAGGCACAATTGAAAACAAAATGCTGCAAAAGATTTCCAAAGCTGAACAACACTCTGCTTTCTGACAAAAATATAGAGATTCTCACTTTAGCAAATCGAGGACACTTGGGATAATTACACATTAAAAGGACTGAATCATGGTCCTGATAACAGGAAAGCAAAAGCCTACATAATTAAACAGAACAAAAGCAAAGAATTTTTTTCTTTAAAGTTCAGAAACAGCAGACCTGGTGCTTTTGGCAATGGTCCAAATTCATTCTGGTAAACAGGAATGATAAATACCTCATAAACAGAACATCCCAAATGAAAGGAAAAAAAAAAAAAAAGATTTGAAAGAGAAGAAAGCACCCACGTGTCAGACAACATGCTTCACATAGTATATTCATTCACTTGTTTCATAGGCAAAAGCCAAGTAAGGCCCCTTTTATCCTCAAAAAAGATTTATAAAGGCCACATATTGGGAAGTGCCAATCTGAGAAGGGGTACTTCTCATTAAGTCCTTGCTTCCTTCTCTCCTATTTGTGGTATCACAAGCACAGCACTCTTAAACGCGAACAACTCCATGTTACCTGTATGTATCCTGAGTAAAGAAATTATGTGCATTAAGATTCATGGGCACTGAATGTAACCACTGGAGAGAGAGATGGGTGGGTACTGCCATGTGATACATGTTCTACAGAGTTTGGAGGATGCAGGGATTCGTACAAGCTCACAGCTGAAAAAGTTTAAAAGCTCAGCAGACCTTCTAGAGCCTGCAGAGTGAGGAGAGAGCAACAGTGGTGAGAGGAGAGACAGACCAGAGGTGGACCCTTGAGGAAGGGAGCCAACACTGCATTTTCCTGAAGTGACTGCACCCAAGTGGACACATGGGCAGGAGAAGTGACCAGAAAGGAAGCACTGACAGCCAGTCACTATGGGGGCTAATTGGAGGGGCTTCAGCATTCCAGGGAATCAGGTGACCCTAGTGAAGGGCTCTTGGAGGAACCCACGAAAGCACCTCACAAGAAAAAGAATCTGCATTTGGATATCCAACTCTCTCAGAAGGCACCAACACCATCCCAGCCTTTTCTGCCCCCTTATCTCACCTTCTCTCCTCCTCACCCAATTCTCCAAAGCAGAGGCAGCCTGGTGAGTCTAAGGGGAGGGCAAATAGTGAAGAAGCTAAGGCAGGCCTGAGCAAGGGAAGACAAGCACTTCCAAGCTAGTAAAAGATTTGATACTATGCTGGAGTGGACATTTTATTGCCTGAAAGACAAAACCACTTCTTCGTATTTGAAGTAAATGCAAAAGCCATGGGAACTGTAAGGGTCTTTAGCCAGGAGCATGAAGGAAAGATGGTGGCAGGAAAGAATAAAGCCGTGTCCCACCTACTGTGTTCAGCTAGTTCAATAAACTAGTTACAACTGCATGTTCACATTGAAGTGTAAATATTGGACGAACAACCTTATTAGTCCACAGTGGTTATCTCGACACATGCTGACAAAAATCAGCTTCCATTTCCCTTATCATCAGGACTTCATGGATGCCAATTTACAGAGCTCTGCCTTTCCTTTACCCATCTGCTACATATACCCACACAGGGAGAAATGTATATAATTAGGCACACACAAATAAATAACAGGAATCTAGTTTTCTAAATAGATGAGAAGAAATCGAATAGCCATAGTCAAGTCCGGCGGTATCTATTCTTTTAAAATCAGTTCAGCAAATATTTTTCAACCAAAACTTGCATCTTCACTATTACAAACTGATCAGATACTGGAAACTCAAGTAAAAGTTATACAACTAAACACATTTGTACCATCTGCAAATTGAAATTACTGATAAGCAAAAGTTTAATACCCATTTGAAGGCAGCATTTTTTCTTTTGGTCACTATCTGATGCTTAATTAACTATTAAAAATGAGTTTTCTGTTGTTAAATAAAATAACTGTCATCTAAGAAAGAAAATGCTCTGATTTAAAAATCATCATAAGTATAGACAAAATTTCTGACACTGAGCTGACTCATTTTATCTTGTCTGTGATGTTTCCAAGGCTGCTTTACCTATCAACACATCCTTATCACGATTCGATTCACAATAGGTATTTATACTTTCCTATTTAAAAATCTGATATAAAAATTTCCCACTGTTGAAGAGAGTAAGTTTTCAGCAATTCCAGATATCTGCAACCCAGAAGTAAGTGGAGAAAGGGCCTCTTTAAGGCTATCATATAGAGCTAACATAAATCTTGTTAAGGAGACTATAAAAATCCTTAGACTGTAGTAAACTTCAGTTGTGACTAAATTACATCAATTGGTTTAACATGATTAATTATTTGGTTAGATTAAAGAGAATAGAGGTAAACATGAGGGGTGGGCAGTAGGGCTATTTGATTGATAAAAATGCACATTTCATATTCAGAGGGAGGAAAACAGTGGAATATAACCCCCAACTTAAAAAATAAAAAACTAAAAAGAAAACAGAAAGACCAGCACAAATCTTTTTATAAAAATGCCAAAAAAATGTGTACTCCTTAAAGGCTCCTGAGGTATTTTAATACAGATAAAAACAAATGAAAAGAACAATATTTTTATGATAATGATCTTGAATCATCACAAAAATGTTTGCTGGGAATTAGAAAAATTTATTTTAAGAATTCATACAAATATAACTGTATTTTAGAAAGATGCATTGGAGAAAACCTGCTAAAATGGAAAAGCACAGAAGGAAATAACCCTTTATTATCTAAAATATTCATTTATATTTATCATCTAATTCCTTAATAATGCTACATAAATCAGATGTTACCACAAATTGATTGTAATTTTTTTTGTCATATTTATGGCTAAGTAATAATACATGCTTATAACATAGAACTGTTAGTCTTAGGGCAGTGGAAATGAGTTTTGAGAAAAGATAGGATGTATTTTCCTATGCATACATTTCCATAAAATGCTAACATAACAGAGACATTTTTAAAATAATAGAACAGGATCCAGTGAAAAAAAGATGCCTTGCCAGCTCAATACTTTCCCTGTTCTAACATAAGTACATACGTGGGAAGATGAAGAATTGAGAAATGAATTAGCTTTACTGATGATCAAATGTACAACCCACAAACACAAAATAATTGAAATGAGACCAAACTGCTTTTGAACACAGTAATCACTTGTTATAATAGAAAGAGAGAGACAAATATTCACGTCTTGGGCAAGTCAGATTTCTGCAATGTATTCAATGGGAACTTGCAACACTGAAAATAACTGAAGCTCCTATTTCTGTCACCTCTGTTTCTATGACTAACATAATTCCTACTTAAAAAAAATGGTTCTCAAAAATCACTGGTTGCCAGGGTTTGGTGGGGGGGATGAATAGGTAGAACATACAGAATCTTTAGGGCAGTGAAAATACTTTGTGACATTATAACGATGAATAAATGTCATTATACATTTGTCCAAAGTCATAGCATATACAACACCAAGAGTGAACTGTAATGTAAACTATGGACTTTGAGTGATAATGATGTGTTCATGTAAGTTCATCAGTTATAACTAACATACCACTCTGATGGGGGATGTTGATAATGGGGGAGGCCATGCATGTGTGGGGGCAGAAGGTATATAAGAAGTCTCTGTAGCTCCCTCTTAATTTTGCAGTGACCCCAAAACTTCTCTAAAAAGTAAAGTCTTAAATAACGTTCTCCAGCCTCTCAGGAGATATGTGAGAGTAATTAAATACACTCCATTTCCGTACTTAGGAAACTAGTGTTTATCATACGTGTTTGTTGAAGACTTTTTGTAAGCAGAGCCAAAAACATATAAACATGCTGTCTCACCCCTGCTCCCTAATCAACCATTCATGATATTTGGGGATAAGACACAATATGCTCAATAGGGAAATAGTCATTTTAAAAAAATCAGACAGGGAATTTGGTCAGATTCTTTAATTAGGGATCAGCATTAGTGAGATTTATTGAGATAATCTCTCAACAATAGAAGAGGAAAGATTCCCTTCACAGCATTCAGTACCAAAGATAAAGCATTATGAGAAAATGTCTTATTAGATCAAACGCATGATTTGAAACAAACTTTATTGTGATTTGGATTTCTTATCTCTGAATAAAATATATAGTAACTGCTTCCCAAATCTGTCATATCCAGAATCCCGGGTATTAATTTTTCTACAAAGAAGTCATGTTTTAAAAAATGTAATGAATCATTTTGCAATTGTCAATAATTTGTTACTTTTTAAAATCAAAGCCCTTTTTCATATAACACATAAGTCAAAATTCAGCAATCTACTCTAAATGTAATTTCTGCTGGACTTTTGAAATAGTGACCATCGTCATCAAAATTCCATGAACCTCCAATGGAGATGACTAATGCTTACACTTAGGTTTGCATTATCCTGGACTCAGGTGAAAAATACAATTTTCCATTGTATTCCTATAATATGCACACCAGTCTGTGGGTATTTCTAAAAGAAAGATTATGTTCAGTGCAGAATGTCTTTAGGATTTACTTCTGATTAAAGACACATAGGTAGAGAGAATCTCTAGTTTAAGCAATAACTTGGGATTGTTTTCCTTAATTCCCCTGTTAAATTTTTGTGGCAACTATTTCAAAAGGGAGGAAAAGAATATAGGTTGGGTGCAAAGTGCTGTTGTGAGATATTACACAACATATCTAATTTAATCCTCACACCATGCCTGTGGGATATATAATCTTTAATTCAGAAAAAGGGGTTTAGAGACTCTAAAAGACTCACCGAGATCACACAGTAAATGAAGCATCTTGGACCCACTAAGTTCTTTTCCACTTGGGTACTACCCATAATTTTCAGGCATTAACAGAATGAAACAATACAGATGGTCATTTTTAACGAGAAGCCAATCTGTTCAGCTCAGCACACACTGACTTTTGGTTTTGATTATTTTCCAAGGATTACATTTAAAAATTGTTAAAATTTTGTTTACATTCCCAGATTTTACCTAATATCCTAAGAATACGGCCACACATTATAAACAAAATAATAAGCTCATTACAAAGTGCCCTGCTTACAGAAATAAACTGTGAGAAGGAAAATTCAAGTGGGCTTCAATTAGCAATGCAAAGAAATCAGCCCAGCTATATAAAACAGTCCTACAATCAATATGGACAGAGTGCCTACTATGTTCAGGCACTTCTGGTGATGGGCAGAATAGATATTACAAAAATAACAGACTTTCCATAAAAGACCCCAAATGGACAAAGTAATCTGGAGAAAAAAGAACAAAGCTGGAGGTATAATGCTCTCTGGCTTCAGATTATACTACAAAGCTACAGTAATCAAAACAGCATGGTATTGGCACAAAAACAGACACATTAGATGAATAAGACAGGATAGAGAGCCCAGAAATACACTCACACACCCACAGTCAATTAATGTACTACAAAGGAGGCAAGAATATATGATGGAGAAAAGACAGTCTGTTCAATAAGTGGTGCTGGGAAAACTGGATAGTTGCATGTAAAAGAATGAAATTAGAACATTCTCTAACACCAAACACAAAAATAAACTAAAAATAGATTAAAGACCTAAATGTAGGATCAGAAACTGTAAAACTCCTAGAAGGGAATGTAGGAAGAACACTCTTTGATATAAATTGCAGCAATATTTTTTGGGATCTGTCTCCTAAGGCAAAAGAAATAAAAGCAAAAATAAACAAATGGGACCTGATTAAACTTAAAAGTTTTTCAACAGCAAAGGAAACCAATGACAAAATGAAAAGACAACATATGTCATGAGAGAAAATACTTGCAAATGATATGAACGATAAGGGGTTAATATCAAAATAAATATATAGCTCATACAACTCAATATCAAATAAACAACCAAATTAAAAAATGGGCAGAAGACCTGAATAGACATTTTTACAAAGAAGACATACAGGTGGCTAACGGGCACATGAAAAGATGTTCAACATTGCTAATTATTAGAGAAATGCAAATCAAAGCCACAATAAGAGATCACCTTACACCTGTCAGAATGGCTATCATCAAAAAGTCCACAGATAACCAATGTTGGCGAGGAGATGGAGAAAAGGGAACCCTTGAATACTGTTGGTGGGAATGTAAATTGGTGCAGCCACTATGGAAAACAGCATGGAGGTGCCTCAGAAAACTAAAAATAGAACTACTATATGATCCAGCAATTCTACTCTTGGGTATATATCTGGACAAAATGAAAACACAAATTTGAAATGATACATGAACCCCAATGTTCACAGGAGCATTATTTACAATAGCTAAGATACAGAAGCAACAGAAATGTCCATCAACAGATGAATGGATAAAGAAGATCTGGTATATATAATACAATGGAATATTGCCCAGCCATAAAAAAAAGAATGAAATTGTGCCATTTGCAACAACATGAATGGACATAGAATGTATTATGCTTTGTGAAATAAGTCAGTCAGAGGAAGATAAACACCATATGTTATCACTAATATGTGGAACCTGAAAAATAAAACAAATGAATGTATATAACAAAACAGAAACAGACTCACAGATATAGAAAACAAACTAGTGGATACTGGTAGGGAAGGAAAGGGGAAGGGGCAACATAGGGGTATGGGATTAAGAGATACAAACTATTATGTATAAAATATATAAAATAGATAAACAACAAGGATATATTGTATAGAACAGGGTTAATATAGCCATTATTTTAAAATAACTAAACAGTATAATCTATAAAAATACTGAATCACTATGCTGTACACCTAAAACTAATATAATACTATAAATCAACTACATTTTAATAAAAACGTTTTTTAAATAAGAGACGCTATTAAAAAATTGGTAATAAATATTATGTTCTATCCAAAAAATAAAAATTACAGAGTTTGGTCACACAGAGGGATGGGTACACAGTGCAATGGAAGTGTATAATGGAGGTTTGACCTAGTTAGAGGGTAAGGAAAGTCTTCCTTGGTGAAGTGGCTTATATAACTATATTATATTATATTATATTATATATAACTATAGTTGAAGATAAAAAGAAAGGATAAATTAAAAACTTTTAAAGTAGGGAATTCATCCACTTAAAACCTTCCATTTATAGATGAATAAACTGAGGGCCAATCGACTCACCTTGGCCACAGAGTCATTAAATAGATTGACTTCTTTGTGGCTTATAGAACCAGTCTCATGATCGATTGATAGGTAGGTAGATAGATAGACAGATAGATGTATATATAGAAATTTTATATATATGCTTAAGTACATGTGTATGTATAAAAATGTGCAGGTGTATTTCTTTAGAGCTAAAAATATTTCCCTGAGTATGGCCAACTATGAGCTTGTCAGAAAACGAACAACAGAAAAATTTAATGGCTTCATAATACCACTTGGATCATTAGAAGAAAGCGAGAGAGAGAAATGTTAGCCTTCCAATTCTCATACTGGTGTTGTATGCACAAACTTTGCTTCCAATATAAAAAGCACATAAGCATCATCAGTTAGTGACTGTTCATTTAAAACTTATACCAAGTATTTTATATGAATATATGGTTTCTTCATAACATCTCTGTGTAACAAGTATGATTATTATTCTACTTTCATAGAAAAAAGAACAAAGACATAAAAAGATTGAGCTGTTTGCCTGAGTCAGGCCGCTAGTGTCAGATGCAGTATTTGAACCCAAGTCTGTAAGATTTGTATCTGTGTTCTTAACTGTGATCTTCTTTCTCTCTCAAAACCATTTTCTTTAAACCTAGAGAAGGACTTCATTCTACACATGACAACAATCATTGAAATCATAAATGTATGTAGCAAAAATATTTGTTTTTAAACCTAACATGACAACATTCTGTTTTCCATATACATACAGCCTGAAATGCATCCCAATGTCAAAAAAAATTACCACAGCCAGAAAAAGTCTTCCTTGTGAGATCTGGCTTCAAATCTTTTTAAAAAGAAACTTCCATTTATTTAAGTACATCTACAGGTGCATAAAATATAATTGAAAGGAAATGCTCTTCTTAGAAGAGATGACAGCAGTACAAGTCAGACTTAAATGTCTACGGAAAGCAGCTCTGGCTTCAGTTTTGCAATTTGTCCTCTCTACAATCTATATCCAGGCTGGGAAAATGGAAGGATGAATATCATCATGGGTCTCAGAGGCAGAGAAGAGAAAAAAGCAGAAAAGAATGTTGTTTTGCTTCAAATACAGCGGCCCTTGATATGCAGACAGCGCTTTTCATTTGATGTTTGCTGGAATCTTTCACAAATGCAATCTCATCAATCCTCAGAATAACCTTTGGAGGAAAAGGAATCTCGGTACTTAATGTCTTGCTTTGATGTCTATAGCACATTGCACAAGTGAGCCCAGAGGGGCGGGTGATTAGAAGCAGGCTGGGCATGAGAGACAGGGCTGGGGTCAGGTACTGGAAGCTCCGTCTTATCCTCCACTGCTCTACACAGCCTCCCCAAGGCTTCCCAGGTGGGCAGGGCTCTTTTCCAGACAGCTACCTGTCTTCCTCTATCTCCTCTAGATCCCAGCAGGGCCCAGGCAAAGGTTCAAGCACTGAACAAAAACAATCAGGATGCTCTGATGAAGTCAACAGGAATTTACTCTGGGGTTTTGTATTTTGTGTTTTTTAAGAACCAGCTTTGTATCCTATATCCAAGTCATTTTTAATATCATTCCTATAATAGTAACTGGGAGAGCAGTCTTAGCGATGACTGGTTAGAGCAATAAGTGCAAATAATATCTATGGTTTTTGAACATCAGATAAAAAGTTGAAGTGTCAACTCCCACTGGTGACAAGACTGATGTGTGAACTAAATTTTAAAAACCTCAAAAAATGATCTCAGAAACGAATGCCTTTGTAATCCCAGTGATCACATCATTTAGGTGGGGCAGCTTTGCAGGGCCCACATGTGTTTCTTTATGTGGCAGCTCTATAGGCAAGTGCTCACTCTCATCTTCCTGAAACAATGTGTAGGCCCACAAAATAAGAGCAACATGGCATCATGAGCATGTGAAATGATATTTGGTGTTTCTGAAGCTGGCAAGGAGGCATTTATGACCCAGGTGACACAGATACAGCAGGTAATGTTCTATGGATGGCCCCCAACGTGGTGTATTTGGGATCCAGAGTCAGCCTGATTTAAAATCCTATCACAACCACTTATAAGTTGTTTCACCTTGGATGAGTTATTTAAGCTCTTTAAATCTCAGTTTCCTCATCTATACAATGGAAATAATACTTCACAGTGCTGTCATGCAGTTAAACAGAGAAAAGGCACATACATTACTTAGCAAGGTGACTGGCAAATATTCAGTGCTCAAGAGATATTAGCTGTTATGACTACACATTTATTTTTAATGCTTCTTAGAAATAGTCTTACTAGGAGGTTTCTATTTGGTGTATACAATAAAACATAAAATTTTTCTTCAATATAAATTCTAGGTAAAAAAGGAGATATACATATACATACATACATACATGCATATGCCATATGTATGTTAAAACTAGTAGTAGGTTAATTTAAAAGTTAGACAATAATTAGACATCATGTATTTAAGGGCTACAGGATCTGTTACTGGGTAATATAGGTACTTCTGAATTATCCCTGTTGATATTCAGATTTCTCTAATAATCTCAAATTTCCATTTATCAGTATAGAATACCTACTTGTTTGCAAAGTATAATATGCAGTAAGAATTTTCCAACTCCTCCTCTTGCCTACCTCTCTGAACTAAACATACGATGCTGAATAGTGGAGATTATTAATTCTGCTTTATATATCTTTGAATATGGCATATACAGATGTTGCTGGACCAACATCTCCACAATGAGAATGTCCCATGTTTATTCGACTGACCTTTTTAAAAATTCCTATCTTGGCTTGTGCCACACTCTAGCCACGTTATGGTATCTAGCTCCTTCAAATTAGGAGGAGGGGGAGTTGTTGCCAGTATACTTTTCTACTGTATATTTGGCTGAAATTAAAACAAATTCCAGAATCAATGAGGATGTGGCGGTGGAATTTTGAATATTTTGTGAAGCAGGCCATAAGTTTCTTCCATTCGCATGTGGGCACTATTTGTGTGTCTCTTCCAGCTATTTTTGTCACTATTTTCCTAGTCTAAAATCTTTGACTACAAGGAAAGACCATTGACTCCCCCACCCTAAATGTTACTCCTAGTAGGAGTAACACGTAGTATCCTTAGCAAGAAGATGTGCTTATTTTCATACTGAGAGTAAATTTCAAGAAAAGTAAACTCTATATGTATCTAAATATATATATATTTTTCTTTTACAGAACTTGGAAAATGTGTATGTAGGAATATTTCCAAAAATATTAATCTCAAGAAATGTTATTATATCATTTAAGTCTGAAATGATGTACAGTTATGAGTTCATGTATTCATTCATTCATTCATGCACAAATATTTATTACTATCCTACTCCTCAGGACTCAGGATACCAAAGTGAAAAGAAACAGTCCTTCTCCTTTAGGCCCTTATAAACTAGTTAAGGAATAAAGAATGTTCTCAAATAATTACAATGTGATGTAGCATGGGATGGAGCCACAAAAGAGGTAGAAACTGAGGTCCATCACCTTTTGAAAAATGAGATTCACTTTTAGGTGGGAGGGCAGGATGTCCTGAAACCAGGTGCAAAGTACATGGTAAGAAAAGAAGACAGGAAAGGTTCATGGAAAAGGTTGCATCTGAGTCAGCTGTTTATAGCCTTTAGTAAATAACTGTAGAGGAAGGGCATTCCAAGTGGAGGAAAACAGATACGCAAGGGTGCCGAAGAGCAACGGCATAGGGTGTGTTCACAAAGTGGGGATGGTTGGTTCAAAGCAAGGCTGGAACCGGGAAGGCAATAAGCAGAAAAAGCATAGTTTCAAAGGACATGGATCCTGTCTTACAGAGCCTGGATGAATGGGGAAGGGTTAAAGATTACAAAGACTTCAAGCCTCCGTAGCTGAAATGAGGGTTACACCCTCGAAACAACTAGGAAAATCAGGTTAAACAAAAATAGTATTTTCGGAAACCATGATAAATTCAGGTTGTATATCATTGAATTTGAGGTACTAGGATAGCAACAGAAACTATTACAAATAATATGAACAAATTTTACTGGCCTAGATGAAAAGGACCTCAGGTGGCACAGGCGGAATTTAATCTTATGCTACTGACACTAACCTCTCCTCCTCAGACATGACACAGCAAGCACTGTTCCATTTCCTCCAAGGCAGTTGTCTTCTTTGATTTGTATTTTAATATATATCTTCAAGTGATTTACTTTACCCTACTAGATGCTCAGCAATTTGAGGTCAAGATTTATACATGTTTTGTCACTGTATTCTTCATGATGCTTAGCAAAATATCTTCTCTATATAACAGCCACTTGAATAATAAAAGCTTGAATGAATGGGGAAAGGAAACAAGTCTGCCTGGAGAACCTAAATAAAATCAAGAGAAAAAGAACAGAGAGGCACTTTGGTATATTCAAAAAGACCCAGCTGCACCCAACGGCCAGCAAGCTCCATTGGTGAATGCCAAACAACTAGCAAGACAGTAACACAAAACCATCCATTACCAGAGAGGCTGCCTAAAATCATAAGTTCACAAACACCCCAAAACACACCACCAGACACGGTGCTGCCCACCAGAAAGACAAGATCCAGCCTCATTCACCAGAACACAGGCACCAGTCCGCTCCACCAGGAAGCTTACACAAGCCACTGAACCAATCTTACCCACTGGAGGCAGACACCAAAAACAATGGGAACTACGAACCTGCAGCCAGAGAAAAGGAGACCCCAAACACAGTACGTCAAGCAAAATGGGAAGACAGAGAAATATGCAGCAGATGAAGAAGCAAGGTAAAAACCAACCAGACCAGACAAATGAAGAGGAAAGAGGCAGTCTACTTGAAAAAGAATTCAGAGTAATGATAGTAAAGATGATCCAAAATCCTGGAAACAGAAAGGAGAAAATACAAGAAACACTTAACAAGGACCTAGAAGAACTAAAGAGCAAATAAACAATGATGAACAACACAATACATGAAATTAAAAATTCTCTAGAAGGAATCAATAGCAGAATAACTGAGGCAGAAGAACGGATAAGTGACCTGGAAGATAAAATAGTGGACATAACTACCGCAGAGCAGAATAAACAAAAAAGAATGAAAAGAATGGAGGACAGTCTTAGAGACCTTTAAGGTCTCTAATGTCTTAGAGACAACATTAACCACACCAATATTCGAATTATAGGGGTCCCAGAAGAAGAAGAGAGAATGAAAGGGACTGAGAAAATATTTGAAGAGATTATAGTTGAAAACTTCCCAAATATGGGAAAGGAAATAGTCAAGTCCAGGAAGTGCAGAGAGTCCCATACAGGATAAATCCAAGGAGAAACACGCCAAGACACATATTAATCAAACTATCAAAAATTAAATACAAAGAAAAAATATTAAAAGCAGCAAAGGAAAAACAATAAATAATATACAAGGGAATCCCCATAAGGTTAACAGCTGCTCTTTCAGCAGAAACACTGCAAGCCAGAAGGGAGGGGCAGGACATATTTAAAGTAATGACAGGGAAAAACCTACAACCAAGATTACTCTACCCAACAAGAATCTCATTCAGATTTGATGGAGAAATTAAAACCTTTACAGACAAGCAAAAGCTAAGAGAATTCAGCACCACCAAACCAGCTTTACAACAAATGGTAAAGGAACTTCTCAAGGCAGGAAACACAAGAGAAGGAAAAGACCTACAATAACAAACCCAAAACAATTGAGAAAATGGTAATAGGAACATACATATGGATAACTACCTTAAATATAAATGGATTAAATGCTCCCACCAAAAGACATAGACTGGCTGAATGGATAAAAAAACAAGACCCATATATATGCTGTCTACAAGAGACCCACTTCAGACCTAGGGACACATACAGACTGAAAGTGAGGGGATGGAAAAAGATGTTCCATGCGAATGGAAATCAAAAGAAAGCTGGAGTAGCAATTCTCATAACAGACAAAATAGACTTTAAAACAAAGACTATTACAAGAGACAAAGAAGGACACTACATAATGATCAAGGGATCAATCCAAGAAGAAGATATAACAATTGTAAATATTAATGCACCCAAGATAGGAGCACCTCAATACATAAGGCAAATGCTAACAGCCATAAAAGGGGAAATCGACAGTAACACATCATAGTAGGGGACTTTAACACCCCACTTTCACCAATGGACAGATCATCCAAAATGAAAATAAATAAGGAAACACAAGCTTTAAATGATACATTAAACAAGATGAACTTCATTGATATTTACAGGACATTCCTTCCAAAAACAACAGAATACACTTTCTTCTCAAGTGCTCATGGAACGTTTTCCAGGATAGATCATATCTTGGGTCACAGATCAAGCCTTGGTAAATTTAAGAAAATTGAAATCGTATCAAGTATCTTTTCTGATCACAACGCTATGATACTAGATACCAATTACAGGAAAAAATCTGTAAAAAATACAAACACATGGAGGCTAAACAATACACTACTAAATAACTAAGAGATCACTGAAGAAATCAAACAGGAAATCAAAAAATACCTAGAAACAAATGACGATGAAAACACAACAGCCTAAAACCTACGGGGTGCAGCAAAAGCAGTTCTAACACGGAAGTTTATAGCAATACAATCTTACCTCAGGAAACAGGAAAAATCTCAAATAAACAACCTAACCTCACACCTAAATCAATTAGAGAAAGAAGAACAAAAAAAAAACCAAAGTTAGCAGAAGGAAAGAAATAAAGATCAGATGAGAAATAAATGAAAAAGAAATGAAGTAAACGATACCAAAGATCAATAAAACTAAACGCTGGTTCTTTGAGAAGATAAAGAAAATTGATAAACCATTAGCCATACTCATCAAGAAAAAAAGGGAAAAGATTCAAATCAATAGAATTAGAAATGAAAACGGAGAAATAACAACTGACACTGCAGAAATACAAAGGATCGTGAGAGATTACTACAAGCAACTATATGCCAATAAAATGGACAACCTGGAAGAAATGGAAAAATTCTTAGAAATGCACAACCTTCCGAGATTGAACCAGGAAGAAATAGAAAATATAAACAGACCAATCACAAACACTGAAATTCAGACTGTGATTAAAAATCTTCCAACAAACAAAAGCCCAGGACCAGATGGCTTCACAGGCGAATTCTATCAAACATTTAGAGAAGAGCTAACACCTATCTTTCTCAAACTCTTCCAAAATATAGGAGAAGGGGGAACACTCCCCAACTCATTCTACGAGGCCACCATCACCCTGATATCAAAACCAGACAAAGATGTCACAAAGAAAGAAAACTACAGGCCAATATCACTGATGAACATAGATGCAAAAATCCTCAACAAAATACTAGCAAACAGAATCCCAACAGCACATTAAAAGGATCATACACTATGATCAAGTGGGGTTTATCCCAGGAATGCAAGGATTCTTCAATATATGCAAATCAATCAATGTGATACACCATATTAACAAATTGAAGGAGAAAAACCAAATGATCATCTCAACAGATGCAGAAAAAGCTTTTGACAAAATTCAACACCCATTTATGATAAAAACTCTCCAGAAAGCAGGCACAGAGGGAACTTACCTCAACATAATAAAGGCCATATATGACAAACCCACAGCCAACATCGTCCTCAATGGTGAAAAACTGAAACCATTTCCCCTAAGATCAGGAACTAGACCAGGTTGCCCACTCTCACCACTATTATTCAACATAGATTTGGAAGTTTTAGTGACAGCAATCAGAGAGGAAAAAGAAATAAAAGGAATCCAAATTGGAAAAGTAGAAGTAAAACTGTCACTGTTTGCAGATGACATGATACTATACATAGAGAATCCTAAAGATGCCACCAGAAAACTACTAGAGATAATCTATGAATTTGGTAAAGTAGCAGGATACAAAATTAATGCACAGAAATCTCTTGCATTCCTATACACTATCGATAAAAAATCTGAAAGAGAAATTAATGAAACACTCCCATTTACCATTGCAACAAAAAGAATAAATACCTAGGAATAAACCTGCCAAAGGAGACAAAAGACCTGTATGCAGAAAACTATAAGACACTGATGAAAGAAATTAAAGATGATACAAATAGATGGAGAGATATACCATGTTCTTGGATTGGAAGAATCAACATTGTGAAAACGACTATACTACCCAAAGCAATCTACAGAATCAATGCAATCCCTATCGAACTACCAATGGCATTTTTCACAGAACTAGAACAAAAAATTTCACAATTTGCATAGAAACACAAAAGACCCTGAATATCCAAATCCATCTTGAGAAAGAAAAACGGAGCTGGAGGAATCAGGCTCCCTGATTTCAGACTATACTACATTGTACAGTAATCAAGACAGTATGGTACTGGCACAAAAACAGAAATATAGATGAATGGAACAGGATAGAAAGCCCAGAGATAAACCCACGCACATATGGTCACCTTATCTTTAATAAAGGAGGCAAGAATACACAATGGAGAAAAGACAGCCTCTTCAATAAGTGGTGCTGGGCAAACTGGACAGCTACATGTAAAAGAATGAAATTAGAACACTCCCTAACACCATACACAAAAATAAACTCCAAATGGATTAAAGACCTAAATGTAAGGCCAGACACTATCAAACTCTTAGAGGAAAACATAGGCAGAACACTCTATGACAAAAATCACAGCAAGATTCTTTTTGACCCACCTCCCAGAGAAATGGAAATAAAAACAAAAATAAACAAATGGGACCTAATGAAACTTCAAAGCTTTTGCACAGCAAAGGAAACCATAAACAAGACCAAAAGACAACCCTTAGAACGGGAGAAAATATTTGCCAATGAAGTAACTGACAAAGTATTAATCTCCAAAATTTACAAGCAGCTCATGCATCTGAATAACAAAAAAACAAACAACCCAATCCGAAAATGGGCAGAAGACCTAAATAGACATTTCTCCAAAGAAGATATACAGATTGCCAACAAACACATGAAAGGATGCTCAACATCACTAATCATTAGAGAAATGCAAATCAAAACTACAATGAGGTATCACCTCACACCAGTCAGAATGGCCATCATCAAAAAATCTACAAACAATAAATGCTGGAGAGGGTGTGGAGAAAAGGGAACCCTCTTGCACTGTTGGTGGGATGTAAATTGATACAGCCACTATGGAGAACAGTATGGAGGTTCCTTAAAAAACTAAAAACAGAACTACCATATGACCCAGCAATCCCACTACTGGGCACATACCCTAAGAAAACCATAATTCAAAAAGAGTCATGTACCACAATGTTCATTGCAGCACTATTTACAATAGCCAGGACATGGAAGCAACCTTAGTGTCCTTTGACAGATGAATGGATAAAGAAGATGTGGCACATATATACAATGGAATATTACTCAGCCATAAAAAGAAATGAAATTGAGTTATTTGTAGTGAGGTGGATGGACCTAGAGTCTGTCATACAGAGTGAAGTAAGTCAGAAAGAGAAAAATAAATACCGTATGCTAACACATATATATGGAATCTAGAAAAAAAAATGGTTCTGAAGAACCTAGGGGCAGGACAGGAATAAAGATGCAGACGTGGAGAATGGACTTGACGACACGGGGAGGGGGAAGGGTAAGCTGGGATGAAGTGAGAGAATGGCATGGACATATATATACTACCAAATGTAAAATAGATAGCTAGTGGGAAGCAGCCACATAGCACAGGGAGACCAGCTCGGTGGCTTTGTGACCACCTAGAGGGGTGGGATAGGGAGGGTGGGAGGGAGAAGCAAGAGGGAGGAGATATGGGGATATATGTATACGTATAGCTGATTCACTTTGTTATACAGCAGCAACTAACGCAACAGTGTAAAGCAATTATACCTCAATAAAGATGTTAAAAATTAAAAAGGAATATTTTTCCATAGAGGGAAGACTACTACATAGTAGTAGTAATTTTAGGTTTTTAATTGTTTTACAAAAAAATTTTTGTAATTTTTGGGTAATTTTAATTATACCAAAAAGGAAAGGGTTTGAATATTTCCTGTAAAGCAAGGAGAGTATAATGAGTTGGATGTATCACTGGGCCTGCATTATTTTATGCCCATTTAAGGTATGTGTACCATAATATCATTTTGCTGTTGTTGAAAAACAACAGCAGTTGTTTTAAAACAAACAGTATAGCACTTCAATGTATGTGAGAGTTAATGGTCTCATAGCCCTTTTTCTATTTCATTCTGACCACATTCCAGTGAGAAAGGAATTCTTTTCTCATTTACAAATGCTGAAATTGAAGCTCAGGGTAACCTGTCCTAAGTTATGTGACGATTAAGTCAAAAAGCTTGATAAGCGATTCCCACCTTCTGACTTCTCTTTTATTATTATTATTATGTATTTGTTTATTTAACTCCAATTGGTTGCTCTCAGAAATCCAGCTTTTTATTTAGTATAAAAGCAAAGCTTCCAATTGCATTAAAAAACTATTAAATTCTAAATGTAGTAATGATATTTTTGTGTAGCAGTACTCACATTTATGACACTACTAGCTTAACGTAAAAATCAACAGAACGAAGTCTCATAATCTTTAATAAACTATTTATTCTCCCAAGAGCATTTACTAGGGCAAACTGTTTCCTATTTTTAGGACCAATAAACAGGAGTATTCCAAATATTTCTCATACATATGCAGTTGGATCTTTTATATACATTATTGGGGGGATTATGTAGCAATTCCATATTATATCGAGATTTTATTTTCAGCAATTCCTAGATTTTAAGAGAGCTACTTTATATCCAGATGAATTATATCCAAGTCTATCCTCTTATTTCCCTGTGTTGTTACAGCTTTATTCAACTGTGTTGCTATGTCTTTTAGAAATGTGTACCATAGCTTCCAGTAGGCACAACACTAAGAGCTAAACCTTATACCATCGATAGCTGCATAGCAGCCGTAAGTGAGCTGTTAGATTGTCCAATGTGATATCATTTTACTGGAACACAGACAAGGCAACAAAAAGTCAGGTGAACTAAATAAGTCTAATCTCCATTTGGAGAATATGGCTCTTTACGTAGTAGTTCTGCGAACTTGGGTTTGTCACTTCAAATCTCAGTATCTCATTTCTCCTATTTGCGAAGTCTGCTATGGGAATAACATGAGAAATAAAAGTGAATGTGCTTTGAAAACTATATACAATATATTCTCTATCATGAAAATTGTGGGGAACACTATTACAGTTGATTTCAATACAATTTTGCCAATAGTGCTATTTTTCTACTCAGCTATATTTTGTCCTGTGCTATGAGGTGAAATAAAACTGCTTAGTTTTCTCACACAGACATGGTGGATGTGTTCACTCATTTATTTATACTGTTCAAACTGTACAGAGGATGGGCACAATTCCTCTTCTGACAATATGAAAATATCAGGTTGGAAAATTAATTTTGAATGGAAACCTTCATTCATTTCCATGCAGACATCTAAATTTAAAAGACTACGCCACAAAGAATTAGTTAATATTTTACTTAAAAAGTGCTACTTCTGGTATAGTAATAAAAATGGGCCTTTACTGATTCTCCAATTAGTTTAAAAACAATAATGTGCTTATGAGGCCCTCTGTATTTCAACAGTGCTATTACCAAGAGAACATTGCATTAATTTATTGTCAGTGTTGGGCATCAGATTGGATTCCACATGGTTAAGCTGGTATCATCTTGAAAAAATATATATAAATAGATAGATAGTTAAAAGGTACAGACATATAGATATATGAACATATTAACATTTAACACGTCTATGAAACCTCCAAACCCTTCCCACTGCAAATAAAACAGAATCATATAAAAGTGATTTCCAATCTTTACCAAAGCACAAATAAAACAGATCTGAGTTTGAAAGGAGTCAACATCTGAACTGTTCTTATTCCTACCCAGTTTTATTTTGGTTGCTAAAGGCAGCTTTAACACCACTGAGTTTTATCTTACTTTTATTAATACTTCAAGAGTACTGAAGATCTATATTTCACCAAAGTAGCAAGAGTTGAATTTATTTTTATAAAACTGTAATAAGTAAGTCAGGAGTAGAGCCTTTCACCAAATAACTGAGTACTGACCTTAAAATTATCCAGTTTCAACTTTCGATAAAATCAACTTCATTTAATAACTTCAAAACTGCACGATGACTTCTGTAGTTAATTGCACATTTGTACTTGGAAGATTTTTTAATTTGATGATTTTAAGACAGCAAAATCAATGGAAAACTTACTGTGATGAACCAGGGAAATCTGGATTTGGAGAATTCATTCATCCAAGTCTTTGCTTTTCAATCATTGTGCCCTTATCTTGACTAATTTTTGGCTGAAAATCAGATATCTCAGCCTTCACTAGCAAGTACCTTTATAATCCAATCAAATATAATCAATTCTAGGGGCAACTCAAATTGCTTGATTAGTTTAATAGCTGTCCTTTCTTTTAACATTAAATGATGAGTGCATAATAATAATCCAAATGAAATAATAAAAGCAAATATTAATATATATATGTTCTTCATCTATATATATGATTCTAATGAAGAGAAACATCTGCACTGAGAGCATACCCAGGTTAAAATGGAAAGGAAAGATGTTTCTCAAGTTCTGACAATTACCTTTTGAAGAACCTGGCTGTTCACAAAGTATGAAAATGTTAACAGGACTGAGAGCACTAATATGAAAAAGAAGCAAGGTACCAAGTGTCTTTGCTTTTCTAAAAACTTAACAAAAAATAAAGTAATTCTTAGTCTACTTTACTTATAACCTTAAGGTTAAAAAAAAGTCAATTTAGAGAATTTTTTTCATTTATGAATATTTTAGACTTAAAAGTTTAGACTATGACATCAAATAATCATCTAACATTCCTATACAAAATCCCTGTATAAATTTTACTTAAATAGTATTTAAGTATTTAAAAAGGATCTTTCTCGTAAATTTAAGCCACATTTTGAGCCTTTTCGACTAGCAACAGACTGTAATAGAGAAAAATAGATGGTAAATGTAAACCAAGGTATACATAACTGTAGAAAAACAATACTGTGAAGATGGCAGAAGGGAGGTTTGGGAGGAAAAAGGGAAAATATCTCTTTATGAATGAGGGAATAAGTTCTAGGGTTTTACACTGTCAAATCTTTGACACAACTTCTTCCGACTACCATCATTTGTGGGGAAAGATAGTAGAATTAGGTTGGTTGAAAATGCTAACTTGGACAGTTTGTCATGCTGTAGAGACTATGTGTGTTTGAGAGAAATAAGTGTCTAAATGACCTGCAGAAAATAAGGAGCTCTGGAGTCTTTGATACTGAGTAAGAAGAAAATTTAGAACAAATCACAGAAAAAAAAAAAAAATTTACATCCAAGGTAGAATTCATAGTAAGGCCCCCAAATTAAGAAACTCAGTTTTGTTCAGATATGTATCAAGCTGTACCTGATTTTTTTAAAAGCCTGCTTTAAAATAAGTATGTATTTGCTGTTCTGTTCAGTATTTACGGAAATGTAGATGCCTTAAGAATATGTGCATTTTTTAATTGAAGTACAGTTGATTTACAATGTTGTGTTCGTTTCTGGTGTACAGCAAAGTGATTCAGTTAAACATGTATATTCAAATTCTTCTTAAGAATATGTGCATTTTGTAGGCACCATTCTTTTTCATGTATACAGACAATTCAAGAAGCCACTTCTTTAAAGTGTATCTGTTCTAACCTTTGTTAGAGAACACCAGAAACCAGATTATATTCATTTTCCCATTTCTGTACCAAAGATTTCTTGGAGGCCTTGTCTTAGAGTTACACTGCACTGGTTTCAGTTCCGGTTTTGCTAGTAACTAGTTTTATGCATTTGTGCATTTTCATTAACCTAAAATATCTCAATTACACTAATTTATCATGTATTTTTAATGAATTCCTACTGGAAATGAGACTCTAAGTTGCAATGTGCATTCCTTTGATAAATCTATGTAACAAGATTTCTACCCACTTTCCTGATATAAAACTCTTGGTGGAGGATTCACTTAACATCCCTGAGTGTGCATGAAGAGTGTAGCAGGACAGCAGGGTGCAAAGTGAGTTGGGCTACTTGATTTCCAAGGTCATTTCTGGTACTGACATAATTAGGACTCAATAAAATATTTCAGATCAGTAAACAAATCAGGGAATGAATATACGTAAGACTACCTGAAAGAGCTTTAGCAAATCATTACACTGATGTAGGCCTTACTTCTGGAACAGATTGTTTATAAGGAACTATGTCTTTGGGGGGCAGTTCAGCCTGGGCGCTCATGTCAGTCTGCCTGCTCTGCTGGCTTTGATGCCTATTTAGCTCTGTGACCTTAGGAAAGTTACTTCTGGATTCTGGTTTAACTGTAAATTATATTTAACAACATTACCCGCCTCATAGTGTTATTGTGAAAACTCAATGAAATAATACATAGAAAGTGCTTAGCACAGCACCTGGCATTGAGAGACTGGCCAGTCAATAGTGTTAGTTAATTTTAATATGCTCTATCAGCTCACCTAAAGTGAAAGATCAGCTCTTTGAGCTAGACCCTGATAGTGGCAGACTACAAATTGACTATAAACATCACATACCACCATAACTGATGAAATCTTTTAGAAAATGTTTTTATAGAATTATACTATTCAAGACTGTGTTCTTCTTAAAGAAATGTAGTACGGTGTGATCTTTTCTCCTATTTTCCATCCAGACTTTTGTGCTTGGCATCCCTTTTGCCCTGCCATATCCCTCCTAATACACACCCAGGGATGTTAAGTGAATTCCCCACACTCAGAGATTTTTATGGGAGGAAAGGGAGTAGAAATTTTGTTACACAGTCTTTCCTGCTTCGGAGGAGTAGTATTTTTCTCCCAGTGTTTTCCTGGTGACTACTAACAAACAAGAAATTGGCATAACTGAAGACAGCCCATCCTGTGAGCACCTGGACCATAATTTACAGTCAGAGGCATCAATTCAAAGCAGCAGAGAGACTCCCCAGTAATTATAAAATCTTCTGAAAGTGAACTAGGCAATTAGTGGATTTCCATCTTATTTTTTAATTTTCATGGGAAACTCAAGTGTATTCAATTCTTTCACTTGCGATTATAGGGCTAATTAACAGGAATTCGTGGTGCTCTGTGTACGATAATGACAATTAGTTGTTGGCTGGAGAACCAATAAAGAATTACAGCTCTTTCCGTGCCTCGCGCAGCCATGGCTCGTGGTCCCAAGAAGCACCTGAAGCGCATAGCAGCTCCAAAGCATTGGATGCTGGATAAACTGGCTGGTGTGTTTGCTCCTCATCCATCTACTGGTCCCCACAAGCTGAGGGAATGTCTCCCCCTAATTATTTTCCTAAGGAACAGACTTAAATATGCCCTAACAGGAGATGAAGAAGATCTGCATGCAGCGTTCCACTAAGATTGATGGCAAGGTCCGCACTGATATAACCTACCCTGCTGGTTTTATGGATGTCATCAGCATTGACAAGACTGGAGAGAATTTTCGTCTGATCTATGACACCAAGGGTCGCTTTGCTGTTCATCGTATTACACCTGTACACCTGAGGAGGCCAAGTATAAGTTATGCAAAGTGAGAAAGATCTTTGTGGGGACAAAAGGAATCCCTCATCTGGTGACCCATGATGCTCGCACCATCCATTACCCTGATCCCCTCATCAAGGTGAATGACACCATTCAGATTGATTTGGAGACTGGCAAGATTACTGATTTCATCAAATTTGACACTGGTAACCTGTGCATGGTGACTGGAGGTGCTAACCTGGGAAGAACTGGTGTGATCACTAACCGGGAGAGACATCCTGGTTCTTTTGATGTAGTTCATGTGAAAGATGCCAACAGCAACAGCTTTGCCACCCGGCTCTCCAACATTTTCGTTATTGGCAAAGGCAACAAACCATGGATCTCTCTTCCTCGTGGAAAGGGTATCCACCTTACCATTGCTGAGGAGAGAGACAAGAGACTGGCAGCCAAACAGAGCAGTGGATAAAATGATCTCTAAGTGACGTGATTGGGAAAGTCTTTGTACTTATGGATAATACTACATAATTCAAAGCCTCTTTAGTGTTAAAAAAAAAAAAAAGAATTACAAATGAAATTAAATTCAACATGAAAACAGGCCCTATTGAAGAAGGGGTGAGAAGAGGTGCTGGCAACTTAAATACTAAATAGCTACACACAATAAATGCCTGGACATTTATGAGCTGAGAACCCAGTTATTCACTGGGAGAGTTATTTATAGACTGACAAACATTAAACTTTCACAAACCTAAACTATGGCTGAGATTTATTCTCTAAAGAGTGCTAAATTATTTTGGGGAACCTATACAACATTAAATCATTCAACCGTGCTTTACTGTGATAGGCTCTTGGAACCCAACGATGAATAAAATACAGTCTACATCTCTGAGATCACAATCGAGGCAAAAAAGCAGATATGCCAACAGTCATAATTCATATTCTCAACTTCTACCCTAAACATTCCATTCCTTTCGTCTTCTTGCTCTAACATCTCCCCCACGAGGGCACCACTTTCCCTGGAACCTTCTTGAGGAGTGACTGTTTTCTCTTAAAGCTTAGTACCACCAAGTATAAATGTTTGGTAGGTGCCTTAACTACCACTGTACATATCCCCCATCTTTCCTCTACAGAAATACCCAGTTTTGCATGTCCTGTCATCAAATTATGTCTGCTATCCCTCCTTGTCACGGTCAGCTATGGCAAATCTGGACCACTGTCGCTCAATGCTTGAAAATTTTAGCTCCTGGTTTCCTGCAAATATCTTCAATGTTGTCATAATTCTTTGTAATATCAACATCCACTAAAACCAGCTTCCCAATACTCTGGCCTCTCAAATCCTTAACCTCTTCACCTCTAATAATATAATGATCTTATCACTACTTTATCTTAACCCTTCACTTCCAAGCCATATGCTCTATCTTATTACAAATAAATGCAACCCATCCATAATCTCGTTTTCCATTATCCCATTCTATGACCATCATCTTCTATCATTCCAACTCACTCTTTTAGTACCACCACAATTATTCAACACCTCCAGGACCAACAATTGATTGATTCCATTAGCATTTTACTTATGCCCTCACTTCCCTCCTTACTTAGCTTAAAATCCATGGTCCATTACTATAATCGTTATAATAAAACACGTCCTCAACTGTTGTTACTCTCTTGATTCACTTACTCCTTTTTTGAAAACATATCTGTGAATACATCCAGGCGGCACTTACTCCGTACTTGCGTGGCTGAACAAGATGGGAGAAAAAATTGCTTTCCACATTGTCCTTCTCATCTCAGTGGCAACCCTATCTTGCCAGTTGGTCAGGTCAAAATATTTGGAGTCATCTTTGACTCCTGCCTTTCTCCCACACACCACATCCAATCCATCAGCAAATCCTGTTGACTCTCTTCAAGACATATCCACCATTTAACGACTTCTTACCACCAGTACTGTTGCCACTCCAATCCAAGCATCATCGTCTCCTCCAAGGATTAATGGATTCCCAGCTTCATGCATTGGCCCACTGTGGTATTTTAACACATCATCTCCTATATTTCTCCTTCTTGCTCAGTGCCTACTAGCCATACTAACCTTTTTCTTATTCTCAGAATAATCCAGGCACAAGCCAGGACCTTTGCTCTGAATTTTTCCTGGGCCTGGAATACCTTCTTCCCATCTAGCCACATGGCTCATAACCTCAGGATGGATGGCATTTAAAGTTTTTTAAAAATAATTTTTATTGGAGTAGAGCTGATTTAAATGTTGTGTTAGTTTCAGGTGCACAGCTAACTGAATCAGTTATAAATATACGTATACTCTTTTTTAGATTCTTTTCCCATACAGGTCATTACAGAGTATTGAGCAGAGTTCCCTGTGCTATACAGTAGGTTATCTATTTTATATATAGTAGTGTGTATATCTCAATCACAATCTGGCATTTAAATTATCATATCAAAGAAAGTGGGACCTAATAAACTGCTTAGAGCAAAGATGGCAAGAACATGAGGATGGACCGTAGAAATACATCTACACGTGGAACTGCTCCTACAGAACACCCACTGAACGCTGGCAGAAAACGTCAGACCTCCCAAAAGGCAAGAAAATCCCCACGTACTTGGGTAGGGCAAAAGAAAAAAGAAATAACAGAGACAAAAGAATAGGGAGGGGACCTGCACCAGTGGGAGGGAGCTGTGAAGGAGGAAAGGTTTCCACACACTAGGAAGCCCCTTCACGGGCGGAGACTGCGGGTGGCAGAGGGGGGAAGCTTCGGAGCCACGGAGGAGAGTGCAGCCACAGGGGTGCGGAGGGCAAAGCGGAGAGATTCCCGCACAGAGGATCGGTGCCGAGTAGCACTCACCAGCCCGAGAGGCTTGTCTGCTCACCCGCCAGGGCGGGCGGGGGCTGGGAGCTGAGGCTCGGGCTTCGGTGCTAGCCGGGAGGGAGCCCGGGAAAAAGTCTGCAGCTGCCGAAGAGGCAAGAGACTTTTTCTTGCCTCTTTGTTTCACGGCGTGCAAGGAGAGGGGATTCAGAGCGCTGCCTAAACAAACTCCAGAGACAGGTGCGAGCCGCGGCTATCAGCGCGGATCCCACAGCAACAGGGGCGCAGAGGGAAAAACGGAGAGACTCCCGCACAGAGGCTCAGCGCCGAGCAGCGCTCACCAGCCCAAGAGGCTTGTTTGCTCACCCGCCGGGGCGGGCGGGAGCTGGGACCTGAGGCTCGGGCTTCGGTGGGATCGCAGGGAGAGGACTGGGGCTGGCGGCGTGAACACAGCCTGAAGGGGTTAGCGCACCACAGCTGGTGGGGAGGGAGTCCGGAAAAAACGTCTGCAGCTGCCGAAGAGGCAAGAGACTTTTTCTTGCCTCTTTGTTTCGCAGCGCGCAAGGAGAGGGGATTCAGAGCGCCGCCTAAACAAACTCCAGAGACGGGCGCGAACCGCGGCTATTAGCGCAGACCCCAGAGGCAGGAGCGAGCCACGGCTAACAGCGCGGACCCCAGAGACGGGCGCGAGCCGCGGTTATCAGCGCGGACCCCAGAGACAGGCAGGAGACGCTAAGGCTGCTGCTGCCGCCACCAAGAAGCCTGTGTGCGAGCACAGATCACTCTCCACACCGCCCCTCCCGGGAGCCGGTGCAGCTCGCTACTGCCAGGGTCCCGTGATCCAGGGACAACTTCCCCGGGAGAACGCACTGCGTGCCTCAGGTTGCTGCAACGTCACGCCGGCCTCTGCCGCGGCAGGCTCGCCCCGCCTCCTCCATACCCCTCCCTCCCCCCGTCCTGAGTGAGCCAGAGCCCCCAAAGCAGCTGCTCCTTTAACCCCGTTCTGTCTGGGCGGGGAACAGACGCCCTCAGGCGACCTACATGCAGAGGTGGGTTCAAATCCAAAGCTGAACCCCGGGAGCTGTACGAACAAAGAAGAGAAAGGGAAATCTCTCCCAGCAGCCTCAGAAGCAGCGGATTAAAGCTCCACAAACAACTTGATGTGCCTGCATCTGTTGAATACCCGAATAGACAACGAATCATCCCAAATTCAAGAGGTGGACTTTGGGAGCAGGATATATTAATTTTTCCCCTTTTCCTTTTTTTGTGAGTGTATATGTGTATGCTTCTGGGTGAGATTTTGTCTGTATAGCTTTGCTTTCACCATTAGTCCTAGGGTTAGGTCTGTCCGTTTTTTTGTTTTGTTTTGTTTTGTTTTTTTTTTTACTTAAAAAATTTTTTTCCTAATAAATGTTTTCTTAATAATTTTTTCCTTATTTTCTATTTTTTAGAAATTAAAAAAAATTTTAATAAGTTTTTTCATATTTTTTATTTTAAAAAATTAAAATTTTTTTCTTAATAAATTTTTTTCTTAATAATTTTTAAATTTTTTATTATAAAAAATTAATAAATCTATTTTTTAAAATTAAAAAAAATTTTTTTTCTGAATACATTTACTCTTAATTTTTTTTCTTATTTTTTATTATCATAGTTTTACTTTATTTTATTTTATCCTCTTTCTTTCTTTCTTTCTATTTTTTTTCTCCCTTTTATTCTGAGCCGTGTGGATGAAAGGCTCTTGGTGCTCCAGCCAGGCATCAGGGCTGTGCCTCTGAGGTGGGAGAGCCAACTTCAGGACACTGGTCCACAAGAGACCTCCCAGCTCCACGTAATACTAAACGGCGAAAATCTCTCAGAGATCTCCATCTCAACATCAAGACCCAGCTTCACTCAACGACCAGAAAGCTACAGTGCTGGACACCCTATGCCAAACAACTAGCAAGACAGGAACACAGCCGCATCCATTAGCAGAGAGGCTGCCTAAAATCATAATAAGGTCACAGACACCCCAAAACACACCACTGGAGGCGGTCCTGCCCACCAGAAAGACAAGATCCAGCCTCATCCACCAGAACACAGGCACCAGTCCCCTCCACCAGGAAGCCTACACAAGCCACTGAACCAATCTTACCCACTCGGGGCAGACACCAAAAACAACAGGAACTAGGAACCTGCAGCCTGTGAAAAGGAGACCCCAAACACAGTAAGATAAGCAAAATGAGACGACAGAAAAACACACAGCAGATGAAGGAGCAGGGTCAAAACACACCAGACTTAACAAATGAAGAGGAAATAGGTAGGCTACCTGAAAAATAATTCAGAATAATGATAGTAAGCATGATCCAAAATCTTGGAAATAGAATAGACAAAATGCAAGAAACATTTAACAAGGACGTAGAAGAACTAAAGAGGAACCAAGCAACGATGAAAAACACAATAAATGAAGTTAAAAATACTCTAGATGGGGTCAATAGCAGAATACCTGAGGCAGAAGAACGGATAAGTGACCTGGAAGATAAAATGGTGGAAATAACTACTGCAGAGCAGGATAAAGAAAAAAGAATGAAAAGAACTGAGGACAGTCTCAGAGACCTCTGGGACAACATTAAACACACCAACATTCGAATTATAGGGGTCCCAGAAGAAGAAGAGAAAAAGAAAGGGACTGAGAAAATATTTGAGGAGATTATAGTTGAAAACTTCCCTAATATGGGAAAGGAAATAGTTAATGAAGTCCTGGAAGCACAGAGAGTCCCATACAGGATAAATCCAAGGAGAAACATGCCAAGACACATATTAATCAAACTGTCAAAAATTAAATATAAAGAAAACATATTAAAAGCAGCAAGGGAAAAACAACAAATAACACACAAGGGAATCTCCATAAGGTTAACAGCTGATCTTTCAGCAGAAACTCTGCAAGCCAGAAGGGAGTGGCAGGATATACTTAAAGTGATGAAGGAGAAAAACCTACAACCAAGATTATTCTACCCAGCAAGGATCTCATTCAGATTTGATGGAGAAATTAAAATCTTTACAGACAAGCAAAAGCTGACAGAGTTCAGCACCACCAAACCAGCTTTACAACAAATGCTAAAGGAACTTCTCTAGGCAAGAAACACAAGAGAAGGAAAACACCTACAATAACAAACCCAAAACATTTAAGAAAATGAGAATAGGAACATACATATCGATAATTACCTTAAATGTAAATGGATTAAATGCTCCCACCAAAAGACACAGACTGGCTGAATGGATTAAAAAAAACAAGACCCATATATATGCTGTCTACAAGAGACCCACTTCAGACCTAGAGACACATACAGACTGAAAGTGAGGGGATGGAAAAAGATATTCCATGCAAATGGAAATCAAAAGAAAGCTGGAGTAGCAATTCTCATATCAGACAAAATAGACTTTAAAATAAAGACTATTACAAGAGACAAAGAAGGACACTATATAATGAGCAAGGGATCGATCCAAGAGGAAGGTATAACAATTGTAAATATTTATGCATCCAGCATAGGAGCACCTCAATACATAAGGCAAATACTAACAGCCATAAAAGGGGAAATCAACAGCAACACAATCATAGTAGGGGACTTTAACACCCCACTTTCACCAATGGACAGATCATCCAAAATGAAAATAAATAGGAAACACAAGCTTTAAATGATACATTAAACAAGATGGACTTAATTGATATTTATAGGACATTCCACCCAAAAACAACAGAATACACATTTTTCTCAAGTGCTCATGGAACATTCTCCAGGATAGATCATAGCTTGGGTCACAAATCAAGCCCTGGTAAATTTAAGAAAACTGAAATCGTATCAACTATCTTTTCCGACCACAATGCTATGAGACTAGATATCAATTACAGGAAAAGATCTGTAAAAAATACAAACACATGGAGGCTACACAATACACTACTTAATAACGAAGTGATCACTGAAGAAATCAAAGGGGAAATCAAAAAATACCTAGAAACAAACGACAATGGAGACACGACGACCCAAAACCTATGGGACGCAGCAAAAGCGGTGCTAAGAGGGAAGTTTATAGCAATACAAGCCTACCTCAAGAAACAGGAAACATCTCGAATAAACAACCTAACCTTGCACCTAAAGCAATTAGAGAAAGAAGAACAAAAAAACCCCAAAGCTAGCAGAAGGAAAGAAATCATAAAGATCAGATCAGAAATAAATGAAAAAGAAATGAAGGAAACAATAGCAAAAATCAATGAAACTAAAAGCTGGTTCTTTGAGAAGATAAACAAAATTGATAAACCATTAGCCAGACTCATCAAGAGAAAAAGGGAGAAGACTCAAATCAATAGAATTAGAAATGAAAAAGGAGAAGTAACCACTGACACTGCAGAAATACAAACGATCATGAGAGATTACTACAAGCAACTCTATGCCAAGAAAATGGACAACTTGGAAGAAATGGACAGATTCTTAGAAATGCACAACCTATCGAGACTGAACCAGGAAGAAACAGAAAATATGAACAGACCAATCACAAGCACTGAAATTGAAACTGTGATTAAAAATCTTCCAACAACAAAAGCCCAGGACCAGATGGCTTCACAGGCGAATTCTATCAAACATTTAGAGAAGAGCTAACACCTATCCTTCTCAAACTCTTCCAAAATATTGCAGAGGGAGGAACACTCCCAAACTCATTCTACGAGGCCACCATCACCCTGATACCAAAACCAGACAAAGATGTCACAAAGAAAGAAAACAACAGGCCAATATCACTGATGAACATAGATGCAAAAATCCTCAACAAAATACTAGCAAACAGAATCCAACAGCACATTAAAAGGATCATACACCATGATCAAGTGGGGTTTATCCCAGGAATGCAAGGATTCTTCAATATACGCAAATCAATCAACGTGATACACCATATTAACAAATTGAAGGAGAAAAACCATATGATCATCTCAATAGATGCAGAGAAAGCTTTCGACAAAATTCAACACCCATTTATGATAAAAGCCCTGCAGAAAGTAGGCATAGAGGGAACTTTCCTCAACATAATAAAGGCCATATATGAGAAATCCACAGCCAACATTGTCCTCAATGGTGAAAAACTGAAACCATTTCCACTAAGATCAGGAACAAGGCAAGGTTGCCCACTCTCACCACTATTATTCAACATAGTTAGCCACAGCAATCAGAGAAGAAAAAGAAATAAAAGGAATCCAAATCGGAAAAGAAGAAGTAAAACTGTCACTGTTTGCAGATGACATGACACTATACACATAGAGAATCCTAAAACTGCCACCAGAAAACTACTAGAGCTAATCAATGAATTTGGTAAAGTAGCAGGATACAAAATTAATGCACAGAAATCTCTTGCATTCTTATATACTAATGATGAAAAATCTGAAAGTGAAATTAAGAAAACACTCCCGTTTACCACTGCAACAAAAAGAATAAAATATCTGGGAATAAACCTACCTAAGGAGACAAAAGACCTGTATGCAGAAAATTATAGGACACTGATGAAAGAAATTAAAGATGATACAAATAGATGGAGAGATATACCATGTTCTTGGATTGGAAGAATCAACATTGTGAAAATGACTCTACTACCCAAAGCAATCTACAGATTCAATGCAATCCCTATCAAACTACCAATGGCAGTTTTCACAGAACTAGAACAAAAAATTTCACAATTTGTATGGAGACACAAAAGACCCCGAATAGCCAAAGCAATCTTGAGAACGAAAAATGGAGCTGGAGGAATCAGGCTCCCTGACTTCAGACTATATTACAAAGCTACAGTAATCAAGACAGTTTGGTACTGGCACAAAAACAGAATTATAGATCAATGGAACAGGATAGAAAGCCCAGAGATAAACCCACGCACATATGGTCACCTTATCTTTGATAAAGGAGGCAAGCATATACAGTGGAGAAAAGACAGCCTCTTCAATAAGTGGTGCTGGGAAAATTGGACAGGTACATGTAAAAGTATGAAATTAGAACACTCCCTGACACCATACACAAAAATAAACTCAAAATGGATTAAAGACCTAAGTGTAAGGCCAGACACTATCAAACTCTTAGAGGAAAACATAGGCAGAACACTCTTTGACATAAATCACAGCAAGATCCTTTTTGACCCAGCTCCTAGAGAAATGGAAATAAAAACACAAATAAACAATTGGGACCTAATGAAACTTAAAAGCTTTTGCACAGCAAAGGAAACCATAAACAAGACGAAAAGACAACCCTCAGAATGGGAGAAAATATTTGCAAATGAAGCAACTGACAAAGGATTAATCTCCAAAATACACAAGCAGCTCATACAGCTCAATAGTAAAAAAACAAAAAACCCAATCCAAAAATGGGCAGAAGACCTAAATAGACATTTCTCCAAAGAAGATATACAGATGGCCAACAGACACATGAAAGAATGCTCAACATCATTAATCACTAGAGAAATGCAAATCAAAACTACAATGAGGTATCATCTCACACCGGTCAGAATGGCCATCATCAAAAAATCTAGAAACAATAAATGCTGGAGAGGGTGTGGAGAAAAGGGAACCCTCTTGCACTGTTGGTGGGAATGTAAATTGATACAGCCACTATGGAGAACGGTATGGAGGTTCCTTAAAAAACTAAAAATAGAACTACCATATGCCCCAGCAATCCCACTACTGGGCATATACCCTGAGAAAACCATAATTCAAAAAGAGTCATGTACCAAAATGTTCATTGCAGCTCTACTTACAATAGCCAGGACATGGAAGCAACCTAAGTGTCCGTCATTGGATGAATGGATAAAGAAGATGTGGCACATATATACAATGGAATATTACTCAGCCATAAAAAGAAATGAAATGGAGGTATTTGTAATGAGGTGGATGGAGTTAGAGTCTGTCATACAGAGTGAAGTAAGTCAGAAAGAGAAAAACAAATACAGTATGCTAACACATATATATGGAACCTAAGGGGAAAAAAAAAGGTCATGAAGAACCTAGTGGCAAGATGGGAATAAAGACACAGACCTACTAAAGAATGGACTTGAGGATATGGGGAGGGGGAGGGGGGAGATGTGACAGGGTGAGAGAGTGTCATGGACATATATACACTACCAAATGTAAAATAGAAAGCTAGTGGGAAGCAGCCGCATAGCACAGGGAGATCAGCTCGGTGCTTTGTGACCACCTAAGAGGGGTGGGATAGGGAGGGTGGGAGGGAGGGAGATGCAAGAGGGAAGAGATATGGGAACATATGTATATGTATAACTGATTCACTTTGTTATAAAGCAGAAACTAACACACCATTGTAAAGCAATTATACTTCAATAAAGATGTTAATTAAAAAAAAAAAAAAGAACATGAGGATGGTCAATTTAGCTAGGAGGAGAGAAAAGTAAAGCCACAAGAACAAAACTTGGCATGAGAAGCTATGAAAAAAAAATCCAGAAAATAGAATGTCCTTCATACCCCTATAAGAATCTGTCTAATTGGCAGGTATAGCCTTAAAAACATAGATGGATCCAGGAGAGTTTCATAGTCTGATTCTGATGGTATCAAATACTTGAGTCACACAACTTACCACCTTCATATTTCATGCTCTCCATAAAAATATCTAGTAGCTTTCTACTTGGATACAGAATGAACTAGTCACTTCAATGTCAATGCCCCTTTATTAAGTGTTCTTTTTATTCTCTGTTTCAACAAGCAACATTCTTGTTACAATTTAGCATCCCAGACAATTGCTTACAGGCAAAGAATGTAGTGATCACTGATGTAAATATGTTGGACTTAACATTGTACATATTATTTTTAATTAATAAGCTGTATTTTGGCATCAGTCTCAGTGAGTTTATTTTGATCCAAGAAGATTCCTTTTCAACGTACTGACTTAATGTTGACTTTAACTGGTATAATACGGCCCAGCTATGGTAACTCCCAAAGTAAAAGCCCCTTTGTAGGGTTCTTTGTGTACAGGCACCCATCAGTGTCTTCTGCCTCGCCACATACCATGACATGTTTCCATTTCAAAATGACAATGAATGTGAGGAAAATCTCAAGAAGGAGTTTGAGACGTCAGGCTGGCACATACTCTATTGAATTTGTAGTTTGTTCCACCAGAACATAATCATATAGCTAAATGACACTTTGAAATAATACCTTTGGTCATGCTTAGACTGCCACAGTTTTTTGCAGGTAAGATAAGGATTGACGGGGAACATAATTAATTCCAAATTTCCACCTAAGAATAACAATTACTTCATCTAGTTACTCAAGACTGGTTTCCTTCTGATCTCCCTCCTACTTATATACTAGAAACAGCTTCAAATCTTCTAAATGCACATTTCTACCACTAAAAAGTCTGTTTTATATAAACACTCTCGTTTTTATTACATAGCTAATTGAGAAGCTGGGAGAGGGAATGAAATTTTATTATCTCAAAGAGTCATTCAATCAGAAAATATTTGAGTACCCACTGCATGCAAACCATTCTACTAAGTTTGTAAAGGATATGCCAATTTTATAAACGGTCTCTGTGCTCAAAACCTATTATAAAACAGAACTATAGAAACATAACTAATAAAAAACGTAGAAAGTGTTAAATTCATACAAAAATGTACAAATATTCAATGATTATAATGCTGAAGAGGAAGAGAACTATTCGGCCAGTGGAATTAGAGAAGGCTTTAGGAAGGGGGGATATTTCACTGTTATCTGAAAGTCCTGCTTGTGAGTTTTGCGAAACTATCATGGGACAGCTTTAGTAAAGAACCATGTCCCATCCAAAGTCACTACAACACATGTTGTACAAAATATATTTTAAAACAATAAAAATGAAATGCAAGCAAGATGAGAAACAAGTGTTAATTCACAAAATTCTGAAGCACTCTTATATGAAACACGTTTCTTATATTAGCAGATCACTAAAAAGGAATCTAGCACCCTGGTCTGGCTGGCAGTCATCCAGCATAGGATAAAACAGCCCCCTCACTGAATTGGCCACCAGGAGCCTGTGATGACCCTGGACCCCAAATGGTGCTGAGAAGCATCAGACCTATGAGGATGCGCCTAGCCTTACTGACTTGCCTGCACTTTAGGTCTTTTCCAGGACACCCAGAGCAGATGATTCCTTATTTTCTTCATAGAAAAGTTAGATTATATCATGAAAATCATCTGAAAAAAGTCAAAGTGCTCTGCCAGTTAAATATAACTTATAAAAGCAAAGAAGTAAGCTAAATAAAGCTTTGCCTGCCTGAGGATTGGGTGAAATTTTTGGCGTTCTGAGGAAACCTACGTTTTGGTTTTTTCCTCACATGCCTTTTGGGGTAGTCAAACTGCACTGTACCAAACACCCAAGTTCCATTTTGTTTTGAGAGTGGAACAGTACAGAAATAATACTGGACTTACAGTAAGGGGTCTTAAGTTCAAATTTCATCTCTGTTACTAATTAGTTGTAGATATTTGGACAAGTCACTTAACTTTGATGCCCCTTAGTTCTCTTATTTTTCAAAAGGAAGGAGGTTGACCAAGTAACTTCTATGTCCTCATCATGCTCTATCATCTTGACGGGGGTGTGGGGGAGTGAAGGGGGGAGAAAAAGATCATACTCAAATGTTCCAAAATAACACCCAGCATGGTTGTATGTGAAATCAAAAGGGATAGAAGACTTTGGTAGAAACTCAATAATCACCTATGTATCTTCTAGATTATGATAAAAGAAAATAAATATTTATAGGGATATTAAAATAGAAGTAATGATTAGCAGAAATCTCTCACAGCAGTGGTAGAAAAGGCTGATGTGAGGAAGTATGAAGAAATGAGAGCAAAGATTCGTGACTTTTTGTCTTGGTGCAGCCTCAGGACATTGTGTGTCCAATTTTGGGTTTATTTTCCATGGAAGGAGCCAGTATGCGTTTGGGACAAATGAGTTAATGCAATTCAACTAAAAGCACATTGGGGCGAACTTAATATAATATAAAGCAGAATGAATAAGGGAATTGTTTAGAATTAGGAAAATTGTGGGCCCTGAACCAATATGACAAGGGAGGGTACGCTGTGTGAACCAGACATTTCAGTTTAGGAAGTTGGACTCTCACCAAAATGGAAAAGTTGATGAATAGATGTGATTAAACAATGATATCAGACAATAAATTTAGGACTATATTAGCAAATTGGGTTAAATGTAAGACTAGAAGTACTTCCTTCTCTGGTCCTTTTACACTGTAGTGAAACAGTAGTGATAGCTTACACTTAACCAGCTTTTCCTGACCAGCTTCACACTTAACCAGCTTTTCTTGACTTACTATTAAGTTAATCAGTAAGATTCCCAGGGACAGTCTTTGGTAGTCTGTGATCTCCGCCAGTTTGTCAGATGCATCCAAGGACAAGAAGCTGCCCCAAGAAACAAGAAAGAGGCATATAATGGATGGACCTTAGTGAACTACTCCACACAACCACTAACAAGCAACCTCATTTTACATGAAGTGCCTTCAAATTGCCCATAATCAGGATTTTCTATGGAAAGGAAGAGATGAAGGGTCACTGAACTACATGGCCTGTTTTTTTTTTTTTGTCTGTTAGTTTTTTATTAGCATTAGATACAGGCTAAGAGCTACTACCGATTCTTCAATAAATATTCAAACATTGTTAAGAGAGGACTTTACAAACCAGTTCTAAATGTCAAAGTTGTTATTTTGACATTTAGAACTGGTTTGTAAAGAAGAAAAGAACGCAACAGCGTTCTTCCTCCAAAGTGAATTTATTCTTTCAAAACCCTGAACACTAAGTTCATATTTTAAAGGCAAACCCAAACAACCATCACAAAAAGACAACAGATTTTTAAATAAATTCAGTTGTTCTGAGGCATTTGCATCTGTTGACTCGGTAGCAGCAAAATAATGGACTTCTTCCAGATGAATGAGTTACAGAAAACAAGTTCTGTTCACAGCATACGCAGGAAATTATTGTGCACAGAGTAAAGAAAAGAAGAAAAAAGAAACTGCTCTTGCAAACTGATGTATGCAAAGTAGAAACTATACGAGGATCTCTGATGGTCCAAAATAAAGATATTCCCTCTAGGCAGCTACCCAGAGAAGCACACTTCCTTAAACTTAACACAAAGGCAGCATCAGCAGAAGGGAAAAGAAAATTGTGTTTCCTATGCAGCATGCTTATTTGGTAACCTATCCAGCTTTGTCTCTTTTCTCACGGTAAATGACTTTGCTTGGACTTAACTTTCTAGACCCTGCGAAGTATTTAGAAGAATTCTGGAAGCAGCCCTTGTCCTTGGGAACTTTCTCAGAGTTGATTCTAGATGAAGATTCAGGCATATGTAGATTTAAACATCATATATTCATTATGTTAAATGTGAAGTCAATGAACAGCAGACAAGACTTTCATCTGTTTCCCAAATTAAGTAAAATTATTGAACTGTTTTCTAAATTCTTCACATGTGTCACAAAAGTAGGTTTGCTTCTGAAACATGCTTAGAGCAAGTAAAGATCATTTCAAAACCACCTCCTTTATTCCAAACACAAAACGATGGCCAATGAAGAATTATTGACAATAAACAGACTTCACCTCCAGTCCTGGCTCAGCCACTGTATAATTGTGTGCAAATTCCTTACCCTCTGTCGACCTGAATTTCTCTACGTAAGATGGACCTTATCCCTACTTGACAGACCTGCTGAGGGGACAGGGAAAAATATGCATAAAACACCTGGCACGTTTCTGACAGACTATATGTACCTAAAGATGATTGTTAGTAATACTATTAGATAAGAATATCTATCAGCTTATGGGCTAATGAAAAACTGTCTCCCAAATGCCAAGTCCGTTGTTTTCTAAGTCTTCCTTAGCATATCTTTGTGTTAATTTGCCAAGCCTCTTACATCTCTTTCTCTGGAGTTTGAAAAGAGGCAACTTAGTAAGAGGGAGTTCTCCTAGAGTCATCCTCACGGACTGTACTGTTAGAAACCCTCCTGGTCAGTACTCACTTCCCTAATTAACCAGGAAATGAAAATACTAATTTTATAAACAGATTGGACACTCTCATCAGATATTTAATAGCAAGAACAATGACAGGTTTTCAAGAGGAATGAAGATGGAAATTTAGGAAAGAGAGGAGATACAAAAGTACTACACAAATGGTAGGTCTGAGATGTCCCAACAATAATAAGTCAGAAGAAGAATATTTTAGTACAGTGGAAATTGTGCTACTGAAACACATCCAAGTTTGTGGATGAAAGCTGAGCTCCAAAGGCTATTTTAAAAGTCTTACAGCTTATTCCTTTATGCTGAGAGTCCTTTCTTTTCTTCATTTTCAGCTGCTCTCTGTACCACCCCCAAATCAAATACCTGATGAGATTCAGGCCAGTGGACATATAGTCACAAAACTACTGCTCTGATTATTTGAACATAGTGAGAAAATCTTTAAAATTTACGTTGTTTCAAAAAGGTGAGAAAATTAAAAATCAAAAAACCAGATGTAGTCATTTTGTACAGAAGACCAAGTTTTATTGGTGAATCTCAAAAGAAGAGATTTTGAATTATAAGAAAGAAAAGAATACTAAAAGAAGCCACATTCAACAAAATCCAAAAGCTATTTATTATCCACTGAATGCAAAATTATTTTTAAATGGAAATCTGTTTTCTATTTGGTCACTGACTCTCATCTGAAAAAAATCTGTACTTTTTCAACATGCTTTAAAAAAAAAAAATTGGACAGGCAGAGGGGAATTAATACATACCTTAAAAATATGATCATATTTATTTCAGTCTGACATATAAGAGACTGAATAACTTATTCACTGGAAAAAAACTCTTCATAACCTCTGGCAAATATGCAAATTAGTAAAACAAATATAACATGTGCTAACCTCTAGGCGTAATATTTAGAAATGGGTTTCTGCTTTGTAGAAGGATGGATTTTCTTGTAAATTACTTTCATTTTTTTTAAATGTGGCTCAGATTCTAGATTTAATTAACAAATATAGCTATATGCATGAACTTTAAAGTTATAATTCATTAAACCATTAATCCATCTTAAGACATTCTTCTCTGTTATAAATTCCACCTGGCCTACATATTCATTCTCTGATGTGAATAAAATTGCTTTGTGTTGATACCTGTTTTAGGAATTGTCTCATCTCTTAAAAACTTGTTAATATTCTGTGGTATCCCTCAGGTAGAATCAGGAATTCCTAATTTACAGAGTAGCTGTGGTAGGAAGAAAAACGCCCCCAAAAGATATTCACATCAAGTCCCTGAAACTTGTGAATGTTACCTTATTTGGATAAAGGGTCTTTGCAAAGGAACTAAGTTAAGCATTTGGAGATGAGGTCAACCTGGATTATCTGGCTGAGTTCTGTATTAGAGTTCTCCAGTGAAACAGAATCAATAGGAGATAGATAGATAGACAGATGATAGACAGGGAGACAGAGAGGGAGACAAAGACAGAGACAGAGATTGACTGATTAATTTTAAAGAATTAGCTCATGTAATTGTAGGGGCTAGCAAGTCCAAAATCCATATGGTAGGTCTAGAAATTTAACTAAGAGGTCATGCAGTCTTGAGTCTCAAATCATAGTGCAGGCCAGTAGACTAGAAATGCAGGCAGGTTTTTTATGTTAGTCTTAATGCAGAATTCCTTCTTTTCCAGGAAACCTCCAGTTTTGCTCTTGAGGACTTCAACTAATTACATGAGGCCCACACATTATTAAGGATCATTTTCTTAAATCAACTGATTAAAAATAAATTTTAATCACATCTACAAAATATTTGCACAGAAACACCTAAACTAGCATTTGTCCAAACACTGAGCATCATAGTCTAGCCAGGTTGACACTTAAAATGAAACCTTACAGGCCTTCAATCCAAAGACAAGTGTCCTTTTAAGAGACACAGAAAAGAACAGACACAGAGGAGAAGGCCAAATGAAGATAAAGCAGACAGATGTGGCCTCAGGCCAAGGAAGCTGGCAACAACCAGAAACTAGAAGAGACAAAGAACAGATTCTCTCCTAGAGCCCCAGAGGCAGTACAGACATACTGACACCTTGATTTTGGAAGTCTGGTCTCCAGAACTGAGAGAACAAGTTTCTGCTGCTTTAAGGCACTGCCACAGGAAACTAATGCATTATCTATAAATAGAAAATTAATATCTACCTCAATCTCAGACAATTACTTTTAGCCAATTAATCTTAACTTCTTCTAATGTTATTTTATGATACAGTGATATGATTTTTATCATTCCATGTCCATTTTTCATCTACCCACAACTAAAAGATAATTAACCAATGCAACATTTTTAAAACAATGAGCATCTTACACCTGGATTTGCTAATAAAATGTAATTTGATCTGCAAATACAGGTTGTGGAATATAGTGTTTATATGGAAAGAAGAAAATCAGAAATTGAGGGCTCTGTCTTAAGTCATGAAAAGTGATGGAAAACAAGGGATATAAACAAGAGTCCTTCCACGGTGGTGAAATAGAAGGAATATAAACAAGAGCTATTTTAAAGGAACATTCACCAAGATTTAGTTGCCTGCTGAATGAACGTAATGTAGAGAAATTATAAATCAAATAAACTAAATTATGAATCAACCTAATCTCTGGGATTGGTTGATTAGGAAAACAAAGGCACATCTGACAAGGAAGTTGAGCAGAGGTACTGTGTGTACAGGTACTGATGGAGGCAGGGCAAGGGGGGGTGCGGTATAAAGAGGGAGATAGGCACAAACGATGAGGACTTAAGTTTGGAGTATGTTGAATTTGAGGGGTGAGGTAAACACCTTGATATGGGTGTCTTCATCAACAGTTAATAAGACAGATACAAAGAGAAAGCAGTCGAAGAATTATAGATGATTTTACCACTAGTCTTTTTATATTTACGTTAAAAGGCATTATCATTTAACGAATGCAAACGTTTAATGTGATTTTTTTATCAGCTCTGCAAATGAAATAACATGCTACCAATAGTAATGATATTATTGACCTATGCTATTAATGACAAATACAGGATTATTGATAACATTTTCCTTCCAAACTCAACACATCATGTTTTCTGTAGTTCTTGTACTGAGTCATCCAAAGGAAAGAAAAACATTCTAATTTCAGAAAACAATGATATCAACGAGAACAATTATTAATTACCATGCTTCCTAGTTACAATTTGGAAGTTATTCAGTAATAATTTACTACACATGATATCATAAATATAAAATATTTTCACAAACAGCTTCAGAAATAATTTCATTTTATATAGTCTAAGAACTTAAACGTCCCCATAATTTCAGGTGGATTCCTTTAAAAGAAATACCATTAACAAACACACACATGGTGCAGCCATGCAACAAGCAAAGTGTTCCATGTGCTTTGTGTATACTGACTCATGTGGTCCTCTGAACAATCCTATAATGCAGATACAATTATTATACTTAGTTTACATATGAGGACACTGAGTCTCAGGTTAAGAGTCTTGCCCATGACCACAGAGCTAGGAAGGGAATGAACCAGGATTTTATTCATGATCGAAATCACTAAGCTCTACTACTTTAAGCACTCTGTTTCCCTTTAGGAGAATGTGATAGGTGTGTAACAACTTAGTTTCTTTTTTAATTAAAGTGGAAACAAGCTGTAAAACAAAAAGAAAGTCAAGCTTCCCTTTATCCTTTGCACTTCTACTGAGGTCAGGGAAGAGTCGTCTTTGGTTCCTTTGGAAATTCCTTTTCTTTCTTTCAAAGGAAAATTTTGAAATTTCCTTTTTTCTCACACAGTGCTATTACCCAACTCAGCCAAAGCTCTTTAAGCAAAAGGAAAAAAAAGACTAAAGATGGGAATCACAGTAAATGAAATGCTATCATTTTAACAAAAGGGCAGCATATTTTAAATCGAACTGAACACTGAGCTGTCAAATGAATTACTCAGTTTATAAATTTTTTTTTTTATTTTTTAAACTTTTATTTCTGATGAACCAGAACTTTCTTTAACCAGCTGGGTCAGAGAGTTTGTTTAAGTGCCAAATTGATGCCATCAGGTACTTTCTGGCTCAATGAATTACATCTAACTCAGAGAAGTTAGATGTGCAGAGGAAAGAAATTACAGTATGAGGTTTTCAAGGCATGTCACACAAACCTCAATCCTTAGATAGGGCATTACAGGCATTCCCCTCTCTACCCTACCAAGGAGAGTTTTAATGAGCACTAAATTCCAGGCAACAGAAATATTTAAGGGCTCAAAAGGGAAAGAGAATCAACATCAATTCTCATCACCCTTCCAGATCTTTCTACCAGCATCATTTTTATCATATGTCATTTCTTGGTGTTGGTGATCAGTTGCCAAAATGAAAGCTCTGCAGGGAAGGGGTGAAAGCACCACTGCCATCACCCTGCATGAGCTCAGACACTGAACACATCAACTCTCCAAAATGCCTGAGCCTCACTGGCACCCTGCTTGGAAAACTGAGTGCACTCCCAACACAGTGCTTCTAGCGGCAGCTGCTGCAGCTGTGCAACCAATCTACTATTCAAAATATTCTTTGGGATGTGGAGAGAACACAATGATGCTATTAGGGTACCTGTATCTTCTCATTTTCTCATTCTCATTTTCTGCCCTTCAGGACACTATTTGATACCATGAAAATAATTAAGAAAGCTCATCTAAGTAATAGGTGGAGACACTCTTATGTCTATTCTAGAATTTCATCAAAAAAGCCAAGGGCTTAGAATGTTTTCCAGTTGTTCCCAACTCTTCTTTCTAAATATATTAATGAAAACCTCAGCTCACGAGGAAAAATCTATACTCTGTGGTATTAACAGATCTATTTAGACATTATAGCCACGTATCCTAAACTACAGAATAGAAACAAGGATCTTATCTTTATAACACTTTTGTAGATTGCCATATATCCATAGCTAAAAATGACCATTTGGACCAGGGGCAAATATTGATACTAGGACTGAGTGGAAGAGAAAAGGTTATGTCAATATTACACAATCGTGATACACTGAAGCTGGGCTCTGAAGGGGAAGAGATGCTAGTTAGATGACAAAGAGTGAGGGGAGAGAATCTCAGACAAAAGAACACCAAGTGCAAAATCCCTGAGGAGAGGAGTAGGGTGCATAAAAGGTACTTAGAGAAGACTAGGAAAGAGAGACAGCACCATGCTGTGGGAATAGGGCACTCCCTCTTGCAAGAGCACTGGAATCACAACTAACTGCTGAACAATCATCGACAGGAAGACACTGGAATTCACCAAAAAAGATACCCCACAACCAAAGACAAAGGAGAAGCCACAATGAGACAGTAGGAGGGGTGCAACCACAATAATATCAAATCCCATAACTGCTGGGTGGGTGACTCACAGACTGGAGAACACTTATACCACAGAAGTCCACCCACTGGAGTGAAGATTCTGAGCCCCACGTCAGGCTTCCCAACCTGGAGGTCAGGCAACGGGAGGAGGAATTCCTAGAGAATCAGACTTTGAAGGCTAGTAGGATTTAATTGCAGGACTCTGACAGGACTGGGGGAAACAGAGATTCTACTCTCGGAGGGCACACACAAAGTAGTGTGCGCATCAGGACCCAGGGAAAGGAGCAGTGACCCCAGGGGAGACTGAACCAACCTACTTGCTAGCGTTGGAGGGTCTCCTGCAGAGGGGGCGGTGGCTGTGGCTCACCGTGAGGACAAGGACACTGGCAGCGGAAGTTCTGGGAAGTACTCCTTGGTGTGAGCCATCCCAGAGTCCGCCATTAGCCCCACCAAAGAGCCCGGGTAGGCTCCAGTGTTGGGTTGCCCCAGGCAAAACAACCAACAGGGAGGGAACCCAGCCCCACCCATCAGCAGACAAGCAGATTAAAGTTTTACTGAGCTAGCAACAGCCAGCTATACCCATCACCAGTCCCTCCCATCGGGAAACTTGCACAAGCCTCTTAGATAGCCTCATCCACCAGAGGGCAGACAGCAGAAGCAATAACTACAGTTCTGCAGCCTGTGGAACGAAGACCACGTTCAAAGAAAGATAGACAAGATGAAAAGGCACAGGGCTATGTACCAGATGAAGGAACAAGACAAAACCCCAGAAAAATAACTAAATAAAATGGAGATAGGCAACCTTCCAGAAATAGAATTAAGAATAATGATAGTGAAAATGATCCAGGACCTCGGAAAAAGAATGGAGGCAAAGAGAGAGAAGATGCAAGAAATGTTTAACAAAAACCTAGAAGAATTAAAGAACAAACAGACAGAGATGAACAGTACAATAACTGAAATGAAAAATACACTAGAAGGAATCAATAGCAGAATAACTGAGGCAGAAGACAGAGAAGTGACCTGGAAGACAGAAAGGTGGAATTCACTGCTAAGGAACAGAATAAAGAAAACAGAATGAAAAGAAATGAAGACATCCTAAGAGACCTCTGGGACAACATTAAATGCAACAACATTCACATTATAGGGGTCCCAAAAGGAGAAGAGAGAGAGAAAGGACCAGGGAAAATATTTGAAGAGATTATAGTCGAAAACTTCCTTAACATGGGAAAGGAAATAGCCACCCAAGTCCAGTAAGTACAGAGAGTTCCATACAGGATAAACCCAAGGAGAAGCACGCAAAGACACATAGTAATCAAATTGGTGAAAATAAAAGACAAAGAAAAATTATTGAAAGCAGCAAGGGAAAAATGACAAATAACATACAAGGGAACTCCCATAAGGTTAACTGCTGATGTCTCAGCAGAAACTACAAGCCAGAAGGGAGTGGCATGACATACTTAAAGTGATGAAAGGGAAGAACCTACAACCAAGATTACTCTACCCAGCAAGGATCTCATTCAGATTCGATGGAGAAATCAAAAGCTTTACAGACAGGCAAAAGCTAAGAGAATTCAGCACCACCAAACCAGCTCTACAACAAATGCTAAAAGAACTTCTCTAAGTGGGAAACACAAGAGAAGAAAAGGACCTACAAAAACAAACCCAAAACAATTAAGAAAATGGTAATAGGAACATACATATTTATAATTACCTTAAATGTGAATGGATTAAATGCTCCAAGCAAAAGACACAGGCTCACTGAATGGATACAAAAACAATACCCATATGTATGCTATCTATAAGAGACCCACTTCAGACCTAGGGATACATACAGACTGAAAGTGAGGGGATGGAAAAAGATATTCCATGCAAATGGAAATCAAAAGAAAGCTGGAGTAGCAATACTCATATCAAATAAAAGAGACTTTAAAATAAAGAATGTTACAAGAGATAAGGAAGGACACTACATAATGATCAAGGAATCAATCCAAGAAGACGATGTAACAATTATAAATATATATGCACCCAACACAGGAGCACCTCAATACATAAGGCAACTCCTAACAGCTATAAAAGAGGAAATCGACAGTAACACAATAATAGTGGGGGACTTTAACACCTCACTTACACCAATCGACAGATCATCCAAACAGAAAATTAATAAGGAAACACAAGCTTTATATGACACAATAGACCAGATAGATTTAATTGATATTTATAGGACATTCCATCCAAAACAGTAGATTACACTTTCTTCTCAAGTGTGCACGGAACATTCTCCAGGATAGATCACATCTTGGGTCACAAATCAAGCCTCAGTAAATTTAAGAAAAGTGAAATCATATCTAGCATCTTTTCTGACCACAACGCTATGAGGTTAGAAATCAATTAGAGCGAAAACAACGTAAAAAACACATACACATGGAGGCTAAACAATACGTTACTAAATAACCAAGAGATCACTGAAGAAATCAAAGAGGAAATCAAAAACTACCTAGAAACAAATGACAATGAAAACACGACAATCCAAAACCTATGGGATGCAGCAAAAGCAGTTCTAAGAAGGAAGCTTATAGCAATAAAATCCTACCTCAAGAAACAACAAACATCTCAAACAAACAACCTAACCTTACACCTAAAGGAACTAGAGAAAGAAGAACAAACAAAACCCAAAGTTAGCAGAAGGAAAGAAATCATAAAGATCAGAGCAGAAATAAATGAAATAGAAACAAAGAAGACAATAGCAAAAATCAATAAAACTAAAAGTTGGTTCTTTGAGAAGATAAACAAAATTGATAAACCATTAGCCAAACTCATCAAGAAAAAGAGGGAGAGAAATCAATAAAATTAGATATGAAAAAGGAGAAGTTACAACAGACACCACAGAAATACAAAGCATCCTAAAAGACTACTACAAGCAACTCTATGCCAATAAAATGGACTACTTGGAAGAAATGGACAAATTCTTAGAAAGGTATAAGCTTCCAAGACTGAACCAGGAAGAAATAGAAAATATGAACACACCAATCACAAGTAATGAAATTGAAACTGTGATTAAAAATCTTCCAACAAACAAAAGTCCAGGACCAGATGGCTTCACAGGTGAATTCTATCAAACATTTAGAGAAGAGCTAACACCCATCCTTCTCAAACTCTTCCAAAAAATTGCAGAGGAAGGAACACTTAGAGCATTTCCTCTAAGATCAGGAACAAGACAAGGATGTCCACTCTCACCACTATTATTCAACAGTTTTGGAACTCCTAGCCACAGCAATCAGAGAAGAAAAAGAAATAAAAGGAATACAAATTGGACAAGAACAAGTAAAACTGTCACTGTTTGCAGATGACATGATACTATACATAGAGAATCCTAAAGATGCCACCAGAAAACTACTAGAGCTAATCAATGAATTTGGTAAAGTTGCAGGATACAAAATTAATGCACAGAAATCTCTTGCATTCCTATACACTAATGATGAAAAATCCAAAAGTGAAATTAAGGAAACACTCCCATTTACCACTGTAACAAAAAGAATAAAATACCTAGGAATAAACCTACCTAGGGAGACAAACTACATGTATGCAGAAAACTATAAGACACTGATGAAAGAAATTAAAGATGATACCAACAGATGGAGAGATACACCATGTTCTTGGATTGGAAGAATCAACATTGTGAAAATGACTATACTACCCAAAGCAATCTACAGATTCAAAGCAATCCCTATCAAATTACCACTGGCATTTTTTACAGAACTAGAACAAAAAATCTGAAAATTTGTATGGAGACACAAAAGACCCCAAATGGCCAAAGCAGTCTTGAGGGAAGAAAACGGAGCTGGAGCAATCAGACTCCCTGACTTCAGACTATACTACAAAGCTACAGTAGTCAAGAAAATATGGTACTGGCACAAAAACAGAAATATAGATCAATGGAACAGGACAGAAAGCCCAGAGATAAACCCACACGCCTATGGTCAACTAATCTATGACAAAGGAGGCAAGGATATACAATGGAGAAAAGACTGTCTCTCCAATAAGTGGTGCTGGGAAGAATGGACAATTACACGTAAAAGAATGAAATTAGCACACTCCCTAACACCATACACAAAAATAGACTCAAAATGGATTAGAGAGCTAAACGTAAGACTGGACACTATAAAACTCTTAGAGGAAAACATATGAAGAACACTCTTTGACATAAATCACAGAAAGATCATTTTTGATCCACCTCCTACAGTAATGGAAATAAAAACAAAAATAAACAAATGGGACCTAATGAAACTTAAAAGCTTTTGCAAAGCAAAGGAAACCACAAACAAGACAAAAAGACAACCCTCAGAATGGGAGAAAATATTTGCAAATGAATCAACGGACAAAGGATTAATCTCCAAAATATATAAACAGCTCATGCAGCTCAATACTAAAAAAACAAACAACCCAATCCAAAAATGGGTAGAAGACCTAAATAGACATTTCTCCAAAGACATACACATGACCAAGAAGCACATGAAAAGCTGCTCAACATCACTAACTATTAGAGAAATGCAAATCAAAACTACAGTGAGGTATCACCTCACACCAGTTAGAATGAGCATCATCGGAAAATCTACAAACAACAAATGCTGGAGAGGGTGTGGAGATAAGGGAACCCTCTTGCACTGTTGGTGGGAATGTAAATTGATACAGCCACTATGGAGAACAGTATGGAGGTTCCTTAAAAAACTAAAAATAGAACTACCATATGACCCAGCAATCCCACTACTGGGCATATACCCAGAGAAAACCATAATTCAAAAAGACACATGCACCCCAATGTTCACTGCAGCACAATTTACAATAGCCAGGTCATGGAAGCAACCTAAATGCCCATTGACAAACAAATAGATAAAGAAGATGTGGTACATATATACAATGGAATATTACTCAGCCATAAAAAGGAACGAAGTTGAGTCGTTTGTAGAGACGTGGATGGATCTAGAGACTGTCATACAGAGTGAAATAAGTCAGAAAGAGAAAAACAAATATCATATATTAACACATAAATGTGGAACCTAGAAAAATGGTACAGATGAACCGGTGTGCAGGGCAGAAATTGACACACAGATGTAGAGAACAAACGTATGGACACCAAGGGGGGAAAGTGGTGGGGGGGAGGGGTATTGGTGTGATGAACTGGGAGATTGGGATTGACATATATACACTTACATGTATAAAATGGATAACTAATAAGAACCTGCTGTTTAAAAAAGTAAATTAAAAGAAAAGAAAAAATAATTACACAATTGTTCATCAAATAGGATTATGCAATTCACATTAGAAGCAACCATTGAGGATCTGCTCAAGAAGTGGGTCAGAGAATAGGCTGCACTTCACTTTCTCATCATAAATCCCTACAAATGACAGAATATAGAGATCCATAGGCAGACACACTCCCAGTAGGGTGAAGAGCTGTCATGTCAAATTGGAGTAGCTAGTAGCCCTCCACCGCTACACACACTTGGAGAGAGAAAGAGTTACCATGCTCATCCAGCCACATCTCCAGACCCCATCCATCCCCTTGGAGAAGTAAGTGCCCCAGGTGACTGACTACATTCACTAGGAACAGAAAGCCCCCAGGCCCAGAAGACAAACTGGTATACTCCCCCAGCAACACAGCCTAGCCTCTCACAATCGCTGGGTTCTGGCTGCAGTAAAACACTTCAGCATTCACATAATATTAACAGCTAGTATTTATTAATAACAAACACTTCATTATTCTCATAACGTTAAAAGCTAATACTTACTGAGTGCTAGGGATGGGTAATATGGTAGGCTGCATTCCAAAACTTGGCATACGTTAGCCATTTAATGCTCACAAAACCCTGTGAGGTCAGGGCTATAACTGCCTTCATTTTAGTTTATTTTATTTATTTTTTTAAAAATATTTTTACTTATTTATTTATTTATTTATTTGGCTGTGCCGGGTCTTAGTTGCAGCACGCAGGATCTTCACTGCTGCACGCGGGCTCTTTTAGTTGCAATGCAGGCTCTTAGTTGCAGCATGCGGGATCTAGTTCCCTGACCAGGGATCGAATCCGGGTCCCCTGCACTGGGAGCACGGAGTCGTTTTTTTTTTTTAAATTTATTTATTTATTTGTTTTTATTTTTGGCTGTGTTGGGTCTTTGCTCTGTGCACGGGCTTTCTCCAGCTTCAGCGAGTGGTGCGTGGGCTTCTCACTGTCGTGGCCTCTCCTGTTGCAGAGCACGGGCTCTAGAACGCAGGCTCAGTAGTCATGGCACACGGGCCCAGTTGCTCCGCGGCATGTGGGAATCGTCCCGGGCCAGGGATCAAACCCGTGTCATCTGTATTGGCAGGCAGATTCCTACCCACTGTGCCACCAGGGAAGCCCGGAGCATGGAGTCTTAACCACTGGACCACCAGGGAAGTCCCACGCCTTCATTTTATAGGTGAGGAAAATGAGGCATATAAATGTGAAGTCATTAATCACATCCCAGGCCCTAGGGCTCTGGATTTCATACTCTTAACCACTTCACTAGACTTTTTCTTGAGCTAACAAGGAATCTCAATTACAAAGGTGAGGGCAGAGACATTTGAGGAAAACCAATGCCATGAAAAACAGGTAATACATATTAATATACATGGAAACAAAGTTAACAGAAGAAACTGCTCAAGAATTTAGATTAAGTATAATTAATGTCATCAGGGAAATAAGAGCCTATAACATTCACAACAAAGAGTCAATTAGTTTTCAGAGAAATGACAAAAATGATCATTGACTTTTTTTTTCCATTGAGAATAGTGGTTTTTATTTATTTTTTTATTAAAAAAAATTTTTTTAACATCTTTATTGGAGTATAATTGCTTTACAGTGGTGTGTTAGTTTCTGCTGTATAACAAAGTGAATCTAAATAGCAACAGATGAGGGAATTCCCTGGTGGTCCAGTGGTTAGGACACTGTGCTTCCATTGCAGGGGGCATGGTTTGGGATCCCTGGTCGGGGAACTAAGATCCTACAAACCACGCAGCATGGCAAATAAATAAGTAAATAAATGGCAATGGATGAGCTAAATAAGAGTAACTTACAGCTGAAGAACAAATTACAATAGACAAGGAATTCTCACTTAAGCAGTTAAAAATACAAAGATGTAGAAAGAATGAAAGAAAAGCCAAACAATGTGGAGGACTGATTCTAATATTTGATAACAGGTCTTCCAGAAAGAGAGAATAAAAGAATAAAGCAATGTAAAGCAATAATAGAACAAAATGTCCTAAAACTAAGGAAAGTTTTAGGTTCTCAGATTTAGAAGTCCTAATGAATGCTTGGTAAAATAAGTAAAACAAACATATCTTGACACATCATGAATAAACTTTCCAGATTTACTAAGCATTTATATTTCACTGCTTTTGGTCACCTCGAAGTTAACATAACTAAAACATATCTAAAATTGGGTTCACCTAATCTAAACAGGTTCATTATTTTACTTTCATCATATTTATTACCAATATGAATATTCTTCCAGTCACCCAGGCTTCGAATGAATGCCTTCTTTACCTTTTTTCTGACTTCTATACACTGAATTATGTCCCCCGCAAATTTACATGTTGAAGCTCTAACTACACAATAGGGTTAGACCAAGTCATGACGGTTAGGCCTTCATGATGGGTTAGTGCCCTTATCAGATGAAATACCGAGTTTGCTCTCTCTCCACCATGTCAGGACACAGTGAGAAGGTCCTCTGCAAGCCAACAAGAGAGTTCTCACCAGAACCTGACTGTGCTGGTACCCTGATCTCAGACTTCCAGCATCCAGAGCTGTGAAAAAATAAATTTCTGTTGTTTACACACCAAGTCTATGGTATTTTGTTGCGCAGCCCAATCCAAGAAACTGACTGTATTTATTTATTATTCTACTTTGGCCCTTCCAGTTATAAAGAACAGAGACTCAAGCCAGGCCAGGACAAGAGTCATTGTAAAGACACATGTGATGTTATAAATGTGAGGGGAATCATATGGAAGTTCACAATCAAGAGATATCACAAGTCTGGTCTCACAATTAGAAACTGGAAGACAGTTCTGGAAACAAGTGAGTATCTATGGATCTGACAATCATAAACACAAGGAATGATCTTCATTTTTTAACATATTCAGTTCCATTCTATGGATTCCTTCTATCAATCTGTCTACTTGGGCTTCCCACCTCAAATTCACTAATTTTTACCTTTCATTGTGTGCAGCTTCTGCTTAATTATAGTTCTTGCTTCCTTATAACTTTGAGATGCTGTGACCCATTTTGGTCCTTACTTTGCCTTTGTCCTCACTGTCTACACCATTCATGTGTTACTTCAAATCAATTACATCCTAGTTTTGATTTTATTTACTTAGTCTTCTTGTAATTCCATTCTCCTTTACGAGACTGTCTATAAATAGTATTTTCCTTTTTACAAGAAATTCTGTCTTAATTGCTCAATTTAAGGAGAATATCCCTACATGGGAATGCATAAATTGTTGAACACCTCCAGTCACGCTGGATATCACCTTCCTCTGAACTTATAATATTTATCATTATACAAGTGAGTCGCCAGTTAATCGTAGGGCTGCTGTCCAATTCACCCATTCATTAGCTGTCTTTCACAATTATTAACTTTTTATATTATTTACTTATGGTTTATAGCTTCTTGTCTCTCCTAGACATTCTTTCTAGTATCAGAGCCTTTTCTAGTACTTAAACTTATGTGCTTATTGATTCGAGTCCATTTTTCTCAGTCTCACGTAGCTTTGAGACAATTTAAGTGCTTCTGTTTTCCATTTGTAAAATAGGGGCAGCAAAGAGCAATCAAAGCCTGTAGATATTAGCTGATTACAACATTTAAGTAGATTAAGATGCAGAAAGCAATGGCTAAAGACATAGGCTCCATTAGAAAACTGGAAAATAAAAACCCTCCCAAGATTGGTTTCAATATCTTGATTAGACAGAAGTCTCTCTGTTTTCCTTTTGACTAAAATCCCTGTTTATTTTCTCTCAGACCAAAAGAGTCCATAAAATAAAAATTGTTATTACTGATAATGAACTGGTGTGAGCAGTGGCATGGGACCAATGCTTTGTCACAAAATATTTCTTAGCAATACTTGTATTAATCATTGTTCCAAAAGGGAAATATCTACAATGGCTATTATATAGTTAATAGTTATATAGTTAATAGATGGAGAAAGTATCTGGTTCACAACTCAACCCCCCACTTTCTCTGAGAACTGCATTGCCGCATTGGGGTTAAGGCACAGGAGTCATGATTGCACAATGCAGCTGCTCACTACTCCTCACTGGAGGATTATTGGATGGGTTCCAGAAGCAAGCTTTGCTAATCAGATTTATCCCTCTCTGCGATGAGAGATTTGGGTGAGAGGGAGTCCAGTACTTCTGTGTATGGGACTACACCATGCAGAGTGGGAGCTGGGGGAGTGATAATCTACGGCAGTGTGAACTGAGAATCCCTGTAAGCTCATCTGCAGAGAGAAAGGAAACAATGACACAGATACACCCAAAAAAGTCAAGAGGGGGCAGAGTATAGTTCTTGGTTTGCTCAGCTCTAATCCTTCTAGTACATTACACTTTCATTTTCAAAACCTAATGCATACAGTTGTCATTCTCTATTCTACCCCAAACTTGCTCTGTCACTTCAGTGTACTGCATCTATTTTTTTGCCACTTGTCAGCTCCTTTGGCATTTCTAATTCTACATTTGGTTTACAAGCCCATTCACAGTTCTCTACAACTTGCTTTTTTTCCCCCTTAGCATCTCCAAAATGCTTCATCAATTTTGCATTTCATCTGTCTTGATCTCTGCCCCCTGAATATGCCTTAAATGCTACCTCTGTCTTTGCCCATAAGAATGTGTCTTTCTTCAAATGCCTGATTCTGGCTTCTCACTCTAGGTAGTCAAGCTTGCCTTCCTCACAGAAGATGTCCCTTCCCCACTCCTCCAGGTATTTATGACATCCTATGATAGTTTTCTAAATCATTCTTTTGGGTCCTATTACACACATCCATGTGGTGTCAGTTTCTGGTAGGTAATAACTTGATTGCATTGTGAGTAATTCAGGCTCACTGTGGGCTCCCAATCAGTGGACTGAGTAAGAAATGTTCCTTTTCTTCTCAAAAATATGTCTTTCTGGGATTAGGAAAGTAAAGTAGGCTAGAAAGAAGCAAAATTTTGTAGGATTCTGTAGGTAGATGTATACAGTATCTCAAGAACTTTAGTTTCTTTTTAAAAAATTCTACAATGATTTAATAAACTTACTGGTTTTGGTGATTTAAAATTATATTCCTTATATTTCACTTCCAGAAGCAACATATGAATATATCTTTACCTTAAAAACAAATTCAACATATACACACTACTATATATAAAATAGGTAACTAATAAGAACCTACTGTATAGCATTGGGAACTCTATTCAATACTCTGTAATGACCTATATGGGAATAGAATATAAAAAAGAGCGGATATATGTATACATATAACTGACTCACTTTGCTGTATAGCAGAAACTAACACAACAGTGTAAATCAACTCTACTCCAATGAAAAAATTAATTAAAAAGAAAAAAAAGAATAACGAACACTAGCACTCCCATTTCTGCTTACATGAGTTTATATTAAGAATCTCTGTTCCTTGACACTAAACTACGACATGGGAGGCATCGACTTTGATTTGTTTTGCTTCCTGTATTGCAACTAAAATAAAGACTTGCATAAAGTAAACAAACAAAAAACAAAAACAAATCTCAATAATATAGAATTGTACAGAATATAACAGGAGGGCTCCCTTCATGCAGCACCCCACCACAATTCCCTTCCCCATCCACTGCCCTCCACAGAAGAGACCACTGTAAGAGCTCCATATACTCTGCTCCAGATTTTTTATTGAGGATTTACTTGTAAATATGAATATGTTTGTATTTTGTTAACAAAAAATACGATCATACTTTATAGTATTCTAAAATTTATTTTCTTCTGTTTAATATATTATGTTTCTCTTTCTATGATAATACATGTAAATATACCATATTCTTCACTATAACTGCATTAATAGTCCAAAGATAGATGTATAACAAATAATGCAACCATGTTGCTATTGCAACAATGCTACAGTGAAAAAAGATAAATTGTAGTGATTTCATTTGTCAGCTGAGTTTGGTGACACTGTTACCAGCTGGTTTTCCTCAAGCCTTGATGAGTCTTGCTTGCCTATCTGTATCTACAGATGAGTGTCAATATTGGAAATGAGTCTATTTACATAAGCTAAGTTACAATTCTCATTTCCTTGTCAGTGAAGACAGGTTCTTATCTAGAATTTGAACCCAACTATGTGTGATTCCAGTGTCCATGTTTCATTTTTATCAGGCTTCCAGTTTTTAAACATATTTTTTTTTTGTTCCTAAATGTTAGTGCTTATAAAATCTTCTGTAATGGTGGGCTTCCCTGGTGGCACGGTGGTTAAGAATCCGCCTGCCAATGCAGGGGACATGGGTTCGAACCCTGGTCCAGGAAGATCCCACATGCTGTAGAGCAACTAAGCCCGTGCGCCACAACTACTGAACCTGTGCTCTAGAGCCCACGAGCCACAACTACTGAAGCCTGCGCACTTAGAGCCCGTGCTCTGCAACAAGAGAAGCCACCACAATGAGAAGCCAGCACACCGCAACGAAGAGTAACCCCTGCTCATCGCAACTAGAGGAAGCCTGCAAGCAGCAATGAAGACCCAACGCAGCCAAAAATAAAATAAAATAAATAAATTTAAAAACTTCTTCTGTAATGGGTAAAATTGTATCTATAACTAGCTATTGTGTACTATTCATTAAAATTATTATTTCTTTAGAAATTGTTGGTGTTTCAAAAAACCAGTTGGTTAAATCAAGATTTCACAACATAACAATAAATTGGTATTCTTTGTGTAGACATAGCACTATGCTTTCCTCTAGCTGGCATTTACAAATGCCCCCTTTTAACAATAATATATTGTTTGGAGATATCACAAATGAAATTTAAATTATTTTTAAACAAGAAAGCATAACAATGGAAGCTAATTTGAATTATTCTCAGGAAAGCTTTAAAAAGAAATAATAGAAGATAGCTGACATAAAACTGGCAGCACTTGTACAACACTGGAAGGGAATGTACTGGCCAAAAGAGCCATACTTAATACAATCCTGCTACAGCTGCATGTATATTCATCTCCTTGGAATAGCTAAACAAAGTTATAGACACCAGGTGGCTTAGTAGTAATACTTTGGTTCTTAGTGTTCAAATATTAAGGAGAAATACTTCTGCAACATACCGACAAAAGATTCTCCTAGGTGTCTTTAAAGGGTTGAAAAAAACAGTCTTAAGATGTATCTTAAGAGTATCTTAAGGGTCGACTTTAAAGTCCCTTGGCAAGGCATTCACACGAATACAAACCACAGAGGAATTTTACTACCCAACAAAGAGAGCAAAAGGTTGACAAGCTTATTCCCTCATTGTACTGACTTTATGGAGCAGGTGAACTTTATTTCCTCCTATCTGTGAATTGATATGGAAGGGACACAGTTATTGACAATCTCGATTAAGGACATGGGAAGATGTGTAGGAAATGTTATATCATTGACTGACTGTTGGCCATGGAAGAGAACCACCAGGTATGCATTAATTAATGAGTGCACCAAACAGCATTTTATCAGGATGTTTACAAAGCACATCCTAGTGGACAGTTTATCCTCATACTTAATCAGTTAAGCAAGCTTCTCTTGTTATGACTTTGACAGCTCCTCTTTCAGTTAAAAAATATATATATATTTATATATATTCAGTGTCATATATATATATATGTATATTCAGTGTCAAATAAAACACCTTGAAAGGTTTTTCTCAGAAGTCTACTTAGACTTCGTAATTTAGAGGAGCTGCTACATGGTGGCCTTTGGCTTTTTAGACACCATGCAAGTGAACATCTGAGAATGATTTCTTGTTCTTTTCCAGCTATCAGTAGGCAAAATGTAAGGGGACACAGCTTTAACAAATTATTTTATTTCATAAGAGAAGCCTTGTACTACGCAAGCATGTACTCAGCTGACATAAAGAGAAGCTCCAGTCCGTCAATAAGAGAATCTTAAAAGATATCTTCTTGGAGTGAAAATTTCTGGCCAACCATGAAAACCAAAATTCTCAACTCTGGCCAAATAAATGTCATACTTTATCTTTTATTAAGAAACTCTACATCACGTTCTAAAGTGACAGTTTGGAAATGTATTAATATATCTCATGACTTAGGGCCAAATTATAAATGTTGTCAGTTATGTAACCACTATCTTATCTCTCCTCCTGCACTTTGGTGGAGGGGAAAATAAGGGCTTGAAAAGTGGGTTTCACTCACAATCCAAATCCTAATATCTATCCTCATCATCTCACACATTGGAAGAGGACTGAGAAAGAGAAGAACCTGGAAAAAGAGTAAATAACAGGAAAGGAGAAGGAGAGGGAGAGTGAGGAGGAGGAGAGGGAGGAGGGGGAGGAGGGCGAGGAGGGGGAGGAGGGGGAGAGGGTGGGAGGAGGAGGAGGAGGAGGAGAAAAAGGAGAAGGAGAAGAAGGAGAAAAATCGAGAAGAAGGAAACGAAAGAAAGAAAGAAAAAGGAGAAATGTGCCAGGGTAATTTGCCCCGATCTGCAACTGGTATGTTTATGTTTGTTCCCTGATTGAAGGTGGGAGTTCACCTAGAGAGCTACAAAGACATGGCTCTGTCCACCCAACTCTGCCTCTCACCCAAGCTGTGCTCCATACGTTTGAGGGGACGCAAAAAGAAAAGAATTGCATCTGCTGAAATAGTTACATACAGGGCGATCAGTTTTCAGAGAAACATTGAAAATCATAAATGGAAAAATAAAATAGGACAAGAAATTACAAAGTACACAGAAATATTCACCAAGGAGTAGGAATATATTTCAAGGAGTAGGTATATATTTCACTTTATAGTTTAAAAAATACTTGACATTGTTTTTCACTTTTTCTCCTTCTTTGTTTTTTACTTTGCTTTCTCCTATTTTAAAGCCACATATAGGCAAAGCAGATAAGGTTATACTTTATTTTTACTTAAAAAAGAAAGAAAAAGAATTGGACACTCCTGAGATTTGCAAGTTAAACAAAAACCTGAAAATAAACTCTGTTCAGTAATTACAAAAAATGAAATGTTATATTAAAAACTGAATTTATAAAAGTAGTTAAAACATATATACATATATAATACAATGATAGCATTCTATTTGATTTGATTAGATAATGACAAATGGGAAAAGTGATAAAACATAAAGTATTGGTCTTTATTTCCTGTTTTCTAAAGTTCAAATGGAATTAGACATTATTGTTGCTTTGGCATTAGTGAGGGTTAGCACGTTGCTACTGAGGTTTTTTAAAATTTTTATGTAAAAGTATGTTTACTTTAAGCTTTATTCATATCAGCTAGTGAATTGCACCCAACAGGAATTTTCCTGTTACATACACGTGGGATCTGGTCCAAATAAAACCTGGATGATGAACAAAAGATCATGATGGTCTCCAGGTGGCCAATAAATTGCTTATCTCAAATATTTTGGAAAATACTTTTTTTCCTGTAATGTAGTCTATCCAGCCCTACGTATCCTTGGGTTGTGCATCCTTGGATTTAAAAACTGTGGATTGAAAATATTTTTTTTTAAATCTAGAAAGTTCCCAAAGGCAAAACTTGAATTTGCTAGCAACTATTTAAATATCATTTACATTGTATTTTAGGTAGTTATCAATACATAGCTTTTTAAAATAAATAAATAAATAATTAATTAATTAATTAATTTTTGGCTGCATTGGGTCTTCATTGCTGTGCGCGGGCTTTCTCTAGTTGCAGCAAGCTAGGGCTACTCTTTGTTGCGGTGCGTGGGTTTCTCATTGCAGTGGCTTCTCTTGTTGCAGAGCACAGGCTCTAGGTGCGTGGGCTTCAGTAGCTGTGGCTCGTGGGCTCTAGAGCGCAGGCTCAGTAGTTGTGGCACACGGGCTTAGTTGCTCCACGGCATGTGGGATCTTCCCGGACCAGGGTTCAAACCCGTGTCCCTTGCATTAGCAGGAGGATTCTTAAACACTGCGCCAGCAGGGAAGTCCCCAATACATAGCTTTTATATTGTACTAGGTATTATAAGTAATCCAGAGATGATTTAGAGTATGTGGGAGGATTGCATAGGTTATGGGCAAACACTACATCATTTTATGTGAGGAACTTGAGCATCTATGGATTTTGCTACCCTGGGGTGGTTTGGGGTGTCCTGGAACCAACCCCCCTTGTGGATACTGAGGGATGACCGTATTTAACTTGTAATCAGTCAGGGTGTATTTGTAAGATGCTATGGTTGGAGGCTCCTGTCTGGTTTATCTTGACATCAAAGTCAGAGTTCGTATGGTACTTTATACACGGTAGGGGGAAAAATAAATATTTGTTGGATGAATGAGTCATTACTATTCCTAAAAGTAGTTAAATCTTAAAGAAGAAATACCAAATAAAAGGTGAGGTGAGTTAAAGTCATTTGAATACATTCTGGAATATGAACACAGTTTACAATGGTCAAAGACAAAGTTAAAAGTATTTTCTCTTTTATTTTTATTATTCTGAGGTTTTTGCAGAATCAGATCTTGCAACTTCTCAGATATACTTTTAAATTTGACTTATTTATTTTTCTTATATTTACAGAAGATATGGGAAAACATGTACCCACTGAAACAAGATAGGAGAAACAGTGCCATGTTTAAAATTTTTATTTTAGTAAATTTTATAATTAATTTAATAATTAAATAATTAAAATCTAATCTCTTCCATACAGATAACAACTGAATACACTGAACTTATTTATAGCTAACTTGCTGCCAATTAAGATGTCACCAAAAGTCTGATTTTCTAGACAACCATTTTCATAATAAATTTAAAAATTGAAATTCTGATTTCATGCAGAGGCCTCTGTGAAAATTATTTATTGATGCTTAGATCTCCATTCATCTGAGAGGTCTGCCCTGCCAAGTTTAGGTTCCCTGCTCTTCCAATGTAGATGGTTAGGGTGTTGTTAATGCCACTTGATTGCATCTTTTACTAGATGGTAAGCTCATTCAAGTCAGGAGGTGTGTCATATTTAATACTGTATCTGCAGGTACAGCTTCCGTCAAATTAGTTGTTCAACAGTTCTTTGGGATAATCACAAGACCAAATCTATTAGTCTACAAGTTTAAGGTCATGGTGAAAATGTCACATTTTGAAGTACCTTAATAACTAGACAGATGTTTTTTTTTCATGATGACATGCCTCATATCTCCTCAAACTGCAACCATTTACTGTAGCATATACTAAAAGAATAGCATAGCAGACATGGCATTTAATTATTAGCCAGTTTAATTTTTGTCATGGATAATGTAGTTCACCTTCACTGTATGCTCTACTGTTTCTCAGCCTTCAAAAAGATTAGGACACAAGAAATCTAAGTTCTAAATGCAGTATCATTTCCACTTAAATGTAATGGGATAATAATAAAGTAGCCTCCCTTGGCCAGTACTTTTTTTCCTCAAATGAGGTAGTTTTAAAGACGCTAGTATAATGACATGAGTTATAATAGTTGTTTCCCACTCTCTAGCCTTACTGATCATAGTAGAATTGGAACTGTTGCTTACAAAATGGGCAGAAAAATGGACTGGAGTCATAATAAATGAGACAAGGTTGTCAAGAACCGGCACAGATAGATACTCAACGAAAGTTCATTCCCTTCACTCCTTGCCCTGCCACTGAGCACAGGGAATTTCCCACAGCAATCAGGTTTGAAGCACACTTTGGCAGGGGTGGGAACTCTGACCCACTCTGAGCATGCACACGGTGTTCATATGTGCTGGCATAAGAGTGACACATTTTCTATCTCAGAAGACTCACCAGACTTAGCAGGACCCAGACTGAGGCAAACTAAGGGAGGTATGCAGGACGCTCCCATGCCCTTAGCCGGTAACAGCACTCGCAGAGCCTCAGCATCAGCATCTAGTCCCGTGGGGAGTACCACATCTTCTACATCAGGGAAATTTTCAGGCACCCGGTCAGAACTGACTGGTCCTCCTTTCGCTCTGATGCTCTCAGGACTAATTTCATCCTGCCACACTCCTGGCCACCAGCAGAAAGCAAACCTCCCAGATCATATCACTCATTACCACTCAGACTTTCATCTCCAGGAGGCTCTTTGCAAATTTCCTAATTTTCCTCTAAACTCCTCTACTCTCCTCTAAGCATTTAAAAAAATTTTTATTTATTTATTTGTTATACAGCAGGTTCTTATTAGTTATCTGTTTTACACATATTAGTGTATATATGTCAATCCCCATCTCCCAATTCATCCCATTCTCTAAACATTTTAATGTGTCCTCTAAAATCCTGTATCTACAATCACCAAACTTTCCTCAACCCTGAATCTCTTCTTAAATATTTCTTTTACCTTGCTATACCCAGATTGGAACACATTGTTTTTTTTTTCTTTAAACCAGCCTTCCCTAGTGAAGGCTTTTTAATTTTCTTTTACACTCTGTGTGCCCTGGGGCCAGGAGGTGGGAATGAGCGTTCCTGACCTTTTTTCACATTTGTAATGCAGTTAGTCCCATTATAAACCCTAACTCCTTATGCCACCCAAATATGTGGCATACATCAAACCTTCTCACCAGTCTTGTTTATCAAACTTGGGTGATTCATTGACGACATTGGTATCTTCTCTGTCATCCTTCTGGGTGACATCAACATCCTATGAATGAGCCATCTAATACTCTGATATCTTAATTCCTTGACTTCATCACCTCTAACAACCTTTCCCTATTCTCCTTCTCAGGCTGCCCCTAATATCCTAGTCCTAGTTTTCAACTGGAACCACTCTACCTCCTTCATCTTGGACACAAGTATCTTACTCTGACTACATCCTCTTACCTTTTCATTTCCTCAGACACACGACTCACAAATTCTACTACCTCACAGTCACTGTCACTCATCCTTCTATTTTTTCACTGCTCATCACCATCCTTGTAGCTTTTACTTACTTCCTTACCTTTTATTCCATTATAAATCATTACAGTTGCTGCCTTATTCCGACTTCTTAGCCACCCCAGAAAAACTCTGACCCAGTTTTAACACAGTTTTCTGCCATTATCTATATCTGTATCTGAGCATCTAATGTTGCTGAAAGAAATCACACAGTGGGCTGACTGGCTGCACGCCAGAGTCACATCAGCTAATATCACATGGCACTCAAAATTGCCAGGAAATTCTTTCATGTTTCCTCATAAAGTCAATTTCCTACTCTCTATAATGATTATTTAACACATTTTCTTCTCCCTTAAACTGTCTCAATTCCTTCCCTTACTCATTCTTGGCTAATGATTATACCTTTTACTTTACTGAGAAAACAGAAGCTATTAGATGAGGATTCCTCATCTTCCTATCACTGAATCTACAAACCTGCCTACATCTATATGCATCCTCTCTGTCTTCCCTCCTGTCATAAAGGAGGAGGAGTTCTTCCTCTTACTAAAGGCCAACTTCTCCACTTGTGTTCTGTATCCCACCTTCCCTTGTCTCCTCTGGGATTTTGCTCTTGCAAGATATTACCTTTGTCTTATAACATGAATTTCTCCTTTCTATTAGGTCACTCTAATCAGTATTCAAAAACATGGTTAAGAGTTTTATATCTTTAAGAAATATACATTTCCTTTGACCTCATGTTCTCTCCAGCCACCATTTTTCTTCTCCCCATTTCAAAGCAAAAGCCCTTAAAAGATTTGGCTTAACTTTCTTTCTGTCCTCTTTTTCTCCTACCAATCACGCTTCAGTACACTTCAGTCTGATGTCTGTCTACCATGCTTCTGAAACTCCTCATCAAGGTCACCTACAAAACCCTGTGTTGCTAAATTCAATGACAACGTCTCTAGATTCACTTTTTAGCCACAGCTGACCTCCTCTCTCCTTCTCAAAACATTCTGTTCTGTTGGTCTCCATGTTACTACACTCTGCTGGTTCTTATCCTACTTTCTCAGTGACTCCTTGGTCTTATTTCCTTGTTCTTTCACCTCTACTTGACCTCCAACCAATGAAGTTCCCTGATAATCATTCCTGGACTGTCCAGATTTTTTCAATCTATGCTGTCTTCTTGAAGCAAACTTATCTCATCCCTGGCCTTTAACTGTCACTGAAAATTTCAGCATAGGTATTTTCAACTCTGATCTATTATCTATGCTATAGACTCAATTCAGCTGTGTACCTGACATCTCCATACCTGATGTCTGACATGAATTTTAACCTCAGCACAGCCGAATATAAGTCTTGATTCCTACCTTGATACTACCTCCTCAGGCTAGTCTCCACCATCTCAATAAATGACACTGTCCCTCACCTAGTTTGCTCAAATTAAAAAAAAACAATGAAGATATCCTTAATTCTTCTTCTTCTTCTGTCTTTTAAAATCAGCAGGTTCTACTGGTTCTATCTCCAAAAATTATCCATAAGCTATCAGTTGTTACTTATTTCCACTGTTACCACCTTCACCTGCATGCATCTCAGCAGCCTAACTGATCTCTCAGCTTCCAGCCTTGTTCCCCTATTCTAATTCTCCAGAGAAATCCAGAGGGATCTCTTAAAAACATTAATCAGATCATATTGCTTCCCTGTTTAGAAAACTATGAATGATTTTTCCACTTCTCTTACAATAAAACCCTCCCATTTGTCTATAATACCTCACGAGATGTGGGCCCTGCCTACCTTTCTGGCCTTGTGCTCCTGTGCTCGCGGTACTTCTCAGTGTGCGCCAGTGAGCATGGCCTTCCGGCCCTTCCTCAGAAACACCGACCACCACCCATGGCAGGTTCCTTACTAAACAACTTACTTAAAGTTGCCTCTGCCTATTCCTTTCTATCACATCACCTCCTTAGCTCCCTTCACTGCATTTTCAAGATTTATACTTATCTTGTTTATTTTCCTGTTTATTTGTCTCCCCTAATAGGCCTTAAGTTTTATTAGGGGCGGGATCCGCTCTCCTTTTCACCTCAGCGTTCCCAGAATTGAGCACAGTAAGGAGCAGTGAGTAGGCGCTCAACAAATATTTGCTTAATGAAAAAATGAATAAAGGAATGTATGAGATCACCAAATTCCTGTTCACAATTCTCATTTATAGCACACACATTTGTTACACAACCACAAAGCCGACATAAGAAGCCTTACATGGTGAAATGGTGGTTTATCACCATAAAAATACACTGTTCTTGAATCTAGAACTAAATTGTAATTGAATCCAGAAGCCAATATTTGTCTCCAAAGACGTTTTAAACACTGCTCTTTTCCCATGATCTTTAGCACAGCCATAAACATCGTAAAACGTGTACATACTTCAGTTACTTTTCCAATGATTTCTTCAACTGATTCTGCTACATGATATCAAATGCAACAAATGAATAATCTGTGTTATATGTGACTTACTTCCAAATTAGAAGGCAAAACATTGTGCAGTAGTACTGCAAAAGATAACTGCATGGTCAATGCCCTTCATTTAGGATTGCAGATGGCTAAGGCTCTTAGAGGAAGTATATGCATTATTCCTGTCTGACAAAACAGATAATGCAAACAAACCTATGTAGGCAAGACTGTGAAATAGGGGAAATATCTCAAATAACTTGCTACTTATCTCTAATTACTAGTCCTCCCCATTCCACACAACCAAATCCATGCAAAACCTCCTTTTGATCCCTTATCCCTTTATTAAAATCTATCCTCAGGACAAGATCTGGTGAATCATTCACCTGATATTATAAATTATAGGACAGCCAAATAGGTGACTTCTCCCTATTTGAACATTTAACATTATCTGGACATTTAACAAAGTTCCAATTTAGCAAAGCAAACAAAACAAAACAAAAAACAAACTAACTAGAAAAAACAAAAATAAAAAGTAATCTCTAACATGGAAGATTTTTGCCTTTCTGACCCAGTTAGTAGAGGTAGTCTTGAAGACAAGAGGACTGCTTGTTAACATAGAATTTATATCAAGATTAAGGAAAACATTTCAGCTTGCTCACTGGGTCAGTTATAGCTCTCGACAGGTTTCAGGTTTTAGGATAACTACCTGAGGTCAGTTACTTAACTCCCTATAATCAAATTTGGTGCTGTCAGTTCTTGAGGTAGAATTTTGTAAGTTACTCTCATGAGCTTGCTGAGGAACCAGAAATTTAAACTCCTTTTCTAAACACATTTTTGTGTTTCTACTAATGAGGGTTAGATAATATGTGCCATTATAACAAGCACAAACTGCTCAAGGGTTTTCCACACAAGAAACAAAATAAGGAATTAATGTTTATTTGCTACATGAGGAGTGAGGAAAATTAAAAACAGCAGTGCACCACTTTGCCCCATAATAACTGTCCCGCTAACTGTAACCACTATATATCTCCCTACATGGGAAGAAAGTGATCGATTTCACCCCAAATGCATTGTCATTAAAAAAAATTAAAAATACAATCTTATTGAGTACCTTTATCAAACTTAAAACATAAACACAATATATCTTAACAAAAAACAAATAAATATTGAAACGCTGTCTCATGTATGCAGGATCCTGATGGAACAAAATGATGAGCTTGGCTTGATACAGCCAGTAGACAAAAAGGAATTGATATTATGACGAGCATTTAGCATTTAAAAATTGTAACAGGAGGTGCAAATAATTCAAAATTAGATGTATGAATATTTATTTTGCATTGATCTAATTAAAGATTTGCCTGAATAATTACTCTCTGGGGGGAAATGCATATTAGTTAGATGCTATGTTTCAATAAATGTATACGCAAATTAAACCCTAGAAGGTAGTAATGATATCTGGTAACAAAGGATATTCGTGAATCTTAATTCCAAGCTTCCTTAAAATTTCTTAGAAAGATTTTATCACTTCTACCAGGGTTCCCTTTTCTGCACTCCTTCCAATTTATAATTTAGAAAGACACAGGCATCCCTAAAAGATGTAAGAAATACTTTTACATTCTTTAAAACTTTGGAATGCAATGACTATGCATTTAATCTCTATCTCTGTACTGCTTATCTATACCTATGTTAAAATATAGCTTTATGGCTTTCAAAATAAGCAAATGTTTTTAAATGTCAAAAAATGGAAATTTAATGACCCATATATCAGTATTTTAAAGTCACTATCTGTACATTTCTCTTTCACTGAGCCTCATCTTTACAGAATTAGGACATACTTGTCAGAAAACACTCATTATTTTTATCATTCTGTCAGTTTAGTATGATGACTAGAGCTAAGCAACAGACAGCTTCCTAGTCACTTCTGGTGTCTCTAACATTTGATACTAGCAATGTAACAGTATAGCGGATGAAATGCAGCATTCACCTTTCCCTTGGGTTGGGGTGCCCAGAGGCAGGTTCAGGTGCACAGGGCTTACTGAGGGAGCACCCTTGGGTAAAAGGGAGTGAGGGAAAGAGAGCAGAAGAGGTTAAGCTTGATGTGGTCTCAACTAGAGTCTAACTGCAGTGTGACTGCTTGAGCAAGGGGGCCTCCTTCTGTATCCTCTTATCAGTCAGTCATTGGGTGAAGAAGGGAAGCCTCCTTCAGGGGTAAGATAACTCCTGTTGTGCCAACAGCAATTCCCAGAGAAGGAGACAGTTTGAGCCGTTAGCGGTCAACCCTTATAGCAGCTTCCTGACGGGCTCACTGACAGGACAGGCGGAGATCTGAGCTGCAGCCCAACAGTTGAGACAGCTAGGTCTTCCTTAGCCATCTTATCTGTTCATCAATATGAATTTGCTTCTGTTAAAGAAACAGCTGAACATTTTTTCTGCTTGAGCTTACTAAATATTATTTTCCCTTCTGAAAATAGACCACTTAGTATATTTAACCATACAGTTGGGCTCCCAAAGGGATCTGTATGGATATACACTGGAGGAGTTTAGAAGGGGCCTTGAAAGAGCCACTTTTCCTCTTTCCTTCAGAAATACTGCCAACATAGGTTGAAAACTGTTCATTTACGTGTTTGATGTAAGAATCTGTTTCTCTGAAACCTAACCATTTGCTCATTTTGAGTGCCCATGAAGTTTCAAATTGTCTGCCTTTCTAATTTTCAGCATCATAGTTGCATGTTATAATTATAACATAAGAGCCATAGAGAATTCATCATAGACTATTGAGTACATTCCCTGCTGGTTTGAGACTTCCCCACTTTCTCAAAACCACATATGGGCAAAGAAAGGCAGTTTGGACAGTTGGAACCTTTTCACAGTTTCAAATACATATTATGACATATCTGAATAATTTGGGGGAGCAAATTTTAGAATGAATATCTTGTCACACGATATGGAAATTGGTACTCTGGAAGTCTGATGACTATCTAAGGCTGACATCTAGACAAAGAGAGCCTCCCCTGTGACTTGATGGCACATGGTATACTCTTTTTTTTTTTTTGCAATACATTTTTTTATACACCTTTATTGAAGTATAATTGCTTTACAATGTTGTGTTAGTTTCTGCTGTACAACAAAGTGAATCAGCTATATGTATACATATATCCCTATATCCCCTCCGTCTTGAGCTTCCCTCCCACCCTCCCTATCCCACCCCTCTAGGTGGTCACAAAGCACCAAGCTGATCTCCCTGTGCTATGCAGCAGCTTCCCACTAGCTATTTTACACTTGGTAGTGTATATATGTCAGTGAGGTATACTCTAAATGCAAGACAATTACTCAATGTTTCCATGAAAATGGTCACTGATTACTGGTTGAAAATTCAATTTATTTTGAGAACAGCTTTATCTCAAATTTATTGGAAAGTCACCTAAAGGTCTCAATTAGCACTCAGGTGCCAGGGCTTCCAAGTATCTAGATGCTCAGCAATCAGTGATGTGGTCAACAGAGCACAAAATGCTGGACTGAGGTTCAAAATGTTTGCAGTCACACTCTTCACTCTCCACAGGGAAGAAACAGATTAATTTCACCTAAGCCAACCTCCTTAAAGCTATATATAGTGTCAGTGTTAAAATTTGAACTACTCAGACTAATATCCAGAATCTTTCCAAATGGAGCACTGGAAAATCAAATATCACACAAAGAGAATGGGGCACCAGAAAAGTTGCCACAATTTGTGTGTAGGAAAAAAAAAAAAAAAAGTTTATGCCACAGGGAGAAATTCTAAATCCTAGACAATGACTGCAACAAAATTAAACAGTCTTATAAAAAGATTTAGCATTCAATAAAGTAACTTTAGGAATATCATGAAATAATCACAAAGCTGTCTCCCCCCCCAACCACCACTCCCTGCCCAACACACACACACACACACACACACACACACACACACACACACACACACACACACACGCTCTCTCTCGCTCTCTCTAATCCATCATCTATTTTCATTCTATGAACTGTCCTATTGCTGGAACTCTATCCTGGTAGATACGTTTAAATCACTCTGATGTCCTGGAGAGGGAATCTGCCACACAACTGCCACCTTGTTCTTGGTGCATCTTTAATTAGAGGCAAATCAAAATCAGAAACATGCTGTGAAAATGTTATAATCTCCTAATTTTTCAAATTTTTTCTTCTATCTCTAATAGTTTCTTAGGAACCATTCCACTGTAGAAACGTCTGAATTTTGGCATTATTGTGATGCTGTTTCTTTTTCTTCTGAAAATTTCAAGTAAATTTAATTATGATAGGTGGACAAGGAGAAGAGACTGGGAAGTAAAGATAATCTAGTGACTATGCTTGCTTCTTCTTTCGTAATGACTTCGGTTCTAATTCTACTAAAAACCAGGCATTCACTATTAACCACAATAATTGTTCACTTATTGTACACTGTGGTGCAGATAAACATTTTCAACCCAGGCCACAGTACATTCATTGTCTTCTGTTGCAGATGTAGAGGGAACTAACCATTTGGCAAAGGGAATAAATGACAGAAATAGTCAAACAATGCACTGTGGAGAGGAAGGTAGAGAGTCCCTGCAAATGAATTAGCTGCCTCACAGTATCACTAAGGCTTTGATGTACTTCATTCTTTCCCAATCTCTGCATGCAGGGTATGAATCTCTGCATGTAGAATCCCTACATTACTTACTCTTTTTTTGGTTAATACAAATTCATGGCCATATTTAAGGGAAAGTTTATAAACCCTTTTTTAAAAAGTCATAATTATGACCAAGAATAGCACAGTCACCCTGTAAGTTAAGAAGTGTATTTTCAAGTTTAATAACAATCAGCTGTATTTTTATGAGAAGGTAATAGAGCAATACTGATTTATAACTTGCCAAGGAGATAAACATAAAGAGGGGTCTTTTTCACTCTAACTGAATCCTTTTCAGGGACAAATGATCTGGGAACAGAAAGGAAAGGATAATTACACAATATTAATACTCTGCCATTTTCCTAGGCAGAAGTATCTAAAGTCATTTCCTACAGATAGTTAAATACAAAGCAAATGTAAATTTCAACAATTCCCTCTGCTGCAGAAATTACCGTACCAAAACAGGTATCTTCTGAATTCAGTAGCACTGCATATCAAAGGGGCTAATGAAAGATCAAGTTCAGGTTAATAATATTTATCCCACTTACCATCCTCTCACAGCCATTCCTTAACAGTCAAATAGAAATAGCACCACAAATTAAGGGTCAAGAGGATAAGTGATTCTAAAAATAAGTATCTCATTACCAATACTAATGACCCTGGGATTAAAACCCAATCTGCATTCTTTGCTCTATACATGATCATATGACTGCTTTTAGGTGAAGGTAGGATTCGAACAACTTGCCTACTAACATCACAAGGGGAAGGTTATTTCTGCCAGGGGATCAGGCTCTGGGACACTGTCTGCTGCCCACTATGAACCCAGAACTGTGCTGGGCACTTTGGGGAATGTCTACTTTTGTCCTTGACTTTAAAAACTTTAAATAATAAAATAGTGAATCATACTCTTAATAAAGAACTCAAACAAAATAGGAGACTATGAAGTGAAAAGGAAAAGTCCCTTCTCCATCTCATTCTTGTAAGGTAGCCACTATTAAGTTTTTATTATATAAAATATCACAGAAGTGGAACTGCTGGGCCAAACGATGTGCAAACTGCCTTTGCTTACACCCCACCCCCAGACCGTCTTTCATCTGAAAGCATTTTTTAAGAAATTTTTAAGAAACTGATCCTTTTGGTTTGATTTCACCAGATCTAGTAGTCTCTGCCCTGTAGGCACAACACAGCTCAGTTTTCTGTATCTTCTTTGGCAAGAAGGAGGTGAAGATGGGAGGAGTATAGGACTCCAAGGTCTGAGTTCTTCTTAACAGCCCACTCATACTGACTGCAACTTTTTCTGCAATCTTCTGGCAGTTTAACAAGGAAAATGATTTTTAATCAATGAACAAATCAACTCTATGTTTAAAATGGAGAGCATCTATTTATTTTTCCTTTTGTTGCTTGTGCTTTAGGTGTTTTCTTCTAGGAGTTTTATACTTTTAGGTCTTGCATTTAAGTCTTTAACCCATTTTGAGTTATTTTTTGTGCCTGATGTAAGATATGGGTCTAGTTTCATTCTTTTACATATGAATATCCAATTTTCCCAGCACCATTTATTGAAGAGACTGCCTTTTGTCCATTGAGTACTCTGGCTTCCTTGTCAAATATTAGTTAACCATATATGCATGGGTTTATTTCTCAGCTCTCTCTTCTGTTCCATTGACTATGTGTCTGTTTTTATGCCAGTACCATACTGTTTTGACTACTACAGCTCTGTAATGTAGTTTGAAATCTGGAGGTGTGGTGCTTCCAGCTTTGTTCTTATTTCTAAGAAGTGCTGTGGCTATTTGGGGTCTTTGGTGGTTGTGAACTAATTTTAGGATTTTTTTTTCTATTTCTGTAAAAAATGTCATTGGGGTCTTGATAAGAATTGCACTGAGGGACTTCCCTGGTGGCAGAGTGGTTAAGAATCCACCTGCCAATGCAGGGGACACGGGTTCAAACCCTGGTCTGGGAAGTCCCACATGTCGTGGAGCAACTAAGCTCATGTGCCACAACTAGTAAGCCTGCACTCTAGAGCCCGTGAGCCACAACTACTGAGCCCAGGCGCCTAGAGCCTGTGCTCTGCAACAAGAGAAGCCACCGCAATGAGAAGCCCACGCACCGCAACGGAGAGTGGCCCTCGCTCGCCGCAACTAGAGAAAGCCCGCGCACAGCAACAAAGACCCAATACAGCCAAATAAATAAATAAATAAATTTATATTTAAAAAAAAAAAAAAGAATTGCGCTGAATCTAAAGATGGCCTTAGGTAGTATGGACATATTAATAATATTAATTCTTCCAGTCCATGAACAGGGATATCTTTCTATTTATCTGTTTCTTCTTCAATTTCTTTCACCAATGTCTTGATCTAAAGTCTTTTATTTTTTGATGTTATTGTAAATAGTATTGTTTTCTTTACTTCTTTTTCAAATAATTCATTTTTAATGTATAGAAATAAACAAGTGGAACTACATCAAACTAGAAATCTTACGCTTAGAATGCTTCTGTTTAGTAAAGGAAGTCATCAACAAAATAAAAAGACTACCAACAGAATGAGAGAAAATATTTGCAAACCATCTATCTGATAAGCAGTTAATATCCAAATTACATACGGAACTCAACAACTCAATAGCAAAAAACAAATAATCCAACTAAAAATATTGAGCAAAGGACCCGAATAGACATTTTCCCAAAAAAAAGATACTCAAATGGCTAACAGGTATATGAAAAGGTGCTCAACATCACTAATCACCAAGGAAATGCAAATCAAAACTCCAATGAGATACCACCTCACACCTGTTAGAATGGTTATTATAAAAATGACAAGAGATAAGAAGTGCTGGTGAGGATGCAGACAAAAGGGAACCCTTGTAGATTGTTGCTGGGAATGTAAATTGGCACAGTCACCATAGAAAACTGTATGGAGGCCTCTCAAAAAATTAAAAACGGAACTACCAAATGATCCAACAATTCCACATCTAGATATATACAGGAAGGAGATGAAATCACTGTCTTGAAGAGATACGTGCACCCTAATGTTCATCATTATTTATAATAGCCAAGAAATGGAAATAACCTGTGTCCACTGACAGATGAGTGGATGAAGAAAATGTGGTATATATACAATCAAATACTGTTCATTTGTAAAAAGAAAGGGTATTCTGCCATTGATGACTGTATGAATAAATCTAGTGGGCATTATGCTAAGTGAAATAAGTCAGAAAAAGACAAATGCTTTATGATCTCACTTACATGTGGAATCTAAAACAAACAAACAAACAAAACTCACAGGAAGAGAGAACAGATTGGTTGCCAGAGGCATGAGGTAGGGGGTGGGAGAAGTGAGTGAATGCGGTCAAAAGGTACAAACATACAGTTTTAAGATGAATAAGTTCTGTGGCTGTAATGTCCAGCATGGTGACTGTAGTTAATACTGTATTGTATATTTGAAAGTGACTAAGAGAGTACATCTTAAAAATTTTCATCACAAGAAAAAAATTTACAACTATGTGAGGTGATGGATGTTATATAAACTTATTGTGGTAACCATTTCATAATATATGCATATATATTTGATACACATATATCAAATTATTATGGTGTGCACCTTAAACTTATACAATATGTCAACTATATCTCAATAAAACTGGAAAAAATATACCAAAATAGCTAATACACAAAAAAAAAAACAAGAAGGTCTACAGCATACCAAACTAAAGTGATTATAATTATTACCCACTCCAAAAGTAATCTTTGTGCATTTAAGATACTTTTTAAATGTGGTGCTCTGGATAATTTATGACATATAAACAGAGAAATGGAAGAAATATAATTAGGAAAATACCATCTAGAGAAATCTAGATCTTGAAGGCAGGCTGGGTTCCTCTTTGTTTTACTGTCAGTCCATTAGGAAATCCCACTTGGCTCAATCGTCAAAACATATCCAGGAAACTGCCTCTTCTCCCTCTCTCCTCCATTACTACGTTTGGTCCAGGTCAATCTATCATCTCTCACTTGGATTATTACCACAGCCTCCTACCTAATCTCGCTGCTTCTTCCTTTGTTTTGATATAGAATATTTTCCACATATGTTGAAATGTAAGTCAGACCATTGTCATTCCTATGATCAAAATACTTCTATGCATTCCCATCTCACTCAGCATAAAAGTCCTAGTTCCTAAAACAACTTACAAGACCTTACCCACTATGTCCCTATTACTTCTCATCTTTTCTGTCCATTCCTCTGCCCACACTGTACTAGCCATACTGACTTCCCTTCTTCTTTAATACGCCATGGAAGTGCCTGTCTCAAGACCTTCGCACTTGCTCTTCTGTCTGGGATGTTCATCCTCTGTGTATTTGTCTGACTCGCTTCCTGACCTCCATTGAGTCTTTACTCAAATGTTACTTTCTTAGTGGCCACTTCCCAGTTTAAACTCACAACACACTGTCCGCTCCCACCCATCAGCACTCTCTGCCCTGACTTCTTGCTTCATTTTTTTCACCATAGCACTTATTACCATAAGGTATGCTAAATATTTTTCTTTTTTAAATTGTTTATCTCATTTTTATAAATATGATTTCTGTGAAGTGAATAGCTTTCTCTGTTTTGTTCACAGTTTATCCACAGCCCCTAGATCTGCGCCTGTACCAGAAATATCTGTGGAACGGATCCTTTCTTGCTTTTGAAAGGAAACCAATTAAATGTCAATGATGAGAATGGTGACAATGCTCATAATAAAACATTGCTAAAATTGTCAGTGCTCAGATTTCTATTTGGGGAAATGAACCATTCTTTTAAAAAATGTAAAGCTGTACCTCTTATAAATACGGAAGAGATGAATTCTGAATAACTTAGACGTTAATAATGATAGACTCTCCCATAGGAGAATCATTCAAGATTAAAGGCTAAAACTCATCAGAATACTCACTGTAAAAGAAGTAAAATGTGCTTCCATTTCATTTATCCTCTTTGTAGACAATAATATAGAAACCCCTCTCCCCACAAATCTTGACTTCCATATTATTCTAACATAAGAAAAATGGTTTATAGCCACAATAAATGTAAGCTCTATTTCAAGTGGTAAACCATAAAACAATTTGGGAACAAGCATCTGGGAGACTTTACTGTATAGACACACTTGAGTGACAGCCAACGGCAAGATTTATTTGAATTTGATCTGTTACTCTCCTCAGCAACGTCTTCCCTAAAAAATTCACTCTTTTTGCAACTTACTAAAATGTATTTTCCTAATGCCAAAAACACATTTTTACATTTAAAACTACCTTCCAAACATGCAGGGAACTGCAAGTTGAATTTCTTGAATCTGTTCTGATATGGTTAATTGTATTTCCTCACTTGATTTGTACTAAGAGTAGGAGCAGTAATTGATCAATATTATCAAACTCAAGGGTTTTATTGCAATAAAAATAAATAAGGAAATATAAAGTAAAGAATGTAGAAAACAAGTCTACCCCAGCTTTGGGCAGCCTAGGAACAAGAACTCTGGTATCCTCAGCCACTCAGATTCCAGCTCCTCCATTTACCAGTGGGCTGCGTTTCTCATATATAAGAATTAATATAAGGATTAAAATCCAATACGGCTTATAAATAAAGTGCTTAGTAGAGTGTCTGCCAAATCAGTGGTAGTTATTATGATTAGTGAAAACGCATCAAAAGCATCTAACGCTTTTGGGACTTCCCTGGCAGTCCAGTGGTTAAGACACTCCCGTCCAATGCAGGGGGTGCGGGTTCGATCCCTGGCTGGGGAGCTAAGATCCCACATGCCTCGGGGGCAAAAAAACAAAACATAAAACAGAAGCAATATTGTAACGAATTCAATAAAGACTTTAAAAGTGGTCCACATCAAAAAAAATATGTTTAAAAAAGCATCTAATACTATCATCATTCAATAAAGTTCCATCTATCACATGATAGTTTCATGAACGAGAATCAGTAATTGTACATCTATGGGTCAGGGAGACCCCAACAGTATCTCATCTTTCCACTAATGTCTCTCATCTCTGTGTCTAAACTGGAAAGGTGAGAAACTACCTCTGGAAAGTGGGAGAAAGAAGAGTTAAAGAGCAAAAGAAGGAAAGAGTGTAGTCCAGTATATGCTGGAGTTGGAGGGAAAAGAAAAACTTTGAAGAATATTCAGAATTCTGAACTATTATACTAGATTGAAAAAATTTAATTACTTAAATGAGACTGTTTCATGACTACAAGTACATGAAGGACTTTTATTTTATAATTATAAACAGAAATACTAGGGGATTTGTTACAAATGGAGATGCCCCACACAGATTCCCCTCCAAGAAAGCTCTGGATGCCCACGTGTGAGGAGCGTGGTTAGCTGACAGCCTCCAGCTGTCACCTTCATCTGGGTCTGTCTCAGCTTTTAAGCCAAGGGCACAGCCTTCTCAGTGTGGTTCCCACTCCATGATGGAACGAGGCTCTGGTACAAGGGACTGGCCCTTTCCACCCAACATGAGATGCTTCTAAAGTACATTCTGCTCAGAGCTCCCCCTATTGGGCTGGCAGAGACTTTATCAGGGCTGCATGGCTGACTGGTGGCTTCCCTGGGTCAATCAATTCTGTCCCTTTCCTTTTCTTTTCACACGTGTTAACTCTGCAATAAACCTTCTGAACTAATTCCACCCCATTGTCCGCTTCCTGGAGAATCCAGCCCGCGATAGGACTTGTTTGAGATTCTCCTTGGGAAATTCCAACAAACTTTGGGATTACAGATTTATCCTATAGCACCCACCTCTCTTTCATTTGTACTCAACTTTGATTTCTCAGGCATGTTTTAGACAGTAGTCTACTCTACCTCTAAACTTCAGAGGACTCATTTTATGCCCTCAGCGTAGTCTCCTTAAATCCCCTCTTAACCTGAGGTGAGGTGGGTAGGACCCCTTAGAAGGTCAGCACACACAGCAGACTTGTCTTCAATAAATCTCCTCGAAGACTCTGTTACTAGGCTTGGGGTAGGAGGTGGCATCCTGCACTCTTCTCATTCTTTTTTTTTTTTTTTTTTTTAAGAGTAACAGAAATCCCATTGGTAATAACTTTAGTATTTTTTTTTAAAATAAACATTTACATATTTAGGCCTTCTTTCTTTCTTTCTTTCTTTATTATTTTTGGCTGTGTTGGGTCTTCGTTTCTGTGCGAGGACTTTCTCTAGTTGCTGCAAGTGGGGGCCACTCTTCATCGCGGTGTGCGGGCCTCTCACTGTCGTGGCCTCTCTTGTTGCGGAGCACAGGATCCAGACGTGCAGGCTCAGTAGTTGTGGCTCACGGGCCTAGTTGCTCCGTGGCATGTGGGATCTTCCCAGACCAGGGCTCGAACCCGTGTCCCCTGCATTGGCAGGCGGATTCTCAACCGCTGCGCCACGAGGGAAGCCCTCTTCTCATTTTTGACATAGGGGGTGTTCAGTCACAGCAGGTTCTCTCTGAGGGAAGCCTAGGCAAGATTTGCCTTGATAATGTGTCTCAGTCAAAGCTTCCATTTTAACCCTCTATTACACAAATAAGCACCATCTAACAAAATATTATTACATTAATAGAAATATAATACACATAATCTAGGTACTAGGAATACTATCTTCCAAACAATGACCCTTTTAGGAGGGAAATACTCTCTTATTATTTAAAGTTGCCACACATTTCTAATGTCAGAAAAATGATTTGCAAATGGCTCTCATAAGAGACCATAACTATAGGGAATAGGACATACTACAGAGATGTAACAGACACATTCCAAACCCATGCATATGTAATTACATAACTGAATTTGTGGACAATAAGTAGTAGAGGAATAGGGATCAGTCATAAGTGAAACACAAGTTTGATTTTACTTGGAATTTGCTAAATATTTCATTGAATGCCTACACTCTGATTTCTTTTTTTTAATAAATTTATTTATTTATTTTTGGCTGCATTGGGTCTTCATTGCTGTGCATGGGCTTTCTCTAGTTGTGGAGAGCGGGGGCTACTCTTCATTGCAGTGCACGGGCTTCTCATTGCGGTGGCTTCTCTTGCTGTGGAGCACGGGCTCTAGGCACGCAGGGCTCAGTAGTTGTGGCTCACAGGCTCTAGAGCACAGGCTCTATAGTTGTGGCGCATGGGCTTAGTTGCTCCGCGGCATGTGGGATCTTCCCAGACCAGGGCTCGAACCTCTGTCCCCTGCATTGGCAGGCAGATTCTTAACCACTGTGCCACCAGGAAAGTCCCTCTGATTTCTTAAATGGCAAATTTATCAACGTACATCTGAGCTGAAGATCATTTCTTCCTCCTACAAGTTTCTAGCCTGTTTTTGTGAAATATCAAAATGTTTGGCTTGGGCACATTTCTGTTCAAACAAGTTTCTTTTAATAGAGATAATTTCTTTTAAAAACTGAAAACAGTAGATTGTTACACATTTACCTAAATGTCACTTCATAACATCACCTTGCATGCTTCATGAAGGAAAATATTGCACCTACTGGGTTCACTTTTATGTTCCAGCATCTTACACAATTCAGGTACACTGCTGAATGAATAAGTTAACTTTTATCAAACCATGCATGGTATTAAATATATTCTATAAAACAACTTACATGGTATTCACATTTTATGCAAAATATGTACCCCTGCAGACCTCAACCAATTCAAAACTTGTGTAATTCACATGAATCCTGATGACCACTGACAGTTTTATTGGTTTACTAGCCAAAGCAATGATGCCACATGGAAATCATAAACAAAGTATACATATAACTTAACCACCCATCTTTGGAATTTTGCAATTCTTCAACAGGTAAAGAGTTAATTTGGGGCGTCACTCTATTAAAAATTTTGTACACACGGTGAGACAAAAATATTGTATATTACACTATTTCAAATTTACATAATGCAAATTTGCATAAAATCCATTAAAGAATGAGATAGCAGCAAACAAGTATATCTTGGATGAATAAAGACAATTAGAGTCTAATAATGTCAGTCCTTGAACAGACCTTCAGTTCCCTCATGTGTCAATAAAGATGCAGAAGTTAAGGACCCATCTGCACACACAGAGAGAAGCAGAATCCAGGTCTTCTTATATTATACTATCTGCCTTCTATCTTTAATAAGTAATATTCATGTTTTTCAAAGAAAAATTAAGAACTAGGATTTCATTCTCCCAGAACATGCCTATACTTAGGCTATACTCTAGCTATTAAAATTAAGAAAGTAAAAACTATTCTGTTTTGCTTCTACAGTACAGTACAATTAGGCAAAAACTTTCATTTTTTGTGTAGCAAAGTGTTTTATAAGAAACTAATATGCTAATGAATCTTAACTACCATTCTTCAGACCATCTTCAAACCTTCAAAGGAAAGTTCAGAAGTCAAAGAGACTGGGCTCACAAGTACTCTTCAACAGTAGCTCCAGTGGGTAAGACAGAGTCCCCAACAGCTGCACAGAACTACCCTGACCTCTACCTCTGGGAAAAGCCCACCCAGAGGGTGCTGTGGGATCATGCCTCAGATATGAGCTTATCAATAGAATTTCAAAGGTGGATTTTGGAATTAAAAATGTCAAATTATTACTAATATAACACTTTGGAAAACTATTTAAAACCACTATTGAATTAACATTTTCAGAAAATAAAATAATAAGAAAGAGTAATATTAAAATTTTTCTTTTGAACAATGACCTACGCATGAGCAATTGTATCAGAGCTGTGACATAGGCTCCTTTGGGGGAATTAACCCTGAAATGGAGTTTTAACAATAAAAATAGCTTTACTCGACTTGCTGATAAAGGAAATTTAAACCCTCCTGCATCCATTGGTAGAAGAAATAAAAAACATACTAATTAAAAAACAACAACAACAACAAAAACCTCTTCTAAAAACTATGGAGAGAGTAAAAAGATCAGTGGTTGCCAGGGGTTGGGGAGGGTGGGGAGGGATGAATAGATGGAGCACAGGGGATTTGGGGGGCAGTTAAAGCACTTTGTATGATGCTATAACAGTGGATACTTGTCACTATACATTTGTCCAAACCCACAGAATGTGCAACACCAAGCGTAAACCCTAATGCAAACTATGGACTTTTGGGTGATTATGATGTGTCAATGTAGGTTCATCAATTGTAACAAATATACCACTCTAGTGGGGGGATGTGTGCATATGTGGGGCAGTGGTATATGGGAAATCTCTGTACCTTCCCCTCAATTTTCCTAAGAACATTAAACTGCTCTAAAACAATAAAGTTTAAAAAAAATACTCTTCTAAACCTGACTGCACAAAATTGGCTAACTGAAAAACTATGACATTTAAAGTTTCCCTTTTTAACTCATTAGAACAAAATATCAGCAATGATAGATATTTTAAGAGAGAATATGCAAATTATTGTTAAAGTATCCAAAATAATAAAAAAATATAGATCAACCTAGAGAATAAATTAGAGATTCTCCAGAAAGAAAATTTAAAAATGAGAAATAAGAATCAGAAAACTAATTTAGGAAAAACACTAAGTACAGGACAGATGCAAACATTTGTGCCTATAGTAACATTCATTTGTAATATCCAGAGGAAAGAAGGCTAATCCGCTACATTCTATGTTTTTCAGCTGTCAAACAAAGATATCATCTGGCATGTTGTTGAGACGAAGTCTTTGGACTTCAAGCTCCCATTCCTGAAGGAAAGATAGAAGTGGAGCTGGCGGTCAGGGGAACCAACACTTTCTCTGTGTGCCCAGTGACAACCAATGCAAATGTTCTCTCTGATGGCAAGAAGAGGCTATGTTACTGGGAGCTCTGGAAGATCTGAAACAATGTATTAAATAAAACCCCAGGCATTGTTATTAAAAAAAAATGAAAGGGACCTAAGATCTACTGGGGAGCAGCAGAACATGATTAAATACCTTTACAATATACTTCAGATGAACTGCAAAATTAATATTATAAGCACTAAACAGTATAAATATCTAAATCAAACACCTCATTTTATAGATGAAGAAAGGGAGACCTAGAGAATTTAAATTCCTTGTGAGGCAGTGGCATGGGTGGAATTCAGAGCATAAGGGCTTGGGCCAAACAGTGTATTTTCTCACGCCACCTCAGTTGCTTATTTGACATATATCATATATATATATATAAAATTAAGATACTTAATTTTTTCTAAACCTCAATTTCCTCATTTGTTGAAGGAGTATAGTATGGTTCTAAACACTCAAAGTTGTTATGAGGATATAATAAGATAATAAATGTGTAGCACAGGGCCTGCTACATAGTAAATACCTAGTAAACTGCAGTGTTTATTATTGTCACACACAATTCATTTTGAGTCCAAGAGATCTGGGTGGAACAAAGCTCCTCGCTCCAGATCTGTGCAAAACAGGACTTCACTTACTCCTGGGGGGATCGGGATAAATGGGTTTTTGCTGGAGGTATGGAAGAAGTACTATTCTTTTTTCTATGGGATCACCAGCACTGATTTCCATACAAACTGTCAGAGGCCATCCTGACACCCGAGGCTGCCGAGAATTATAACCAACAAACAGGAGAGTAGGTGGGAGGGAGACAGGATAGATGAGGTGACAAAGGGACAGACCTAGAAAGACAGAGAGAAGGAGGGAAAGAGAAGAGACACAAGGTGGAGTAGAGGCAGCGGAAAGAGGGCAAGGGGAAAGAGAAAAAAGAGAGAGATGTAAAGAGGCAGAGAGATAGAGGCAGGAAGAAAGACACAATGAGAGAAATGATAAAGGGAGACAGTTTTAAAGAGAGAGAAAAGGCAAAGAGAGAGAAACAGAGACAGAAACAAAGAGGCAGAGACAAAAACATAAAGTATCAATAACAGAAAGAGAGAGAATCACAGAAAATCATGGGGGGAAGGGGGAGAGAGAGAGGAGGAGGGAGGGAGAGAGAGGGGGAGAGAGAGAGAGAGAACTGACTGAATTTGACCGATTTTTCTCAGCACCCTCTCCAAATGAGTCAGGAACTAGTACCACCCCTGGATATTTCAGTGATGTGAGACAATACGTTATCACTTTCACTATAGTGATTTAAATTGGGTTTCACTTCAACCAAAATAATTATTAAACAGTTCTTAAGTACCAGGCAACATGTTGGATGCTCAAGCAAATAACAATCATCACCATCATCATTATCTCATAATTGTTAAAAACTGCTACACATCTGGAATTTTGCTGCATGCCGTGTTTAATTTAATCCTCTCACTAATCCTGTTACCACATTTATTTTACAGATAAAATAAATACTCAGAGAGGTTTAGGGGCTCTGCTATACTATCATGCTCATTTTAATGACCAGCTAACAACCAGCAGAGCCATGGCTATTCTTCCCACTAACTATATTCTCCTTTCACAAAGTTATCTAGGGTTTAGACTTTTCTAGATACCAAATGAAAGACTAGGTCCTTTATCTGCTCTAGGTTCATTAGACTCATGTGACAAAAATTATTTGATGCAAAGCAGAGTTTCTTAGTACCAGTGTAAACCTCCTTCCCCACTTCTCCAGAAGTACCCGGTGCAACAGAATCCCAAAGGTTGAATTTACCATGGTGCCTTGGGGCATATATTTAGTCAGTTTCTTAAGGGGCTGCAAGGGTAAGTCACACAAGGTAGTGGACTCGTCAGTGATGAAGGCCATAAGTGCAGGAAAAGAGAACACTAAGCATCCCACTATCCATTACTTTAAATTAGACTGATACACACAAAGCCCTTGGGAAAAATAATATTTTCTTCTCACAAACTACAAAGAAAAAAGTGAACTAGCCAGTATTTTTTAAAATGTGCTAGCAGAATAAAAAGTTATAAGCATTTTGGTTCACTTACATGTATGTGTTATTTAACACAAATTTAAATAGACTAATCTGCCAAACTTTCAGAAGGAAGGTAATTTTTTTATTATAAATTGTTTATAATAAATTTTAAAAATACAACCTAGTATAAAATGCCAAAAAAGTTACATATAATTTTAAGGGCAGCAAAAATCCCATTTTCTGAGAATTGGTTCTGGACTATGGTTATTAAACATGATTTTCCTGTAAAAAATGCAAATTGGCAAATTAGGCTCATAAATTAGAAGGCATAGATCCATTTACATCAATACTACTAAAATATATCACTTCTATTTATAGAGCTCACCTGATAAATCCATAATATTTTTTTTGCTGATGTAAAGCAATGAATTCTATTGAAGGAAATCCTGCTCACCAGTGTTTTCAGAAGGCAGTTTATTTAAAAAATGATTATGCTCTTTTACTACAATATTTAATTATAGTGAAAGCAGTTGATATTTTAATCACTTCATTACTCACATTTTAATACTTTTGCAATAAAATGTGATGTTTTTCAAAATGGTAATTAAGAGGAGATACTATGGATAAACAGTAATTCCTATTTACAGATGCTATAGGAAACTGTTAAGGAATCCACAGTCATGCAGAAATTTCAAGGAAAGGAGAGCTGGACTGCAGGGGTCAGAGATATCAGGAAAGAAAGATAAACAGTAACCTTCCTTGGTTTGAGACAACGTAGTCCCATGAGATTTCCTGCACATCCGTTCACTTCTTCCTCACTACCCTAGTCCCAGGAGCTACCACCCCTGTCTCTCACCTAGGTGCCCTCATGGTGCTACGGGTGATAGTGAAACTGATCGTTCCTTGCTTCCTTCTCAGACCCTCAGTCCGTTCTCAACATGGCAGCCAAAATGATCTTAAATCAGAAGGTACCACTTTTCTCCCTTAAGTAATTCCTCAGCTTCTTTTGTTAAAAGACAAATCTTTGGGCTTCCCTGGTGGCGCAGTGGTTGAGAATCTGCCTGCCAATGCAGGGGACACGGCTTCGAGCCCTGGTCTGGGAAGATCCCACATGCCGTGGAGCGACTAGGCCCGTGAGCCACAACTACTGAGCCTGCGCGTCTGGAGCCTGTGCTCCGCAACAAGAGAGGCCGCGATAGTGAGAGGCCCGCGCACCGCGATGAAGAGTGGACCCCACTTGCCACAACTAGAGAAAGCCCTCGCACAGAAACGAAGACCCAACACAGCCATAAATAAATAAATAAATAAATGAATTTAAAAAACAAACAAACAAAAAAAAACCCTGATCTCTGATTTAAAAAAAAAAAAAAAGTGCTAAATAATAGGGCCATGCAATTCGCCTCCTTTAAAAAAAAAAAAGACAAATCCTTTTCATAACCCAACAAGGGCCCACATGATCTGGCCCCTGTTAGCTCTCCAGCTTGTCTGAGGCCCCCTCTTCCTTGCTTCCTTCACTCTGGCTACACTGGTCACCTTTCCCTTTTAAGTAGGTTTCACTGGTAGGCTCCCTTTTGCGTGTTGCTTCTTTTGCCTGGAACACCCTTCCCGGCATTTTTCACATGGCTAACTTAACCAGGTCTCAACCTAAAGGTTACTTCTTTTTTTTAAAATATAAATCTATTTATTTTATTTATTTTTTGGCTGCCTCGGGTCTTCGTTGCTGCACGCGGGCTTTCTCTAGTTGTGGCGAGTGGGGTGCCACTCTTCGTTGCGGTGTGCAGGCTTCTCATTGCGGTGGCTTCTCCTGTTGCGGAGCACGGGTTTCAGTAGTTGTGGCACACAGGCTCAGTAGTTGTGGCTCGTGGACTCTAGAGCGCAGGCTCAGTAGTTGTGGCGCACAGGCTTAGTTGCTCCACAGCATGTGGTACCTTCCCGGACCAGTGCTCGAACCCGTGTCCCCTGCATTGGCAGGCGGATTCTTAACCACAGGACCACCAGGGAAGCCCCTTAAAGGTTACTTCTTTAGAAAGACTTCACTGATTGCTCCACCAAATCCAAATTAGGATCCTTCTGTTATTTTCTCTCATGCAAAGCCAATCAAGGGGCAGAACAACCAGGAGGATACTTAGAGCACCAAACCATAAAGGTCCCTAATATGACACTGGGAATGAGTATTACAGGGTGAAGAAAATATGTATTTATCACAATTTCTCTCAAGGGATAAAATCTTGGTTTTCCTTTTCACTGTAAAACCTGCTCCAGATCATAAATGAATGATTCATCAAATCCTTGCTGAGCCAATTAATGACTACAGAGTCATAACACAGAATTCAATCACAGTGCTGCTACTCTCAGTGTTGAGCCTGTGCCGCTCTGAACCTCTAATAACTTATTTTTTTTAATTGGAATTAAAATAATAGCTGTCCAGCCCATTTCATGGTGTTTCCCAAAGATTAAATTAGGTGGTGAATGTGAAAAGGTGCCTTAATTCTGTAAAACACTGTTTTAGTATTTGTCAACATCATTAACTTGCCCAGTTAATTCCTGCTGAGGTCTCACACATCTCCTCTTGCATGGAGGGCTGGAGCTGGAGTTGGAGGGCTATTTCTGTGCTCAATAGTATCAGTTACCTTTTGAATTGCCCTGTCACTCAAGTTTATACATAGTAGTTGACAGACCAATGGTATAGGAACCACTCAGAATTTACCTATTATCTCAAACTGCAGATTCTTTAATAGATACTGACTGCCTCAGTGTTTTGTCAAATTTTTTTTTCTTTCATGCTATCCACAGTTACAAAGAATGTGTAATCTCTCACCACTTTTCTAGGCATGTAAAAGAAAATTAACTCTCTTGTCAATAAGAAATCAGCAAAAGTACATTTTGTAAAACATAATGTGATTAAGATTGTCTTATATTGTCTCATAACTGAGGTTAAAACAAAAGACTCGATGCCGCCGTGAGACCGCCACACAACGCATGATGCAGGGAGCTTGCTTCAGTGTCCGCACATCACCTTCTCTCCTACAGTAAACCCTCCCCAAAGCTTGCACAGTCAAAGCACTCAAGACATTTTCCTTACATTAACCAAGTAAAGGCTTAATAAAATAGAGACCACTACCGTGGGCTTTCATATTAAAAAGATTTAGGTGAACTACTGCCATTTTGAAATCTTATCAAACTCATTTAAATTGGATTCTATCTCTGCTGGAAAAGCTGAGGGAGAAAAAACCCTTGATGATATGTTATTCCTAATACTGAAAGATCTTATGTCTCCCTGGAGGTGGGGGTTACACAGTTACACAATTACCAGACAGGCAAGAGCAGTTTTCTGCATCCTGTGGCCACCTTACTACAGGGAAGGATGGAGATGGCATTAGATTAGTACAGGCGAGGTATAAGTGGGACCCAGAAAAAGCACCTATATTGGTTGCTTATTTTATGTGGAATGAACTGTTCAGAAACTTTCCTAATATCCGATATTAGCAAACTGTGATACTATGAGGCATCATAGTCGTTCATGCCATAAAACTCGCATTTCCCTTTAAAGAGCTACGCTGTGTAAAAAACAACAAAAAAGCTTTGCTATGTTATGTTTAATTAACGTGTACTATAATGCTGCATATTTAGAGAACAGGTGTTTCTGCCTATGTTAGGTTAAACTGCCTGACTCATTTCCCCTCTCTGCACTCTTTAATAACACAGGAGATCAAAAACAGGGGGAAAAAAAAGTGGACGGTGCTACGTTACAGCCTGGGTGTTAATTTCTACAACACTGTTCTCAGGATGGTCTCTAATACCTTGTGAAGATGGTTTTAGACTTCAATGTCCTGTATTCACTGCTTATATATGTTTTACTGAAAATTTGTAAATCGGAGGCATAAGGCACAATGATTAGCTCTCATTTAACCCTGGTGGGGCTATTCCCCTTTGTATGTTAAACATAATGGTTTTAAACAGTTGATGAAATTCTCATCAACACTCTTTATTCATTTCCAAAATTTATTTCCCATTATATTTTGCACTTACTATTATTATTATTGCATTATATTTAGCTTCATGATAGCTATTGTGAGACACATTGGAAACAGACCTCTGGAGACGTTAAGTTGCAGCACTGCCAGAATCAAAGGCCAGACTGTGGTCCCTTCTGCCTTGCACGATTTCTGTGGAAGTAACGTATACCCCCAAAACCTCTCGATATTTACTAAAGTCCCTATAGTTGGGTTCACCAGCATTGGTAACACCTACAACCTCTTTTTATTTTTTTTCTGCAAAGAGTGGGAAAAATTTAAAAATTAAAAACAAAAACTCAAAGACTATGCAGTTCATATGTAGACATTTTCCCATTTCTAAAGGGGGAGTTGAGGGTCTCATTATCTAAGAGTATACCCCGGAGGAAATCATTCTAACCTGGAACATTCTAGGAGGTATTACGAAGTCTTTCAAGGATTTTGAGAAGTCTTCTCTAGGAATATCCAGGGACATTCTAGTCATTGTTTATGGCTCCCAGTATCTCAAGTTTATGAGTCTACCTCGAGTCAAGTTTATGGTATCTCAAGTCTGAGTCCATCATTATTTGACTTCAAAACTATCCTTTCCCTCGTACATTGTTGGTGGGAATGTAAACTGTACAGCCACTGTGGAAAACAGTATGGCGTCTTCTCAAAAAACTAAATATAAAGCTACCATGTGACCCAGCAATTCCACTCTCGGGTATATATCCGAAAAAAATGAAAACACCAATTCAAGAAGATATATGCAACACAATGTTCACAGCAGCATTATTTACAATTGCCAAGATATGGAAGCAACCTAAGTGTCCATCAACAGATGAATGGATAAACAAGATGTGATTGATATATATATGTCTGTATATCTATATCTATATCTATACATATATATACACACAAACACACAGTGCAATACTACCCAGCCATAAAAAAGGATGAAATTTTGCCATTTGTAATACCATGGATGGACTTGGAGGGTATTATGCTAAGGGAAGTAAGTTAGAGAAAGACAAAAACTATGTATCACCTATATGTGGAATCTAAAAAATACAATAACCTGGTGAATGTAACAAAAAAAGAAACAGATTCACAGATATAGATAACAAACTACTGGTTACTTTTTTTGGACTTTCCAAAGAAAACTAAAATAATGGAACAGAAAAATTCTGAAGATACCATTTAAGAAAAATTACTAGGATAAACTGAAAGAACACATCATGTTCCAAGAGGAAATGGCCCAGAATGGTCAAAACAGAGCTATTCTAGCAAACTTAATGGTCTTCTAAGTTAAAGACCCTTTTGAGCAGCCAGTCAAAAAAAAAAAAAAAAGGGAAAAAAGGACATTTTAGAAGGGGGATGGAACCACAGCTCTTTAGTATCCATGGTAAATCCAAATCACAGACAGTAACCAGCTGGTACAGGTGGAAATAGATATTCACTAATTTCACAGGTACAGAATTAAACTATTTTCTACATTAATACTGTTAATCAAATTGCCAAATCTATCCAGTCCGCATAATGAGGGGAGGTATTTCCAAAAGCAAATTTAGCCTTTTAAAGGACAGAAGAAATTTAATCTACTTTCTCAACAAATGAGCTAATTCATTCACACCTATAAAGAATAATGTAGTTAATTACCACCGAACTCCATGTGTCTCACCAGTTAGATGCACCCTTCCAAGAGATGGCACACAATTACATAAAATGCATATTGGCAAGACAGTGAGTAAACAATACGAATTTTCTAATTTTATTAAAACCCCAATAATTAGAGAAGTAAAAGTCTTCATAACTTTTATGAAGTTGTAGTATATTTTGAAAATATGACACATTTGTTCCTTTCTCATTTTCTAAATATTTATCATAACATGAATTTAGATAATGTTTATCCTTTTTTGATAAGGGAAACAGCATTGGGTAAGGCAAATTAACTGAAGCAAAAAGAAGTATTAAAATTGATTCTAGTTTTGACAAGATTTGATAGAATAAACTTTTGCAGTGTATGTTAGTTACATGTGTGTGTGCATGTGTGTATGCAGGTATTGTGTGTGTGTGTGTGTGTGTGTGTGTGAGAGAGAGAGAGAGAAAGAGAAGGAGAGAGAGAAAACAGGTTGTGCTAGCATTCCTTCCTGGTTAAACACAATGAAGGCTCCATTACCATGGAAACCATGAAGAAAAGCATTTTTTTTCTCGTTTATTCTCTTCTCGTATTTAGCAGGATATGAAGTAAAAATCAGGTTGCACTGATGTAGTCAGAACAGGATTTCAGTTATGACTGAAAATAATAGTGATAAAAAAGCTCCAATATTGCTAGCTAAGTATTATTACTGTTGGGGGCACATTATCAGTGGTGGTACTAAAGGCAGCATTACAGCATCTATATGCACCGAAACCAAGAATTTCTTAGTACGGCACTTAGCCATGATCCCTTAGCTAAGATTATGTAGATAATGGTAATACATGCTTATTAGATTTGTGAGTCAGGACAAGATTTGTATGACTAAACCCATCAACTTAAGCAAGTAATAAAGAAAATATGAGCACAATACATAAACATAAATACAGGAACAAATAAACAAAGGTCTCGCCTCCAAGGCTTACCACCTTGGCAGATAAATGAGATTATACGATTTCGTTCATCTATTTGTCAGTCACTTCTGTGTGGACATTTGCTGCACACCAGATTCTGGAGATACAACACTGAATGAAACAAGGCTCCTTCTATTGAGAGTCTTCAACAGAGCTGAGAAAAAAATACATGTAAATAATGAAAATACTATGGTATGGAGGGAAGTTAGATAAAGGTCTGCACAAGGACAAATGTGAGCAAAGACATGCAGCATCTCTGAGCAGGGGTCAGGGGAAGAGGCAAAGGGCTTCCCAGGGGAATGACACAGGCACTTCACCAGCCAACACTAGTTACTGCTTCGGCAAAGGTCAGCAGATTTCTTATTTATGAGCTTAGGGTGGGGTCTAGATTCCTAGGCCTCACTCCCAGAATCTCTGATGCTGCATATCTGGGGAACAGTCTGGGAACTAATAATTTTAATATGCATCTCAGGTGATTCAGACACACGTGGTCCTGGGTGGAAAAAGACTGCGAGAAGGGCGGTATGAAAAGTCACAGGGAGGTACAGAAGGCTTTCTTCATGTGAGAAGATTATGAACTTTAATCAACAGGATGCGGGGGAACCAGAAAAACTTAACATGGGAAGTAGGGGGCCAAATTTGTGTTTCAGTAAGATCTCTAAGACAACAGTGTGGAGAAAGTATGTGTATCTCATTCTTAACATCAATAAATCCTGAAAGTAAGATGCTATGATATTCTTCAGCAAAATGCTCATTGGAGCTTATTTTCCATTATTTCAAGTGGAAAGAATTATAATGCATAATAAATCAACCCAAATCCCTAACATTTTTCTGAAACATATTTAAAATATCTACAAACTATTATTTCTGGACGGAACAATATGATTGTGAAACAACAGACCTTGTGAAGAGTACCATGGCTTCTCATAGGACCGGTGATATCAAAGATGCACACACCTTTAGTTGGTACTCAACCTAATGCATCTTTACTAAATTAAAAATTTACAAAAGTTTCCAATACAGAGACCAAGTGAAAATATTCTATGATGCTTTAGTTGCAAAAACCAAAAGGAGTTCTACCAGGAAAAGATGAACCTGATTGTCATCTGTGGGGTAAGTCTGTTTAAGGACTGGCCAGCCTGGACATAGATTAATTAGGTGGAAGTTGCAATAATCTAAGTGAGAAAGGATAGGGGTTTGAACTAAGGAGAAGGGGAGCCAAGTAGGAAGAAAGAATAGAGTGGAGAAGCAATGAAATTAAGAGATATTAAAAAGATACGATCGACCAAGTAATAATCGTGGGGGATGAGTGAGTACTGGAAGGCAAAGGATGCCCAGGTTTCTGGGCTGAGTGATGGGGGGTAGCTGATATTACCATTCACAGAGATAAAGAACACGTGAGGAGAGAAGGGAAAAGAAAGACAAGGGCAAAATAAGTTGTCCTAGAATATATGTTAAGGTCTAAAAATATTGCCATGTGGATGGTAACTATAAGAGCAGTTACTCTTCGACACAGATGTACAGAACAAACATATGGACACCAAGGGGGGAAAGCGGGGGGTGGGGGGGGGAGATGAACTGGGAGATCGGGATTGACATGTATACACTGATGTGTATAAAGTAGATAACCAAAAAGAACCTGCTGTATAAAAAATAAATAAAACTAAAAAAAAAAAAGAGCAGTTACTCTTCAAACAAACAGATGTAAAAATAGTTATTTAAATGGGAATATAACACATGTTAAAAAAAAATATTTTCTAGGAGATATATTAGGATAGAGCCACGAAAGGTCGACAAGGCTGGCTGGTAGTTAGGATATCCAATTATTATATAAATAACAAAACTCCAAGGAATCTGTTTGACCTGATAATAATCATCACAAAATCTTTCATAAGAAGAATATGTTCATTCAGAGGAACAGAGCTACAGCAGCATATGCAAAGCACAGGCTGAACCGGAAACAGAGTACTGCAAAAGTGTTTATTATTTCAATCACTAGGACCATTTCATAGTTATTCATTAAGTATGTTAAATAGTTGGAGACAGATGGGTGTTTTAAATGTAAACAGTAACATTTCTGGATACTCATTAAAACACCAGGAGATGTCTATCTAGGCAAGAGACATAGTGATTCATTTAGCAAAAAAGGACTTATTATCTTTCTACTGTTAATATGATTTATATAAGCATATCAAATCACATTCTCCCTTTAAGGAGGAAAAAAAAATAGTTTAGCTAGGAGAAGAAGTGTGTCTATTAAAAAATAACAGCACCTAAAAGATGCACCTCTGCAATCTTCAGTGGCAATTCCCACATGAGATTACCAGGCAGCAGGCACCCAGCTGTAACCCTCAGGCCACTTCACAGGAAACACGGTAGTAGCTACAAAGGAATTGTATGTCCTTCAGCCCCATTCTCTCAAGAGTAAGTTTCCTTGTTCAAAGAGGTTTGAAGGGGGTTAGGGTTAGTTTTCTCATCTTCTGGTGATACTGTCAGAGCAAGTGGAAACAAAGTTGTTTTTGTTACTTTCTGAAGTTCCTGTGTTAAATCCACTTAATGTCCTTGTTTAATAATACCTTATTTTGTATTTAAATGTGCTCCAAAGCTATGTTTCCGTAAGCTTTATACTCTGCAACAAAAGATTGTTTACAGACATTTAAAAAATTGACTTCAGAATGTTAGCATTCAAGATGTCTTAAGGAAACAATAAGTAAGTGTAAACATGGGCCAAGAGAAAGGAATACGAAGTGAGATTTCCTTGAAAAGAGACTTTTTTAAAGCCTGCCAAACTTCCTTGTTGGAGAAAATGAAGATAATAAGGACTTCTCAGGAGATGAGTTCAGCCAAGTAAACGTTTCTCTTCCACTGCTTTCCACTGCCATCAGGATGAGAAAGTCCCCACCCCACCCTTCACCCTAGTGCCTGCAGACAGACAGTAAAAGACCTGCTGGAGAGGCAGTGGGAACGTTAATGACTCAAGAAAGCCTGCGGCAATGGAGAGACTAGCTTGTTAGGGAAACTCAGATTCCGAGTGGGGAAAAACAAGCAGCAGGAATCTAAATGTGGTGCAGCCACTAGACTCCAGAATATCTGGAGGCAGGCAGCATCCTAAACACAGTACCTTTCACACTCAGACCTCCATATCTGCACAGCTGCAACATAAAACACACAAGCAAATGAAGACATGCCAATACTATCCTTTTCCTCAAAGGACTTCAAATACCATAAAGAAACTAGTTTTAAAAAAAAGGAAAACCTACATAAATCTGGGTTATATCAGTGTCTTTCAATTTCCACGGCTATTGCCCTCATCCTGGTCCTTGTCATGCCTGGATGGTTACAGTAGTCTCCTAAAAGACACAACTATCTTCAGGCTCTTGCCAATATCACCTACTCTACACCCCATTTTGAGATTCTGATGTATCTCTTGATCACCCTCCTTCTACCAGCACCTCCTTCCCAATCTCTTCTATTATCTCAAAAGCCTTTAATGGAGGGCCTCCATTGCCTACTAAATAAAATCCAAGCAGAAATCCGAGGTCTAACACACCATTTTAGCCTCATGTCTTATTAATCCTCAGTGTGATTTCCATATATTTCAGGCATTCTAGGGCCCTTCCTTTCCTTGAATGTTATTATTATTAACAATCATGTTCTCAAGGAGTGGATAAACAAAAACATCAGCTGTGTCGCACTGCTTTTTCTACTCGCTCCAGAAACTATCTACCAGACAATCTATGCACAGCCTTATTTCCTGATTGTGTGTCTTTATTTCCACTTTGAAATGGAAATTTCTTAAGGGTGATGATAACATCTTTTACAACTTTTTGCCCTTCACAACAGATTAGTAACTGAATAAACAATTAAAACAACATGAAAAAAAATAAGAGAATGCTGAGTTTTTCACAGTATTTAAAGGTGGTTGGACAGACTCTTAGAACAGTATTTTAAATACAAATTAACACATAGCAACATGATGTATGCTATTGTCCATGTACTGTACATTAAGAAACTAACTTGTTGAAAATTCCATTTCATTACTCAAAGTGTAATCCAAGGACATAACACCATTGGTATCACCTGGGAGCTTGTCAGAAAGGCAGACTCTGGCTCCACTTCAGACCTACTGAGTCAGAATCTGTATTTTTAACAAGATTCCTGGATGATTAGTATGACATTAACATTTAAGAGACACTGGTCATGCAGCACTGTAGGCTAGGGGCCCCTCATTACTGATTATATCTGCACAGCATTAAATTCTTTAGAGGCCCCAAACACTAAAAATACACCCACTTTCTATATGCAATTTAAAATGACTATAATAAAATTTAAAAGTATAAAGCTCTAATTTCTCTTCCACTAATGAATACTCCAATGCCTTTCTTAAAAATATTAAATTCTTTCATAAGATATTTTTGAGGATATTTTGCTGATGTGCTACACGTGGGTTTCATCTATCTTTTGGGAAATTCAATACAGTATTTAGAAAATACAAAATTTTATTAACAGTTTAAATATTGTGAGGTCTAGCAATCAAAATCTGTAGCATAAACTGTAGTTTTCAAACACATGACCCCCAACCTAGATCCTCATAAAGCTTACCACCTTCTCATCCATCTGACACAACTGGTTCTTTAGCACTTGTTGCCCTCAACCCAGAGCTTCAGGAGCCTCAGAGAACAAATTCTTCAGCCTGACACTGCTTCATCTCTTTCACCTTGTGTCACACTACATGATCTTGTCCTCTTCCAGACACACATATTATGCACAGCCCTAACTCTACACCTTAACCCAAATTTCCACTGCTTGGAAAATGTTCCTCCTTGTTTTCTGCTTGTTTGAGCTCAGTCCTGAAGGTTATACATAAGTATAATCCAAGAACATGAAATTCACTGACTACCTTAAAACCCCAATAACCCAAATACCCACCTACTTCCTGCAGTACTTATATTTACTTTTGGCACTCACATTCCACACACACTAGTGTGTGCAACCATGTGTTTTTTTTTTTGTCTTTTTGTGTACAATTGGACCAGTAGACTAAGTTCCATGTATTATGCCTCTGAGATTCCCGTGACCTTTAGGAATACTCTAAAGAGGCAAGGGAGGCGATGAGTATGTGTTATTGATAACACAATGAAGATAAACTAAAAAGAAAAAAAGGCATGAATTAATGTATTCTATAGCCAAAGATAAATTATGTGGGGATTATATGAGCAATACCTCCCTCTTTCGATAGAGTTTTAGAGTTGACCACATTTCCAATTTGTAGCTGAGTGTTAGAGTGCTTAGGACAGAAGTTTTTAATGCCTGACTGCAGATCTGATCATACAAAATAAAGATTGTAAGGCTCTTCTTTAAGTACTTTAATTTGAAATCTCACCAGAAATACATGTAGATTAAAAATGCAATTAAAAAGAAATAATTTGTCATAGGTTTTTAAAGTCCCATAATATCTCCAAAATGTTAATGTAAATTTAAATTGAAACTCAGTATGGTCTTGAGTCATGTACAACAATATTTACTACAGGAGTGACTTTTTAAAAATGTTGATTAAAAATAATAATAATAGTTTTTTTTTAAAAATGAGTTTTTAAAATCTCAGCTAATTTCTTAATCTAAATAATGGTGAGTTTTGCAAAAGAGGACTCTATCATCTCTTTTAAAACTGTAATATAGAGTTATAATACGTGCTGTTGAAATAGAATTCTGAAATTACATAATGTTAAATATATACACAAACCATCATCTTCAGATAATGTTCAAATAATATTCCCATAGTCCATCAATTAACTTGATATAATGGTATAAGGTTACTCATATATCATACAAAATTGCTACATACAAAATAAGATTGAGGGCAGTCAGCCTGGTTCCTGGTTGTGGGCACCAGTGGAGCTCGAAGATCACTGGGCTGGCCACTTGCCCCTGGGAGTGGGTTGGGTTGTGGTGTCCTTGCAGTGAGCCGCGGTACCAAAAAAAGCCATGTGGCTGACAGGGTCATGGTGCTCCGGCCGGGTGTCAGGCCTGTGCCTCTGAGGTGGGAGAGACGAGTTCAGGACACTGGTCTACCAGAGACCTCCTGGCTTCACGTAATATCAAACAACGAAAGCTCTACCAGAGATCTCCATCTCAACGTTAAGACCCAGCTCCATTCAACAACCAGAAACCTACAGTGCTGGACACTCTATGCCAAACAACTAGCAAGACAGGAACACAACCCCACCCATTAGCTGACAGGCTGCCTAAAATCATAATAAGGTCACAGAAACCCCAAAACACACCACCGGAGGCGGTCCTGCCCACCAGAAAGAAAAAACCCAGCCTCATCCACCAGAACACAGGCACTAGTCCCCTCCACCAGGAAGCCTACACAACCCACGGAACGAAACATAGCCACTGGGGGCAGACACCAAACACAACGGGAGCTACAAACCTGCAGCCTGCAAAAAAGAGACCCCAAACACAGTAAGTTAAGCAAAATGAGAAGACAGATAAACAAGCAGCAGATAAAGGAGCAAGGTAAAAACCCACCAGACCAAACAAATGAAGAGGAAATAGTCTACCTGAAAAAGAATTCAGAGTAATGATAGTAAAGATGATCCAAAATCTTAGAAATAGAATGGAGAAAATGCAAGAAAAGTTTAACAAGGACCTACAAGAACTAAAAAGCAAACAAATAATGATGAACAACACAATAAATGAAGTTAAAAGTTCACTAGAAGGAATCAATAGCAGAATAACAGAGGCAGAAGAACAGATAAGTGACCTGGAATATAAAATAGTGGAAATAACTACTACAGAGCAGAATAAAGAAAAAAAAAAAAGGAAAATAATTGAGGACACTCTTAGAGACCTCTGGAACAACATTAAATACACCAACATTTGAATTATAGGGGTCCCAGAAGAAGAAGAGAAAAAGAAAGGAAAAAGAAAGGGACTGAGAAAATATTTGAAGAGATTATAGTTGAAAACTTCCCTAAAATGGGAAAGGAAATAGTCAATCAAGTCCAGGAAGTGCAGAGAGTCCCATACAGGATAAATCCAAGGAGAAACATGCCAAGACAAAGATTAATCAAACTTTCAAAAATTAAATACAAAGAAAAAGTATTAAAAGCAGCAAGGGAAAAACAACAAATAACATACAAGGGAATCCCCATAAGGTTAACAGCTGACCTTTCAGCAGAAACTCTACAAGCCAGAAGGGTGTGGCAAGACATACTTAAAGTGATGAAAGGGAAAAACGTACAACCAATATTACTCTACCCAGCAAGGATCTCATTCAGATTCCACAGAGAAATCAAAACCTTCACAGACAGGGAAAAGCTAAGAGAATTCACCACCACCAAACCAGCTTTACAACAAATGCTAAAGGAACTTCTCTAGGCAGGAAACACAAGAGAAGGAAAAGACCTACAATAACAAACCCAAAACAATTAAGAAAATGGTAATAGGAACATACATATCAATAATTACCTTAAATATAAATGGATTAAATGCTCCCACCGAAAGACACAGACTGGTTGAAAGGATACAAAAACAAGACCCGTATATATGCTGTCTAAGAGACCCACTTCAGACCTAGGGACACATACAGACTGAAAGTGAGGGGATGGAAAAAGATATTCCATGCAAATGGAAATCAGAAGAAAGCTGGAGTTGCAATTCTCATATCAGACAAAATAGACTTTAAAATAAAGACTATTACAAGAGACAAAGAAGGACACTACATAATGATAAAGGAATCAATCCAAGAAGAAGATATAACAACAGTAAATATTTATGCACCCAACAAAGGAGCACCTCAATACATAAGGCAAATGCTAACAGCCATAAAAGGGGAAATCGACAGTAACACAATCATCGTAAGGGAATTTAACACCCCACTTTCACCAACGGACAGATCATCCAAAATGAAAATAAATAAGGAAACACAAGCTTTAAATGATACATTAAACAAGATGGACTTAATTGATGTTTATAGGACATTCCATCCAAAAACAACAGAATACACTTTCTTCTCAAGTGCTCACGAAACATTCTCCAGGATAGATCATATCTTGGGTCACAAATCAAGCCTTGGCAAATTTAAGAAAATTGAAATCGTATCAAGTATCTTTTCCGACCACAATGCTATGAGACTAGATATCAATTACAGGAAAAAAATCTGTAAAAAATACAAACACATGGAGGCTAAACAATACACTACATAAAAACCAAGAGATCACAGAAGAAATCAAAGAGGAAATCAAAAAATACCTAGAAACAAATGACAATGAAAACATAATGACCCAAAACCTGTGCGATGCAGCAAAAGCAGTCCTAAGAGGGAAGTTTAGAGCAATACAATCCTACCTCAAGGAACAAGAAACATTTCAAATAAACAACCTAACCTTACACCTAAAGCAATTAGAGAAAGAAGAACAAAAATACCCCAGAGTTAGCAGAAGGAAAGAAATCATAAAGATTAGATCAGAAAAAAATGAAAGAGAAATGAAGGAAACAACAGCAAAGATCAATAAAACTAAAAGCTGGTTTTTTAGGAAGATAAACAAAATTGATAAACCATTAGTCAGACTCATCAAGAAAAAAAGGGAGAAGACTCAAATCAATAGAATTAGAAATGAAAACAGAGAAGTAACAACTGACGCTGCAGAAATACAAAGGAGCATGAGAGATTACTACAAGAAACTATATGCCAATAAAATGGACAACCTGGAAGAAATGGACACATTCTTAGAAAAGCACAACCTTCTGAGACTGAACCAGGAAGAAAAAGAAAATATAAACAGACCAATCACAAGCACTGAAGTCCAGACTCTGATTAAAAATCTTCCAATAAACAAAACCAGGACCAGATGGATTCACAGGCGAATTCTATCAAACATTTAGAGAAAAGCTAACACCTATCCTTCTCAAACTCTTCCAAAATATAGCAGAGGGAGGAACAGTCCCAAACTCATTCTACGAGGCCATCACCCTGATACCAAAACCAGACAAAGAGTCACAAAGAAAGTAAAATACAGGCCAATATCACTGATGAACATAGATGCAAAAATCCTCAACAAAATACTAGCAAACAGAATCTGACAACACATTAAAAGGATCATACAACATCATCAAGTGGGATTTATCCCAGGAATGCAAGGATTCTTCAATATACACAAATCAATCAATGTGATAAACCATATTAACAAACTGAATCAGAAAAACCATATGATCATCTCAATAGATGCAGAAAAAGCTTTTGACAAAATTCAACACCCATTTATGATAAAATCTCTCCAGAAAGTAGGCACAGAGGGAACTTACCTCAACATAATAAAGGCCATATATGACAAACCCACAGCCAACATCATTCTCAATGGTGAAAAACTGAAACCATTTCCTCTAAGATCAGTAACAAGACAAGGCTGTCCACTCTCATCACTATTATTCAACATAGTTTTGGAAGTTTTAGCCATAGCAATCAGAGAAGAAAAAGAAATAAAAGGAATCCAAATCGGAAAAGTAGAAGTAAAACTGTCACTGTTTGCAGATGACACAACACTATACATAGAGAATCCTAAAAACGCTACCAGAAAACTACTAGAGATAATCAATGAATTTGGTAAAGTAGCAGGATACAAAATTAATGCACAGAAATCTCTTCCATTCCTATACACTAATGATGAAAAATCTGAAAGAGATATTAAGGAAACACTCCCATTTACCACTGCAACAAAAAGAATCAAATACCTAGGAATAAACCTATCTCAGGAGACAAAAGACCTGTATGCAGAAAACTATAAGACACTGATGAAAGAAATTAAAGATGACACAAACAGATGGAGAGATATACCATGCTCTTGGATTGGAAGAAACAACATTGTGAAAATGACTATACTACCCAAAGCAATCTACAGATTCAAGGCAATCCCTATCAAACTACCAATGGCATTTTTCACAGAACTAGAACAAAAAATTTCACAATTTGTATGGAAACACAAAGACCCCGAATAGCCAAAGCAATCTTCAGAAAGAAAAACGGAGCTGGAGGAATCAGGCTCCCGGACTTCAGACTATACCACAAAGCTACAGTAATCAAGACAGTATGGTACTGGCACAAAAACAGAAATATAGATCAATGGAACAGGATAGAAACCCCAGAGATAAACTCATGCACATGTGGTCACCTTATCTTTGATAAAGGAGTCAAGAATATACAATGGAGAAAAGAGAGCCTCTTCAATAAGTGGTGCTGGGAAAACTGGACACCTACATGTAAAAGAATGAAATTAGAACACTCCCTAACACCATACACAAAAATAAACTCAAAATGGATTAAAGACCTAAATGTAAGGCCTGACACTCTAAACTCTTAGAGGAAAACATAGGCAGAACACTCTATGACATAAATCACAGCAAGATCCTTTTTGACCCACCTCCTAGAGGAAGGGAAATAAAAACAAAAATAAACAAATAGGACCTAATGAAACTTAAAAGCTTTTGCACAGCAAAGGAAATCACAAACAAGACGAAAAGACAACCCTCAGAATGGGAGAAAATATTTGCAAATGAAGCAACTGATGAAGGATTGATCTCCAAAATATATAAACAGCTCATGCAGCTCAATATTTAAAAAAACGAACCCAATCCAAAAATGGGCAGAAGACCTAAATAGACATTTCTCCAAAGAAGATATACAGACTGCCAACAAACACATGAAAGGATGCTCAACAATACTAATCATTAGGGAAATATAAATCCAAACTACAATGAGTTATCACCTCACACCAGTTAGAATGGGCATCATCAGAAAATCTACAAACAACAAATGCTGGAGAGGGTGTGGAGAAAAGGGAACCCTCTTGCACTGTTGGTGGGAATGTAAATTGATACAGCCACTATAGAGAACAGTATGGAGGTTCCTTAAAAACCTAAAAACAGAAGTACCATACAACCCAGCAATCCCATTACTGGGCATATACCCTGAGAGAACCGTAATTCAAAAAGAGTCATGTACCACAATATTCATTGCAGCTCTATTTACAATAGCCAGGACATGGAAGCAACCTAAGTGTCCATCGACAGATGAATGGATAAAGAAGATGTGGCACATATATACAATGGAATATTACTCAGCCATAAAAAGAAATGAAATTGAGTTATTTGTAGTGAGGTGAATGGACCTAGAGTCTGTCATACATAGTGAAAGTAATTCAGAAAGAGAAAAATAAATACCATAAGCTAACACATACATATGGAATCTAACAACAACAAAAAAAATGGTTCTGAAGAACCTAGGGGCAGGACAGGAATAAAGACATAGACGTAGAGAATGCACTTGAGGACATGGGGAGGGGGAAGGGTAAGCTGGGACGAAGTGAGAGAGTGGCATGGACTTATATACACTACCAAATGTAAAATAGATAGTTAGTGGGAAGCAGCCACATAGCACAGGGAGATCAGCTTGGTGCTTTGTGACCACCTAGAGGGGTGGGATAGGGAGGGTGGGAGAGAGACGCAAGAGGGAGGAGATATGGGGATATATGTATATGTATAGCTGATTCACTTTGTTATAAAGCAGAAACTAACACACCATTGTAAAGCAATTATACTCCAATAAAGATGTTAAAAAAAAATAAGATTGAGATTATATGAGGATATTAGGTAACAGAAAATAAATTAAAACATGCATAAATATAATTTTAAAATGACAAGTCTATTCAAGCCTATCTCATTATCTTCTAGTCTTAAAATTTTTATTTCCCAGTCTCCTAAACAATATTCAAATCACTTTAAAATATTCACATTGAAAATGATTCATATTTAGAGATATGCAATTAAATAACTCAGAATTGCCTCAATCCCCAAATACCAATTTTAAAAACCGGAATATTTTTAGGTCTTCTCACTCTTACCCTAACAAAATTTCATATTTTTGTCTCATCGTATCTCTTCCTTGTTCAAGCAGATGTTATTAACAAATAAAAATAGAAGGAAAAACAGAGAAATATCTGGGTAACTATAGTTTCTATGGTTTACTTACTTTTTACTTTATCATTTAGTCATTAATAAAGATCAAGTTCCTATTTGCATGTCTACTCTAGAGGATTGAAAATTTTCAAAGTAAATAGAACTATGTCACTGACATTCAAACATAGAAAAATTTTAAATATTGCAGAATACAAGCTTATTTAATGAAACAAGTTGTACTATTCTTTATGTGCCACTCAGTCAACTTTATATTGTATGGATCATTTAAGAAAAAAATACAGTTTAAGAAAAGTGGTTGAATGGCCACTATATGGAGAATCCAAAAAAAAACCCAACAAAAAACAAGAGACAAATTCCTTCCTATATTTTAGCATTTCAAGAGTTACAGTGTAAGTAAATTAAAGCAAGCTTAAAGATTGCCATATCCAGAGAATGTTCAATTCATCTGGCTTCACATGTTTCAGAACTTATTCCAGGTACAGGCCTGAAATACACAACGTTCTCAAAGGAAATACAAAAACAAAACAAAACAAAACAGCTATCACATCAAACTTTAAATGAATAAATATCCATGTCATATGAGATATTTCAGGCAATTCTAAAATTTCAATAAAAATTGTTGGAAAAACTGGACAGCCACATGCAAAGGAATGAAACTGTACCTCTATCTTACACTGCCCACAAAAATCAACTCAAAATGGATTAAAAATTTAAATTTAAAGTCTATAACTGTAAAACTCCTAGCAGCAAATATAGAGAGTAAGGTCCTTGACATCAGTCTTGGCAATGATTTTTTTTTGGATTTGACACCAAAAGCAGAGGCAACAACAGAAAAAATAAACAAGTGGCATTGCATCAAACTAAAAAGTTGCACAGCAAAGGAAACCATCAACACAATGAAAAGGCAACCTATGGAATGGGAGAAACTAGTTGCAAATCATATATCTGATACAGGGTTAATATCCAAAATATATAAAGAATTCACACAACACAATAGCAAAAAAACCCCCCAAACAATCTAATTTTAAAATGGGCAGAGGATTAAATAGACATTTTTCCAAAGAAGACACACACATGGCCAACAGGTACATAAAATGATGCTCCACATCACTAATCATCAGGAATGTGTAAATCAAAACCACAATGAGGTATGACCTTTCACCCCTTAGAATGACAATTCTCAAAAAGACAAGAGATAACAAGTGATGGTGAGGATGTGGAGAAAAAGGAACTTTTGTGCACTGCTGATGAGAATGTAAATTGGTGCAGCCTCTACAGAAAACAGTATGAAGCTTCCTCAAAAAATTTTAAAAACTACCATATGATACGGCAATCTCAGTTCTGGCAATATATGCAATGGAAATGAAAACAGGATCTTGAAGAGACATCTGCACTCCCATGTTCATTAAAAAGCATTATTCACAATAGCCAAGACATGGAAACAACCTAAGTCTCCACTGATGAATGACTGGACAAAGAAAATGTGGTACGTATAAAATGGAATATCATTCAGCCAGGAATATTTCTGAATATTAATCAGAAAGGACATCCTGCTATTTGTCACGACATGGATGGAACTTGAGGGCACTATGCTAGGTGAAATAAGTCAGACAGTAAAACACAGATACTGCATAGTATCACTTATATGTGGAACCTAAAAAAAAAAAAAAAGTCAAATTCATAGAAACAAAGAGTAGAAAAGTGATTGCCAGGGCTGGAGGACAGGGAAATAAGGAAAGGTTGGTAAAAGGGTACAAACTTTTAGCTATAAGATTAACAAGGTCTGAGGATTTAAGGTATTACATGGTGACTCTACCTGATAACACTGTATTGTGTAACTGAAATTTGCTAAGGGAGTAGAACTTGAATGTTCTCACACACACAAAAAGATGAATATGTGAGGTGATGGACATGTGAATTATCTAGAGGAGGAAACCCTTTCACAACGTATATGTATATCAGATCATCATGATGCACTTTTTTTCTTTAATGTATTTTTTTAAGTCTTTACTGAATTTGTTACAATACTGCTTCTGTTTTATGTTTTGGTTTTTTGGCCGTGAGCCATGTGGGATCTTAGCTCCCTGACCAGGGTTTGAACCCATACCCTCTGCATTGGAAGGCAAAGTCTTAACCACTGGACCGCCAGGGAAGTCCTGATACACACTTTAAATATCTTAAAATTTCATTCATCATTTGTACCTCAACAAAGGCTAAAGAAAAAGGAAAGTGAACAGCTCTCAGTCACATAAGAAATTTTTCTCTGCAACGTGGACCAAGAATAAGATGTTTATAAAGCATATTTTAGTTTGCTTAAAGACTTACTGAATTTCCTATTTATCAATTTCACTAAAGGAAAGTTTTTTGAATCTCATATTTCAGCACTGAAATGACGGTAGTAGTTGTCAGCAGTAAGCATCACTCTGAACTGGCCACTTTTCAACAGTGAGCATTACAGTTATAATGACTGCTGGTAAAACTCTTGCATCCATGTTTTTCTGGGGTTAAGTACGACGTAAATACAAGATTTTATAATAAGTTATCAAAAATACTAATGCTTTAATATCTATTTTCCAACAAGGAACAAATCACCCTTAAAAAATAAAAGATATGATAAAAATTGATTCATGACATCTCAAAGGATATTTCAAAAAAAAAATCTGTGTAGGTCAGAATTAACCTTTGGGTGCTTTAAGGTGCATAAGCCAGCCCTGCCACAAGACATTTAATTTACCTCCTTATATAAAGTTCAGATAAAACTGTACCGCAGTGTCTCAGATTGCCTACAGAAGAACTTTAAAATTCTTCTCCTTTCATTCTTTGGGATGATTTTTCTGTTCTTCCTTATTTTTTAATAAAATATTGTTTTATCCTGTCTGGCTTATCCCTCTCTGCTTTGCGTCCTTAACACATGAGCTAAAGACAGAAGGAAATGGAATCTTCCCCCACCTAGCACTTCCCCCAGGAGGGTGACGGCCACCCACAGTCTAACCTGAGCCACCACCGTGAGGCCCCTGAGACAAGGCTTTGGGTAATTTTTTTTTTTCAAATCAGTTCTCCATTTAGGTTGATCATCTACCAGATGCAAGTGTGAAAGGGCACTCTGACCACATTAAACCCCACAAGGAACTACAAAATATGGCTCTTTGAAAGACTCCTGTCCATCCAAAGCAAAAAGACATCACACATTCCCTTTACACACTAGCAAAGCCGATTACCACATGGCATGTTCCTCATGAAAAACTCATGACCTGAGTAATCATGCTGCTGGCCACATTACAGTTTTGAAAACAAGAACCTGGACTGACATGAACATCCTGTCTGGAGTCCTAACAATTCAGTGGGCAACAATCCTAATACAACATTGAAAAGCAGAACATGGTTTCTCACAATACACACAGCTGAGCTTCACTTGTTGCAGGACAGCTTAGAACAAATCAGTCTGAGTAGAAAGTTGTCTGAGGCACCCAGATAACACGCCTGTCTGCAAAGGGAGAAGAGGAAACTGGGACTGGACACAGGAGATTTAGAAAAAGGGAAAACAGAAAAGGTAATTCAAGAACAAAGAAATGAAAACATTTATAAAGCTATTTGGGAACACAACTGTTAGTTTGGAAAGGTGGGTATATAAATTAAAGTAAGAAGAAGGAAGGAAGGAAGGAAGACACAATACACGTCTCAGGTTCCAACTATTAAAATTTATTTATCTCTTTAGATTCTAATCTGCTCTCAGTGGCTCCTTCATTACAGTATGAGGATCAGGATTTTTTGAAAATGGCTCTGGGAATATTCTGGCTGCCTAGACAACGAGGTGGCTGGGATGGGGGGCTCCTCTGTCTCCCGACAGACAGGAGGGGCCAGGCAGGCTTAGTTTCCCATGACTTGCAACTACCTACAGAGGAAACTGTAATGTCTCAGATGCTCTAAGGTCTGCAACACTGGGCAGCTGACATTTCCAGGCTTTTAAACAGCTGGCATCCTAAATTCAGGCTCTCTGGCACCCAACAGCCTGGGTGTCCCCCTCTGACAGCATGTCCCCAGAAGCACCCCAGCCTTGACACATTCCTCTATGGAATAACAGGAGGAAGAGAGGGTGCCACGCTTTCTCTTCTCTTGTTGATCCTTGGCTAGGTATATTGTCCCAATAAAGTGTATTCCTTAACTATGGAGGCTTAACAGAATTTGTCCTGAACCCTGGGCCATAAAAGGCAGAGACCCAGATGGTTCTCATAAGAGACAGCAGAGACACAGAAGGAAGCCACCTTGCCCTACCTTCATATATAGGCAACAGAAAGTCATCTTCCATTGCTAAAGTCATGGGTTAAAAAGAACAAAAAACAAGGGCATAGAGAGTAATTCAAATGTAAATATAAGCATTGACTTACATATCAATAACCTAAAGGAAACCAGGCAGAATTTTAACTAACTGCTTTAGCTTTTTTTTTTTTTTTTTTTTTTTGCCCTTTTTGGTTTACATGGGATTATGTTTGTGGGCTAAATCTCTGAATGTCAGTTTCAGGGATATAGACATTTGTATTCCCCTGACCTAAAAATACACAAAGCTATTGGTGAGGGCATGTTCAGAAAAAGAGATGCCAATTTTTATGAGCATAGAAATAATCTTCTAAAAATAATATGCTATTCATTTTTATGAATTAACTATGGAAAATAGCTAATACACAGGTTTTTAAATTACTCTATACCTATTACCCTACCCTCCTACTAGAAGCAACAATACATCAATTCTCACAGAAGGCTCACTTAGTACTCTTCTTATGGAATAAGGGAAGGATAAAAAGATAAAGAATAAAGGAAGGAGGGCAAGCAAGACATACTCAGTGAGGTCCTGTTTAGCTTAGTTCCCATCCCAGGCCCTTCACCGGACCCTGGTACCAAACTCTGAAACAGGCACAAAACAACAATTCCTAATGTGTTACTGTCAGCATCTCCATCAGCTGGCAATTTCTTCAGTGGCCCACTTACCAAATGTCTTCAAAAAAAGAAAAAAGGAGAATTTTAAAAAATGAATTCCAGAGAGACGCTAATTCAAAAACTTTTTGAATCATGACTATTTCTCAGATAATATTTTCTTTCTTGTGAGAATGAATTCAACCTCCAAGGAACCTGAAGGCTGAGAGGTGGAGCGCTTTGCCTAAATTTGTGAGCACACACATCAAAAAGAACCCAGGAAGTGTACCTGGCTTTTACTACAGTCTGTATAATAACGGTCAATCTCTCGGTCACCTGGCGGGGGGGCTGGGAGAGAAAGAGAGAGAATGAATATGAATACATAATGAATACAGTGAACACATAATTGAAAGGTAGTAGACATAATATATCTGAATAAAAATCCATGTTAGAAAGATCTTTTAAACTTACAGAAATAATGTGAATTTTTAAAATAAAGTATAAATTTGGGTTGACTTGAAATTTAAAATCAGACTTAATTCTAGTCATTAACTCTTGAATTACTGATAGTCCAATAAAGATTATGCACCCTCATTCTATCTACCTTGTTATTTGTACCTGTTAGCAAAAGTGTTATTTTTATAGTGCAGCCTTTCAAAAATTTACACCAAAATCTTAAGATGCTTTTAAACTAAGAGATGGAAAAACAGAGTTAGCATACCCTTATCTCTCATAAAAAGCAACAGAATGTAAAATATTTATTCTTCTTCATCATTATCTTTGAAAACTAAGTGTCTATTCCTTTACAAAGTCATGAGTTCTTTAAATACAGTGATCATCTTTATGAAAAACGTTTTTTCACCACTGTCCAAAGTTAGCTGTTACTGAGACATAATGATGAAATTCATTACAAGTTTCTTGGCAAGCAAGAGATTTTAGCTTTCTGAATGAACAAAGTGATGCTGTGTAAGAGAGAAATGACAACCAAATAAGCCACAGCCTTAGAAAAACCAGTAGTTCTTACAGCAAATATGAAATGATTTCAAATATAGTCTTCAATGATTTGTACTGACATAAAATAGACTGAGGATCATTTTTTTTCTTTTTTAAGATATATTTACATGCCACTGGGACTGCAGCCTGTGATAAATACACACTCTGAACATATATATTTAAAGTTAATGAATTATGTCATATTACTTATTACTTCCCTCCCTTATTCACTCAATAAACATTTCGTTAAGAGATTCTTAATAGCAGGTAGGCGCTATGTTTTCTGTTGGGCACATCACAGGGAGCTGCAGAAAGACAGTGCCTGACCCTGTGGAATTTACAGTCCAGTGAGCAAGACAGAAATTAGATGAATAATCACACACAAAGATGGAATTATATTGTGTTAAGTGGTATTAATGGGTGCCCTGAGAGACCATTGAGAATGAGATCTCAGGGCAGAATCCTTAGAAAAAATTAATAACTACATATTTTTAAAAACTATTCATGAAGAATATGGTAAAAACTTGAAAAAAGGGCTAAACAACAAACTGCCACCTATGGCAGACAAAGCACCAATATTTGTATTGAATGAGGTGTTCCTTCAAATGAGTAAAGAAAGCCTCTTACATAATTTAAAAATGCAAGTGAAAACAGCTTAACAAGGACCTGCCACTTCTCACAAATTCAAAAAGACTGATCATAAGCAATATTGGTGGGCTTCCCTGGTGGCGCAGTGGTTGAGAATCTGCCTGCCAATGCAGGGGACACGGGTTCAAGCCCTGGTCTGGGAAGATCCCCCATGCCGCGGAGTGACTAGGCCCGTGAGCCACAATTACTGAGCCTGCGTGTCTGGAGCCTGTGCTCCGCAACAAGAGAGGCCGTGATAATGAGAGGCCCACGCACCGCGATGAAGGGTGGCCCCCACTTGCCACAACTAGAGAAAGCCCTCGCACAGAAACGAAGACCCAACACAGCCATAAATAAATAAATAAATAAATAAATAAACTCAAAGTTTAAAAAAAAAAAAAAATTGGTGAGTAGCTGGCATGAAAGATGCTTTCATAGACTCACGGAAGGTGTGGCAACTGACCTGGAGTAAACTTTGGCAAGATCTATTATCACTGTGAAAGTACAAGTCCTTTGACCCAACATTTTATTTCAAGAATTCACCCTATAAATATATTTAAATGTGTATATAGAAATATTTTAGTAATATATATTGTAGCATTGTTTTAAAAACAAAGACTGAAAACTATAAATTATCTTAATGTTCATTAATAGACTGATTCAATAAATGAAATTATATCCACACAATGAAACACTGCACAGTTGTTTTTAAAAAGAATCAAATCCTCATGTACTAATATAGTAAGATCTTAAAGATACATACTTTTAAGTGGGGAAAAGTAACCAAGTAACTGTTACTGTTGTAACAGTGAATGTAGTATTCATTCAGTCACAAACATTGATGCTGGCATAAGAGTTAAAATGTTTTACTGTTAAGTTACTGCAAATTAAACACCTGATCATTTCTGGGCATGAAGCCAAGGAGTCTGAGGTGGCAAAGAGACTTTCATGTCATTGTACAGTTACTTTTTGTTTGACTTTTTAACTCTATGCATGGATACAAATTTTTCAATGAAAAAAAAAAAAAAAAAAAAACCTAGCTTGAGAAAAGTCAATTTAAACAACGAGTAGCATCGGCCCTGGAACTTTATTGTCTGAGAGAAGATGACGTAGGTGTTATATGTTGGTCATATATATGGCATATGTTGTCATATAACTGATTTTATAAAATAAGTGCAGACAGTAGTCTGGTGTTCTTTTAACTTGTTAAGAAAAAAAAAAAGTCATCCTCAAGAATGAAACAAAAGAGCTACAAGTTCTTAAATATGCTTTGAGTCATCTGAGAAATTTATCCATTGGTAGACTTCAATCGTCAGAAGTTTATGCAAAGATGATTCAAGAAGGAGAAAGAAACTAGCAAACATTTACAGAAGGCACAGTTATGGAGCCACACACTGGCACTTCACATGGTTTCATTCATTAATTCAAAAAAACTCATATAAATTCAGAAGCTGTGCTGTGCACTAGGGGTACTGAAAACAAGTCATATAAGATCTCTACTTTTATTAGTCTTTGAGTATGGTAGAGAAAACACATCATAAACAAGAAAACAAATAAGGTTGTTGCAGATAGGATAAATGCTATAAAGAAAAAAAAGTAGAACCAATGATATAAAAGCGTGTGCGTGTATGTGTGAGTGTGTGTGTGTATCGGGGATAGCAGACCTTAGGATTGCTATGTGTTTGTCATTAAGATAATAAGAAATTCTTTGAAACATCCAATCTGGTTTAGAAGGCTTCTTCCTCAAAGACTTGACCACACGAAACTTACCTATGATGTTTGTCAAGACAGAACTTGGGTGTGCACTTTTAAAACAAGTTCTAACAATGAACTAGGAAACCAAATAAAAAAAAAAAAAAATCCAGTATACTGATTGGGAGACAGAAACTGTTGCTAGCATTCAGTTCTACAACATTTTAAAATGTAGGGACTTCCCTGGTGGTCCAGTGGCTAAGAATCTGCCTTCCAGTGCAGGGGACGTGGGTTTGATCCCTGGTCGGGGAACTAGATCCCACATGCCATGGGGCAACTAAGCCTGTGCACCACAACCAGAGAGCCGTGTGCCGCAACTAAGACCTGACACAGCCAAAAATAAATAAACATTTAAAAAAAATTTTTTAAATGTAAGAAGATGTTAAAATAAACACATCCACACATCCAAACAACTCCAGGGTTCCAAGAGTCAAAAACACCACCACGTCCAACTGGGCTTCTACAGTTTGTTAAGACATTCACAGGTGGTGTCTGAAATAACACAGCTTCTCAAAAGATCTTATAAGCAAACTATCCCATCAGCTCTAAAGAGGTGACAAAGCAACTGGGCTACACTGGCTGAGTGTATCAATGACATCAGCTTTGAAAGTGAGGCTCCAATGTGACCTAAGGTAATAATATGGACAATAATAACAAAATTTAATCATAATAACAGCAGCTACTATTGTTCAGAACTTCTCAGACACAAAACCATTTAAATGGAAATTACTCTGACAAGGGTTATTACCTTTTTTTTAGGATGGGAAAACTGAGTCTCAGGGAAGTTCAGTATCTTTCTCAAAATAAGGTGGTGAACAAAAGACAGAACCAGACCTTGAAATGAGGTCTGTTTGGTTCTAAGCCCCATGCTCTTTATCTAGAAGTTGAGAGAGGGAAGGGAAGTGAAAGCAGGGAGGGAGAGAAGAGAGTAAAGAAAAAGAAAACAAAATGTCCAAACAAATCCAGAGTTTTCCATCTTGTGAACTGAGAGGGGTTTATTGAATGCAGTGGAAATCTCTTAGTGCACATTCATTGTCTAACAGGAATAAAGGCAACCTCCATGAATGTGCACTATATTTTTTAATGTACACAGATGCTATGGAACCAGAACATTCATGAAAGATAGAGTATACTGGATAACAGGTGCTGCAGTCAATGAATGACTAAAACAAGAATCCTCATTCCACCACATATTAAGTTGCCATATAATCTTGAGCAAGTCACTTCAACTTTCTGAGCTCAATTTTCTCATATACTAGTACCCACTTCTTAGAGTTGGGATGAAAATTAAGTGGTAATATTTATAAAGCATTTAGAACAGTGTTTTGAGTGTCAAAGCACTGAAGAAAAGTTTGCTATTCAAAACACTGGAAACACTGAACTCAGAACACTCAAACACTCAAAATACTGCACAAAACTCTGTTGTTATTTTATTTCTAATAATAATAATAAAGAATATGTGTGGGACTTCCCTGGTGGCACAGTGATTAAGAATTCACCTGCCAGTGCAGGGGACATGGGTTCGAGCCCTGGTCGAAGATCCCAGGAAGATCCCACATGCCGCGGAGCAACTAAGCCCATGTGCCACAACTACTGAGCCTGCGCTCTAGAGCCTGCGAGCCACAACTACTGAGCCCATGTGCCACAACTACTGAACCCACGTGCCACAACTACTGAAGCCCGAACGCCTAGAGCCCGTGCTCCACAACGAGAGAAGCCACAGTAATGAGAAGCCCGCGCACTGCAACAAAGAGTAACCCCTGGTCGCTGAAACTAGAGAAAGCCCGCATGCAGCAACAAAGACCCAATGCAGCCATAAATAAATAAATAAACATTTTTAAAAAAGAATATGTGTAAGAATTTAAACCTAGAACTACAACTTTAGAGCACAATTTGATATAACATGGCATGACTGGTGATTTGCTAAGAAATTGCCTCAAACAGACCAACATGTTGCAATTAGAAATGGCTTGGTTCTTTTGAACAAAATCTTTAGGCAGATCAGATTTAAAAGCCAAAGCCACAAAAGGTGACAGTAACTACAAACAGTTGCTCCAGCCATAAAACACAGGCTATATTGATGGGACAGGACTCCTGGTTTCAACCCATCTCCTCCGCTCTCAATACTGCCAATAACAGACATCAAGACTGTTCTCCTGCTTTTTTGCCTGAATAACATAAAAATGCATCCCCTTTGAAAATCTAGACACTATGACATGTGTTCCAGAACTCAAGACAGCCTTTAAGTTCCAAAGAATGCCAATTCGTTCCATTCTGTATCTTAGGTTGTATTTGTCATTTACTTCATCTCCTTTTCGCAATTAAAAATAGCAATAACTTGGTGATTTCCGGTTTCTAACTGAAAAGTTTACATAAAATCAAATGTTATTAAAAAAGAAATATGAGTAGGGGAGATATTCTTATTCCTTCTGAAAACCATATTGGCTTAATCAAAGAAATCATTTAGGGTGGGGCCGGGACGCCAGGCTCCGGACGCCAGGCTCGGGACTCCGAGGTGCCGGCCGGCTTCAGCGTCTCCCGGACTCGGCGCAGCCGGCGCGCTCCAGCCAGCAGTGTGGATGAAAGGCTCTTGGTGCTCCAGCCAGGCATGAGGGCTGTGCCTCTGAGGTGGGAGAGCCAACTTCAGGACACTGGTCCACAAGAGACCTCTCAGCTCCACGTAATACCAAACGGCGAAAATCTCTCAGAGATCTCCATCTGAACATCAAGACTCAGCTTCACTCAACGACCAGCAAGCTACAGTGCTGGACACCCTATGCCAAACAACTAGCAAGACAGGAACACAGCCCCATCCATTAGCAGAGAGGCTGCCTAAAATCATAATAAGGTCACAGACACCCCAAAACACACCACTGGAGGCGGTCCTGCCCACCAGAAAGACAAGATCCAGCCTCATCCACCAGAACACAGGCACCAGTCCCCTCCACCAGGAAGCCTACACAAGCCACTGAACCAACCTTACCCACTCAGGGCAGACACCAAAAACAACGGGAACTAGGAACCTGCAGCCTGTGAAAAGGAGACCCCAAACACAGTAAGATAAGCAAAATGAGACGACAGAAAAACACACAGCAGATGAAGGAGCAGGGTCAAAACACACCAGACTTAACAAATGAAGAGGAAATAGGTAGGCTACCTGAAAAATAATTCAGAATAATGATAGTAAGCATGATCCAAAATCTTGGAAATAGAATAGACAAAATGCAAGAAACGTTTAACAAGGACGTAGAAGAACTAAAGAGGAACCAAGCAACGATGAAAAACACAATAAATGAAGTTAAAAATACTCTAGATGGGATCAATAGCAGAATAACTGAGGCAGAAGAACGGATAAGTGACCTGGAAGATAAAATGGTGGAAATAACTACTGCAGAGCAGGATAAAGAAAAAAGAATGAAAAGAACTGAGGACAGTCTCAGAGACCTCTGGGACAACATTAAACGCACCAACATTCGAATTATAGGGGTCCCAGAAGAAGAAGAGAAAAAGAAAGGGACTGAGAAAATATTTGAGGAGATTATAGTTGAAAACTTCCCTAATATGGGAAAGGAAATAGTTAATGAAGTCCTGGAAGCACAGAGAGTCCCATACAGGATAAATCCAAGGAGAAACATGCCAAGACACATATTAATCAAACTGTCAAAAATTAAATATAAAGAAAACATATTAAAAGCAGCAAGGGAAAAACAACAAATAACACACAAGGGAATCTCCATAAGGTTAACAGCTGATCTTTCAGCAGAAACTCTGCAAGCCAGAAGGGAGTGGCAGGATATACTTAAAGTGATGAAGGAGAAAAACCTACAACCAAGATTAATCTACCCAGCAAGGATCTCATTCAGATTTGATGGAGAAATTAAAACCTTTACAGACAAGCAAAAGCTGAGAGAGTTCAGCACCACCAAACCAGCTTTACAACAAATGCTAAAGGAACTTCTCTAGGCAAGAAACACAAGAGAAGGAAAACACCTACAATAACAAACCCAAAACATTTAAGAAAATGGGAATAGGAACATACATATCGATAATTACCTTGAATGTAAATGGATTAAATGCTCCCACCAAAAGACACAGACTGGCTGAATGGATAAAAAAAACAAGACCCATATATATGCTGTCTACAAGAGACCCACTTCAGACCTAGAGACACATATAGACTGAAAGTGAGGGGATGGAAAAAGATATTCCATGCAAATGGAAATCAAAAGAAAGCTGGAGTAGCAATTCTCATATCAGACAAAATAGACTTTAAAATAAAGACTATTACAAGAGACAAAGAAGGACACTATATAATGATCAAGGGATCGATCCAAGAGGAAGGTATAACAATTGTAAATATTTATGCACCCAGCATAGGAGCACCTCAATACATAAGGCAAATACTAACAGCCATAAAAGGGGAAATCAACAGCAACACAATCATAGTAGGGGACTTTAACACCCCACTTTCACCAATGGACAGATCATCCAAAATGAAAATAAATAAGGAAACACAAGCTTTAAATGATACATTAAACAAAATGGACTTAATTGCTATTTATAGGACATTCAACCCAAAAACAACAGAATACACATTTTTCTCAAGTGCTCATGGAACATTCTCCAGGATAGATCATATCTTGGGTCACAAATCAAGCCCTGGAAAATTTAAGAAAACTGAAATCGTATCAACTATCTTTTCCGACCACAACGCTATGAGACTAGTTATCAATTACAGGAAAAGATCAGTAAAAAATACAAACACATGGAGGCTACACAACACACTACTTAATAACGAAGTGATCACTGAAGAAATCAAAGGGGAAATCAAAAAATACCTAGAAACAAACGACAATGGAGACATGACGACCCAAAACCTATGGGACGCAGCAAAAGTGGTTCTAAGAGGGAAGTTTATAGCAATACAAGCCTACCTCAAGAAACAGGAAACATCTCGAATAAACAACCTAACCTTGCACCTAAAGCAATTAGAGAAAGAAGAACAAAAAAACCCCAAAGCTAGCAGAAGGAAAGAAATCATAAAGATCAGATCAGAAATAAATGAAAAAGAAATGAAGGAAACAATAGCAAAAATCAATGAAACTAAAAGCTGGTTCTTTGAGATGATAAACAAAATTGATAAACCATTAGCCAGACTCATCAAGAGAAAAAGGGAGAAACTCAAATCAATAGAATTAGAAATGAAAAAGGAGAAGTAACCACTGACACTGCAGAAATACAAACGATCATGAGAGATTACTACAAACAACTCTATGCCAATAAAATGGACAACCTGGAAGAAATGGACAGATTCTTAGAAATGCACAACCTGCCGAGACTGAACCAGGAAGAAATAGAAAATATGAACAGACCAATCACAAGCACTGAAATTGAAACTGTGATTAAAAACCTTCCAACAAACAAAAGCCCAGGACCAGATGGCTTCACAGGCGAATTCTATCAAACATTTAGAGAAGAGCTAACACCTATCCTTCTCAATGTCTTCCAAAATATTGCAGAGAGAGGAACACTCCCAAACTCATTCTACGAGGCCACCATCACCCTGATACCAAAACCAAACAAAGATGTCACAAAAAAAGAAAACTACAGGCCAATATCACTGATGAACATAGATGCAAAAATCCTCAACAAAATACTAGCAAACAGAATCCAACAGCACATTAAAAGGATCATACACCATGATCAAGTGGGGTTTATCCCAGGAATGCAAGGATTCTTCAATATATGCAAATCAATCAACGTGATATACCATATTAACAAACTGAAGGAGAAAAACCATATGATCATCTCAATAGATGCAGAGAAAGCTTTCGACAAAATTCAACACCCATTTATGATAAAAACCCTCCAGAAAGTAGGCATAGAGGGAACTTTCCTCAACATAATAAAGGCCATATATGACAAACCCACAGCCAACATTGTCCTCAATGGTGAAAAACTGAAACCATTTCCACTAAGATCAGGAACAAGACAAGGTTGCCCACTCTTACCACTATTATTCAACATAGTTTTGGAAGTTTTAGCCACAGCACTCAGAGAAGAAAAAGAAATAAAAGGAATCTAAGTCAGAAACGAAGAGGTAAAGCTGTCACTGTTTGCTGATGAAATGATACTGTACATAGAGAATCCTAAAAATGCTACCTGAAATCTACTAGGGCTAATCAATGAATTTGGTAAAGTAGCAGGATACAAAATTAATGCACAGAAATCTCTTCCATTCCTATACACTAATGATGAAAAATCTGAAAGAGAAATTAAGGAAACACTCCCGTTTACCATTGCAACAAAAAGAATAAAATATCTAGGAATAAACCTACCTAAGGAGACAAAAGACCTGTATGCAGAAAATTATAAGACACTGATGAAAGAAATTAAAGATGATACAAATAGATGGAGAGATATACCATGTTCTTGGATTGGAAGAATCAACATTGTGAAAATGACTCTACTACCCAAAGCAATCTACAGATTCAATGCAATCCCTATCAAACTACCACTGGCATTTTTCACAGAACTAGAACAAAAAATTTCACAATTTGTATGGAAACACAAAAGACGCCGAATAGCCAAAGCCATCTTGAGAACGAAAAATGGAGCTGGAGGAATCAGGCTCCCTGACTTCAGACTATATTACAAAGCTACAGTAATCAAGACAGTTTGGTACTGGCACAAAAACAGAAATATAGATCAATGGAACAGGATCGAAAGCCCAGAGATAAACCCACGCACATATGGTCACCTTATCTTTGATAAAGGAGGCAAGCATATACAGTGGAGAAAAGACAGCCTCTTCAATAAGTGTTGCTGGGAAAATTGGACAGATACATGTAAAAGTATGAAATTAGAACACTCCCTGACACCATACACAAAAATAAACTCAAAATGGATTAAAGACCTAAGTGCAAGGCCAGACACTATCAAACTCTTAGAGGAAAACATAGGCAGAACACTCTATGACATAAATTGCAGCAAGATTCTTTTTGACCCAGCTCCTAGAGAAATGGAAATAAAAACAAAAATAAACAAATGGGACCTAATGAAACTTAAAAACTTTTGCACAGCGAAGGAAACCATAAACAAGACGAAAAGACAACCCTCAGAATGGGAGAAAATATTTGCAAATGAAGCAACTGACAAAGGATTAATCTCCAAGATTTACAAGCAGCTCATGCAGCTCAATAACAAAAAAACAAACAACCCAATCCAAAAATGGGCAGAAGACCTAAACAGACATTTCTCCAAAGAAGATATACAGATTGCCAACAGACACATGAAAGAATGCTCAACATCATTAATCATTAGAGAAATGCAAATCAAAACTACAATGAGATATCATCTCACACTGGTCAGAATGGCCATCATCAAAAAATCTAGAAACAATAAATGCTGGAGAGGGTGTGGAGGAAAGGGAACCCTCTTGCACTGTTGGTGGGAATGTAAATTGATACAGCCACTATGGAGAACAGTATGGAGGTTCCTTAAAAAACTACAAATAGAACTACCATACGACCCAGCAATCCCACTACTGGGCATATACCCTGAGAAAACCATAGTTCAAAAAGAGTCATGTACCAAAATATTCATTGCAGCTCTATTTACAATAGCCAGGACATGGAAGCAACCTAAGTGTCCATCATTGGATGAATGGATAAAGAAGATGTGGCACATATATACAATGGAATATTACTCAGCCATAAAAAGAAATGAAATGGAGGTATTTGTAATGAGGTGGATGGAGTTAGTCTGTCATATAGAGTGAAGTAAGTCAGAAAGAGAAAAACAAATACAGTATGCTAACACATATATATGGAATCTAAGGAAAAAAAAAAAAAAAGGCCATGAAGAACCTAGTGGCAAGATGGGAATAAAGACACAGACCTACTAGAGAATGGACTTGAGGATATGGGGAGGGGGAGGGGTAAGATGTGACAGGGTGAGAGAGTGGCATGGACATATATACACTACCAAATGTAAAATAGATAGCTAGTGCGAAGCAGCCGCATAGCACAGGGAGATCAGCTCGGTGCTTTGTGACCACCTAGAGGGATGGGATAGGGAGGGTGGGAGGGAGGGAGATGCAAGAGGGAAGAGATATGGGAACATATGTATATGTATAACTGGTTCACTTTGTTATAAAGCAGAAACTAACACACCATTGTAAAGCAATTATACTTCAATTAAGATGTTTAAAAAAAATAAAAATAAAAAAGAAATCATTTAGTTGGGAGGCCAAGGTAATGTACTATTGAACTCTAGTCAGATTTTAATTTGCTATTATCGTTGTTGTACCTGAAAGGTAAAAAAAAGTGTGTGCCTTAGCAAAAGTGTGTAACACCCTGGAAGAGAATGCTCCCAGGTCTTCAGTTTCAGCAAGCTGGCTGACACCGTCACATGGCTGGTTTGAACTGCTGAAGGAGCGCTCAGAAAAGAAAACTTCAGAGAAAGCTACAAAACAATTAATTAAATAAAAGGTTCTCACTTCATCCTTGATTGTCTATTTGCAGTGCTTCTTGGACAGAATTAAATGGAGAACAAAGAGTAGTTTGTACTATAAGATGGGTCTATCTATACACTCTAAACAGAGAGAGGGCGCTCACAATGCAGCTACCTGGTGAGCTGCAAGAAGCAACATCATCTCCCCTAAAAATCCCTGGGACAACACTGTTCCTTGCATTCTTTTTTTAATCTAAGGGCTAACAGTTATCTGCTTCCCTGATTCCCAGTCCAGAACAAGAATCTTCCTCTTCTTCCTCTTCCCCCTCCTCCCCTTCCTTCTCTTCTTTCTCTTCTTCCTATTCCTTCATCCAGTGACAGACTGCCCATGCAAGCATGCTTTTAATGTATTACCCATGGCTGCTTCCAAGTTACATTATTTATAGAATCTGAACTTCATGGCTGTAACAATGGCAACACAATAGATTTGATTATGGTAGAAACTGGTGAAGACTTGACTTTTTAAAAAACTTAGGGAACATCCCTGGTGGTCCAGTGGCTAAGACTCTGCGCTCCCAATGCAGGATGCCCGGGTTCGATCCCTGGTCGGGGAACTAGATCCCACGTGCCGCAACTAAGAGTTCGCATGCCAAAACTAACAGATTCCCATGTGCCGCAACTAAGACCCAAGGCAGCTGAATAAATAAATAAACATACTTTTTTTAAAAGGTGAATTTTCTAAAAAATATAAAATAAAAAACTCAGAAGCTTGTTGACCGGACCTCAATGCCTTATTGTTTACCTTTATTACTGTTATATTATCCAAGGAACAAAATCTCAAACATATCAGCACTATCATTATTTTGTAATAAGAAGACAAAAAGAGTAATTAATGCATGACGAAATTTCACACTTGAGATGCCAAGCATAAATTAGTATAAAAGAGAGCCAGAAATCTTGAGGTCATCCTGATTCCATCTACACTCTCACTTCCCACTTTGAATCTGTCTTCAAATCTTTTATCTCTATCTCCTAAATTTTCTTCAGCAGTCCAAGCTGGCATCATCTTTCACCTGGATTACCGCTAAAAAACTCTCTTAATTTGTTTCAACTTCCAGACACATCTTTCTTCCAATTAACTCCCCACCTGCCACTAGATGTTCTTCCTAAGGGCAAATACAATGATGTTATTCCACAACTTAAATACTTTAGTCACCATCCCTGTAATTATATAGACAGAAGACCTGCAACCTCTCAGTCCTTTCTCATGTGACTCACCCCTAATGAGTTCACTTGGTGTCCCCCTGTGATATTTAACCTTGGTGCTCCACCTGTCTGAAATGCCCTTCCCGGCATCCATAAACCTGCTAACAATAACCCCTCCACCAGGTCTTAGTTTAGGTGTCAGCTCCTTGGGAAGGCTATAGTATACATTATGGCCCTTCCTCTGCACATTCACAGCCCTCTGATGTCTTGCTATGGTGCCTTTGTCAATCATGATATAGTCACCTTACTGTTTGTCTATTGACCCTATTTTACTGTAAACTTCTTGATTGCTGGGACTATGGGTTTTTTGTTATTCATTTTGTTGTTCTCATATCTTAACCTAGAGAAGGTACTCAGTTATTACTAAATGAATTCATGAATGAACAAATGAGTCCAGATATAAATGAATATAAGTGAAAACCACTACTGCATAAACAAATGGAGTTTGACTAGATTAATCCAACTTTGATATAAATGAGACTGGGATAATATCTCTAGTATTAAGTCAGTTACAACCAAACAGTGAAGTTTAAGGTCTATAAAATCGAAAGCTTGAGTTGACAATATATTACCTACTCATCTTCAAATATACACATTGCTTCATATTCAATTTCTGTTTGGCCAAGAGGTAAATATTCTGAATCCAATCATACTTTAGACTGGCTGGTAGAAAGGCCATAGAACCAGAAAGCAGTGGATGTGTGCACGTGTACACACACACACACACACACACACACACACACACACACACACACACACACACACACACACACACACACACCAATTCAGCCCCTATTCCTGCTGTTTCCCAGCTTCTTGACTTGAACCAAATCACTAAGTGTCCCTAAGCTAATTCCGTTTATATTTTTTTAAAAAATTTTTCTAATCATGTCCTTCAACTAATTTGAGGATTTCCTACCAGAAATTTTCAGACATTCTTTCACATTATAATCATTTTGTATTTTTGTTAAAAAATTATATCTTTAAGTATGCTCTGTTTTCTTTATACATTGGACAACTCTATGTATGTGTCTATGATATGTTAATTGATGAAAAGTCTCATAAGGTAGAGTAAAATAAACATTTTGAAAGTTGATTAAATACTAAGCAATATTTTAGACAAGGGGTCAGCAGACTATGACTCCTGGACTGCCTGTTTTGGTAAACATATTTTTACTGGAACATACCCACATTCATTCATTTATGGATAATGTATGCTGCTTGCACATCACAACAGTGGAGTTGAGGAGTTGCACAAGCCTGAAATATTTACCATCTGTTCCTTTGCAGGAAAGTTTGCTGAATCCTGCTCTAGGTACGTCACCTATGTTGAGTTATTGAATCACAAAAAAAAATACTATGAAGTTGGCACTGTGATTATTCCCATTTTATGGATGATAAAATGAGGCACCAACAGGTTAAGTAATCTGTCCAAAGTCACAAAATTAGCAAGTGGCAGAGCTAGGATAAAGGCACTTTTTAAACCGCTGCCTGTCAAGCTAATTTAATTGAAAGAATCTAAGTAAAGAACTCTATTCAAAATCACTTTTTTGGTTGTTTCGTACTCCGTATGTTATTTTTCACTACAACACATCAATTTTACAAAATTTGATGTGAGAGAGAAAAAAAGTTTGTATCTGCAAACTCGCAAACCTGGCTGTCACAGTGTTTTTAATCCAAGTTAACCTGATGCACTTTAATGAATAATTTACTAGTTTTAAAATTAACAGTGGTTTTCTAAATACTGAATAGTAATGTATATATCATAAACATAAATATGTTTTATTTATATATAAAACATATAGTAGTATCCTTCAGAGTCATGCTATATGTTATGAAATCCGGTAAAATCTGCTTGAAAGAACTGCTAATCTTGATGCTTTCTTCCTTCAGTGGTATACTTTTTTGGGTTTGCTTCTAAAAGGTGAAGCTTTAAGGCCAAATTATTAGAAAGCATCAGGGTTACCAATTCTTTCAAGTAGATTTTGTTGGATTTCAAAATCTCTTAATGTGTACTTCCTTTCATTCTGGAGGCTTCCCTCACTGGAATGCAGCTGTGTGAAGAAGTATGCCAGATGTGAAACTTCATGGAGAAATGTTCCAGGTTGCCCTTCCAGGAGGGCTAATGGGCCCCTCATACGACAATGGTACAGAAGTTCAGTTTGTAAAGTCCTTCCCTGCTTTAAATTCTATACCATGGGTTTAAATACTTCCACATTTTCTAAAATCTTGAAGAGTATTCAAAATAATGTAAGTATTGCAAAAGATCAGAGCTCTCTCTTAAGAAGTCAGTAGCTCCAAATGGCTAAATCTTTGACTCGATTAGCCCAATGATCTCATAAAAGTTAACTGACACACAAGTGGCAATTCTAATAGAATATACATAATGTATTCATTCATTCATTAACATTGATTGAGCATCTACTATGTGCTAGCCTCTGTTCTAGATGCTGGAGATACAGCAGTGAACAAAACTAATAAAAATTCCTGCTGAGTCATCCTTAAAGTTTATCATAATTATACTCCAAATTAGCTGTAAATAAAAAACTCTGCTCTGGATTTTAAAGGAAAATGAAACATATACAGTAAATATGCATTTCTCTCTTTCAAAATCAATATACAAAGAGGAGTAGAAAAGTTTTATTATTTGTACAGTTGTTATAAGATGATAACTTCTAATAGGTATGCTTTTCATTCTAGCTTTATATGCCTTATTTGCTAGATTTTTCCTTTGGAATTTTTATAAATGTTCTTATAATGCTAATATTTAATTTTTTTCCTCTTGTCAGAAAAGGACTTTTTCATGTGAAAGTTATGTTGGGGAGTAAAGGGAAAGATAACATAATTTTTGCCCAACACCATGAAAGGAGAGCCAGCCACCAGCCTATTACTTATATGGTGAGGTTATAGACATACTCTGAGGATAGAGTAGACAAAGCATGAAACATGGCGATATAGGAAATTGGACCCCATAGCAGTCTTTCCTCTTTCTAAAATACAAAATCAACCCTCCCACCCTCCGCATCTGTGGATTCCACATCCACAGATTCAACCAACCACAGACTGAAAATATTGAGGAAGAAAATTCAGAAAGTTCCAAAAAGCAACACTTGAATTTGCTGGCAACTATTTACATAGCATTTACATTGTATTTATAACTATTTATATAACATTTACATTGTATTATGTATCATAAATAATCTAGAGGTGGTTCAAAGTATATGGGAGGATCTACATAGGTTATACACAAATACTATGTACACCATTTTACACAGGGACTTGAACATCCACTGATTTTGGTATCTGCAAGGGTCCTGGAACCAACCCCCTGCACAGATACTAAGGGATGATGGTTTATGAATTCATGTGCTCTGAAATAGCAGAATCCAACAATGACTAACACCAACACAAAAAAGAATACTTCTAGATGATGCTAGGAAAGTGAATGGGTCCTCATGGCTATCCTTACCACTGCCTGATTCTCTAACAGTGTATAAAAATAGGTCTGCTTCTGAAAGGCATCTTGTAAGGAAGATAGGGGAAAATAATGATAACCTTTTGATGAATGATCAAGGTAAGCCTTTTATCAGTAATGTTTTCATCCCGTGTACTCACCTCCTGAGTGAGGGAAAAGGATTAAAAGAAACTAAGAGATCTAGACCCACCCACATGTAAAATGGCTGTGGTATTATTACTCATCCAAAATCAGGGAACAATATTCCATTATCAGGAGAGTACATTTCCCTGAACAAGAACAGTAACCTGTTTTTAAGCCCTGAGTCCAAATGTCATTTTGAAGCAAATGTCATCCTGTGTATATAAATGTTTTATAAATTAATTTTATTGCATGCCTTGGTTCACTAAAACACGTGCACACACACACACACACAGATTATTTCAAGATATTTTAAAATTTTAACTGCTAATTATAAACTTCATAGCACAATATAAGTATAAAAGGAAGATTTTTGAGGATGATCTGAAACAGGCAGTCATGACATCTTCAGTTGATGTCATGAAAAAAGAAATGACTTCAGAATCACAGGTGCAGCTACTAGAGTTAGCAACTCTTTCCACATATTTAACAACTGAAAGAAATGGCCCAAATATAAGATCATTCTTCCCAAAATGTTTATTTTTCTTACTGGCCACCTATCATTTAGGTATAATTTGTGATCAAATCATACATAACACAAATATGCTATGTTGCACATATGACCAAGACACGGGGAAAAAAAAGGAGTTAACATGGCAATCTTCTTTTGAGAGGAACTAAAACCAAGCCAGGAAAGCACTAAATCTCTAATACCTCTGAATGAGATAATTATTTTCCTTGAGAAGTCACTCCTTTAAACATGAGTGATTTGCTTTGCTAGAAATCCAGTATATTTCATTAAGTAATTACCCCTAAAATACTGTAAAGGAACTGATATCACTTGAGAAACATTTCCTAATCATTAATCATTAATTACATAGAATCTATACTGAGGTCCAACTAGTAAAAAAAAATAAAAATTAAAAAAGGCTATTACAGTAAAAGTATTGTATACCCACTTCATATAACAGGGACAGCACTTTGCATTCTGAACATCATTAATTGGGATGCTGTTTGACATTAGTTTTGTATTAAGAGATCCCTCCATTTTTCAAATAGCTCTACTGATAACATAATGTTGAATCCCCTGCATATGATCCAGAGAATTTTATGAACAGACTGATGAACCTAATTCCTTCCACCACAAACTGAATTCTAGTGTAATGGGGAAATCTTTATGTTTTCTGTATTCTTTATTTTAATATTTTTATTTTGTTAAACGTCAAGTTCTAATACAACCAGCAAACTTTGAAAAACATGTACGTTTAATAAAAGCAAATTTTTAGCAATTTAAATAATTATAAAATAAATGAAAAATATTGCTTCAGTTTTTATATCTATTTTCCAGCTTTTTCGATTTGTCTTTAATCAAAGAAAATTCATTAGTAAGAAAATTTTTTGAAATGCAGAAAATGGCAGTAAACCAACCATGCTGGTATTAAAAGAATTGGTAATATATTAAGAATTAAAAGATAATCTCAATCAAAGTGTGAACCCTTGATTGGTAATAATACTTTAAAAATGAGGTTTCTGATGCACTTTCTAGTTAATCATCAGGCTGACAACCCTTCTTACTTACTACACTTAAATTTTTTTTTTTTTTTTTTTTTTACTAAAGTGTATTGGGATGTTTTGCTTAATATTCAGGAAATTATCATGATCATAAGTGAATCTTTGCTGATGACTGAGGGTTTAGTGATAATTCAGAAGGATAATTATGAATATAATTATCATTCTACTTTCTGAAGAGCTGTTTGGGCTGGATTCACTCCCTGGAAGCTACTAGATTAGGTGCTTTTCTGACACTCTATTCCTCTAGCATTTTACGCATAAGTTGGTCTTAACATTTCATAAGCTGCATTGAAATGAGTTTGTATGTACCTGCAATCTTAAGGCAATTTTCATGGTTTTAGTATACAGTTGGTGCTCAATAAATACATGTTGAACTCAATAATTTATAGCCTACATCAGAGAAGAATGAAAAGACTTCATCTTCCGCAGAGATCAAAGAATATTTAAGCTCAATCTAAGCATAGACAGGACAAAAAATGTTGATGTGCTTGTAAAAATTGAGCAAATAATAAACTGATTTCTTTCATAATAAATAATGTATTGCATTGCTTACATTTGTAATATTGACAAATATGGCTCTAGGAGGACGAAGAATACTAAGCAAAATATAGATTTAATCACACTGTCTCGGTGAGTATAAATTTAAAAGAATTACAATTTCCCACAGCATTAAAGGTCTCTTTAGACCTGAAGAAGACACTGAAAACCTAGAGATTTCATCTTTCCATTCAGGAGACAGAGAAGAGAGATACGGCAAAAGCACAGCTTAAAATATACAAAGGATACACACTATATTTTACTTTTTAATTCAATGGATGTATAACAGTCTTTTTCAAATTTTTTATTTAAAAAAGCATATGCTTCATTATAGTATGGAAAGTTACAAACTGGTTAATGATAAAAAAAAAAATTCAAATCCCAATCAGAAAATTACAATGAACATTAACCATTAATAAAAGCTACCATTTACTGAGCATTTATTGTTTGCCAGGTACTGTGTTAATCTCTTTATCTACATTGGTTAATTTAATTCTTAAAACTGCTTTATGAAGTAGCTATCATTTTCACTTCTGTCAGATAAGGAAGCATTAAGAAGTGAATTAAACTTCACATTTAAATCAAAAGCTAAAAGTATATACTCTTCTAATCAAATTTAACTCTGTTAGTGTTTATATAACTTCCTGAGTGCTGCTTCTGACACTTACCTTTAATTAGATTAATACAAATTTTCTAAAGCCTAGAAATGGAATGTTTCATTTACATTTGAATTTGATGAGACTACTAAAATACATTGGGAAGAGTGAATGAAAGGTACTCTATTAAATATAGTAACTGTCCCCCAACCCCTTTTCTTAAACCATAGATCTCAACTGTCCAAAAGAAAACTACACATTGGGCTAATAATACAAGATACAAATTTTGATCAAATTATATAACTGCTTTTAAGACATTATTCTACTCTCCAAAGGGGAAAAAAATGATTAAAGGAAAGTGTTCACATCTCTATGTAATAAATGGATGAAAGAAATAAATTCTTTATTTGTCCTATGTTTAAAAATATTTGTGATTACAAAGAAAACCAAGCCAACTGTTTTAGTGTAGAGTTCATTGGGAGGGGGGATGTTTTTATATCAGAAGAATATAGTTAAATATAGAAATAAATAAAAAGAAGAATCACTGAAGACTGACTTCCTATCACATAAATGAATTAAACATATAGTACATTATAAAGAACCTAAAAGAGGACTTATAAAAGAAACTAAATTATAGAAGGAGGTTACTAAAAGATAACACTTATATCAGTAAAATTTTAAATATACATGGCAGCCAAATACTATTAAAAGTCAAGCAAGATTCTCACTCTAATTGAACCATCTGTTATGAACTGAAAAGTTTAAATACCACATAATATCACCCAGTGAATGAGTATATGATATATAAAAACACAGACCTAAACCGTAAGTCAATTTTTAAATCTTATTTATGATTTTAACTTTTTAATGTAATATTTTCCACATTACTATCTGGTTTACATTGCTTACTACTAAACTGATAGCAATTTTTCTAATGACAGTATGACACTAATGGACATTTCTCTGACCTCTTAGGTCGATAAATATATAAATAAATAAATACAGTTGTAGTTGGGAAGTTAACCATAATTTCAAGCTTAAGAAAATAAATTAGCAAACATACTCACTGTTTTTACTTTTGTCACGCAGATTTTCATATACTTAGATAAACTAAGATAATACATAATCACTGTAGAAAATTCATAAAAGCGTTTAAAAAGACAAAACACTCAGAGCTCATTGGTAAATCCCCATCAACGTTATGGGCTTATCTTCAGGATCTTTGTATACACATAACATATTTTTTACAAATAAAATAATTCTAAACATGCTGTTTTACAATTTGCCTTTTTTTCTATAACATTATCAGGAAAATCTTTCTAAGGATAATGACTATATATGATAGACATTATACTTTTTAGTGCCTGCACCATGTTATATTTCATCAGTACACCATGATTTTTTTACCTATACCCCAGTAATTGATATTTAGGCTGTTTCCAGTTTTTTCATTATTACAAACAGTACTTCGAGAAATACTTTCATTCACATTTCACCCCAAATTTGTTTAGTTTTCTCCTGAAAATAAATATCAAGGAGGAGAACTGTTGGGTTCAAGAGCGTGCATAAATAGTTTTAAAATATATTGACATCGCACCCAAGAATCTCTTACTACTTTAAACTGCTGTTTAGCACCCTGAGAGAGTACCTATCATAATTTGTAAAAATTCATCATTTGCCTCCAACTTTCCATATCCTCCTTTCCTCTGTTAATGAACAATCCTCTTTTCCTCAATTTAATTCATAATAACCAACAGTTACAATTAACACAGAGGTATAATTCTATCCCATTTCTTTCTATGTACATGTATTCTTTCATTCAAATCTATCATATTATAGTCAAAGAAGCCGTATCAAAACAGTAAAGAAACTACAAAAGTTAAACCAGCCTTGTCACATATCTCAAAACTATTATTATTATTATTTTTTTTAACTCTAAATTTGGTCCCAGTGGAGAATGCACTCAGATGAAGAAGACATGAAGCTTAATTCTCCCTGCTTTTGAACGTTGTAAAAGACAGGGACTACAGTACTGAAAGCAGGCACATTAGAATACACCAAAAAAGGTGCTATCAAACCTGTTCTACTTCCTTAAACTGAATTCATACATCCTCACAAAAAAATTTCTAAAGAATATTTATATATATATACACATGTACATTTTTAAAAGATATAAATATACAACTGCCTTGAATACTCTTACAATTAACGTTCAATTTAACAGACATTTGAAAGCCTGCTGCATTTTAGAAACTGTAGTAATTTCTGTGGGGATATAAGGATAAATTACCTCCTAAAGCTCAAGGAGTTTCCAATATATCTAACTTAGGAGAAAAATATGAATGAAGCTATTAAAAAACTCATATTAGCATAATTTCCATTTTATATTAGATATTACAATATGCTTTGGGATCAAAGACATACCATAAATATTACTTAAACTATTTTATTGAAAGCATAATTTTGACCATCTTTCTTCAAAAGCAAAAAACAACAATGAAATCCAACAAAATAATTAGAACCCCAAGCTTGGAATCAAGGAATATCCTAAAATAAATGACGTTAATGTTCAATTCACAGCACTGTAAACTCCTGTGTAAGTAATTAACACATTTACTTTCTCGAAAGACAGAAAATTGTGTTTAAAGTGGAAAACAAGTACAACAAAAACTGACAAAGAAAAGGGACTAAGGAAATCTGGTGAAAGAAAGTTTTGATGGATTTCTTTTGGTACTGCCTTTCTATAATCCCCATTTAGAAATCTACCTCTGCTTTATTTTTTTTCCTCCTGAAATAAGTTATTTGTTTTGTTTTTTACTCATATATATAATGGTAATACTGAGCATGCCAAAATCAAGGTAATGGTGTGACATTTCCATATATGTTGTTAAAATATTTCTTTCAAATTAAAATTGTAGTACAGATCATCTTATCATTATCGATCTTTGACACTTTTATGGTTATAATAAAAATGATACTTTTCAATCTTTTATTTCCCCCCAAAGTAAAAGAATATTTAACTTACTTAAGGGGGATAATTACCATAGAAATGCAGATACCTGCTTCAATGGTATGTTCATTGCATTCTTTTTCTAGATTTTGATGAACCATATTGTATTTATTGTCTGCCTACATCGTTAAAACTGTCTTAAAGATAACTTAAACCAGCTTTGGGTGACATTAGACAAATGTACACTTAATTTACTTAATAAAGACACATTACGTACACAAAGGACTGCTTTGTCTGGAGCTGTCACAGTGGTGAGCCGCAAGGGCTCACAAGGGCAGTTAGTCCCAAGTAATCTGTGTCCAAATAAGGCACTGTCCTTAAAAGCTGGCTTATACTTTATCATTTTGTTGTTAATCAGTAGTTCAAAATATAATCTATCCTTGAAATTGCTTTTTTTGGATTCATTTTGTCCTTGGAGGTTGGTGTGGTACCATGAAAAGTGTGTGATCTTTGGGGCAAAGGGACTTGGGGTTTGGATTGCCACAATATCATTTCTTGCATGACCTTTGGAACATCACTTCACTTAAAATTAGCTGAGCTTTGGTTTTTTTTGTAAGTAAAGCAGGGTTAATAAGTCCTACCTTAAGTAGTTCCTTTGCAGATTAAAGGTGTCTTATATATATATGTGAAATACACCTAGCAGGCAGTACCTTGAATAGTAGTTACTCAAATAAATAACATAAATTAAATGAAAATGTTAGACTAACATGTGAAACAAAAAAAGCAAAACTAAAATAAACAAGAAAATGTTACTTATATAGAGTAATATATCTAACTTATCTATATCTAATAAGCAAGGAAGTTGCTTTCTCAACAAATCAAAGGAGAAATTTTTAGATATTTTTTATGAACTGCTCAAGGGAGCTACCTGCAGAGACTGTCATAAGAAAAATAAAGTGATTTATTTTGTTCTTCTTTTTAACAAATCTTTTTCTTGTTACTATAGAGAGTTCTTCATCATGAGGTTAAAATCCCTAGAGTAGCCAGTTCCTAAAAATCTGCTACTGTCTTCCCTTTACAAACCATTATACACATAGCCTGAAATCCCACCATTAAAATCAAAGATCTACGTGTGAAGAGTTTTATGTACATGTAAGTCTTCCAATCAGAAAAATCTATACTAAATATTTTTAAAGGAATACAATTTCCAAAAAAGGCAAGGTCCTCAGATACTCTTCATTCAACCATCATCTTTTATAACATTTGATTCTAATGTTTCAAGAAAATTCACTGTGACTTTTAGTGGACATATGTTACAGCAAATATTTGAGTACAATCACTGGAATGTTAAATATGAAACCAGGAATGACTACAGAGCTCAAATCACTATGTATTTGCTTATTTTACTTTTTATAATTTACAGACTTTACCTTTTTTCAAAGTCTCCAATGTTCCTCAAATAGTTCAGAGGGAAACACCATGCTCCATGTTACAAAAAACGGAGCATGTCACCCTAAATATTTAGAATTTGTTTACTTTTGCATTATACTCTTACTTACTAAAAGAGAATTATGTGTTAGAATGAGTAAGACAGTCCATAAAGACTTTTAAGTATCTTTAATCCTAGTTAACCAATATCCCAGCAATATACTCATATAGAAATATATATATATGTATATATATGTCCTCTCACAGTTCTCATAGCAAGTTTAGTGATGACTACATTCCTAAAATAAGTGCAAAAGCCATGTATCCTTGAATCTCCCTCTTTCTGGCAAGGTGGCTTTTTTTTTTTTGAAAAAGGTTTTTATTTAGGTTCAACTTTAGGAATCCCCGGTTTCCAAGGATGTGAGGCAGTCAGCTAGAATTTGGCCTGCTTGGGCCCTGAAAGCTCTGTAGGTATTTGCTCATTGGATGGTCACCTCAGTTTTGGTTTTTTTTGTTGTTGTTTTTTTAACTGGAGTATAGTTGATTTACGGTGTTGTGTTAGTTTCAGGTGTACAGCTTTAATAGTGGAAATACCTGAATTAGTAACAGAACACATAAGATCAACCAGTGTGCTGTCATCCAAATGTAATGTGTAAGAATCTGGCAAGTTCATTGAATATGAGATGGTTACTGAATGAAGTTGACTAGGAGAACACAATCTGAAACCAAAGGGAGGAGATAAGTTAAAAAGATGCCACATCTGTTGATGGTGGGAGGAAAAGGGTTCATTTGGCTCTTCAAACTGCTTAAGGTAGTACTCTGTGTGGCCAAGTTCCAGATTTCTTCCTCGGGAATTTTCTGCCTATCACTACAATTTCCAGTTCATAAAAGACTGATTCTAGTTCCAAACTAATCACATCTTTCTTCTTTGTGAGACCTCCAGGGCTCATTTCTAACAGCTGTGGGGTTCCAAGACAGATTTTCAAACCAACTGTTGTACCAAAAAGAGAGCAAATAAAACAGTAGGCATTCTTGAACAAGATGAAACTCCAGCCAATTGTTTCAGTCCTGACACAGGTCTCTTCAAGTGCCCTCTTGCCCAAACCAAGGAGAGCTACTGTAATGGCTTCAGGCATCTGAGCCAGTGAATTCAGCCTCTAAGAAGCCCTTAACTACTGATCAGCCTTATTAAGTGTCTAAGTCAATTCTAAAGGAGAAAGAGATGGCCCTGGTGCACATTAGGTAAATGGACAAATATTTGATAGATGTTGAATTAATAAATGCCTTGTGCCTCACACACACAAGTTGCATTAAAGTAAAACAAAATCTTAGGGCAAATCATGTAGCAGAAACAATGCTTGATTTGCAGTCATGAGGTTCTACTCCTAGATGACTACTAATATGTGACCCAGGGAAAGCATGTGACAGCCACTCAGTCTGTCTCTTCAGCAGTGTCTTAATTTCCAAAACAAAGAGTTTGGACAAGTCTCTCAATTCAAATTATTGAACTGAACCTACGGATGTTGGAAGGATGCTGTGCAACTGGATCTAGGCTGTGCCCCTAATTTCAATCAGAGAAGCTCTCATTTTATCTTTTTTCATACACAGAACAAATTGGGTCAGACCAGCTGGGATGCAACTCTAATTGCAGCCACTTACTAACCTGGGCCAGTCACTTCAACTCTCCATGCTTCAGTCTCCTTACCTGTGTAAAGAGGAAAATGATGGCAACCACCTCAGAAACTATCTCATTTAATCCATGTAAGGACCCTACACAAAATACTTGGAACAGTGACTTGCATAAAATATGAGTTCAAATTTCACACAATAACTATCTGTTATCATCATCATCATTATCACCAAAGAGAAATCTCATAAGGAAGATGGTTCAAAAGTAAGTTCTTCATTATACTGATGCCTCACTATGGCAGAACACATGGAAAACTTCAAAGGAAAATATTATTTAAAAATTCACAGAATGACATATAGTCTATGCCAAAAATGGTTTATAAAATGAAAAAAATCATCAAATAATCAGATTAGAGAAAGTGCTTTCTATTTAAAATTTAGATTTGACCATCACAGATACATTTTCAAAGAAATAATTTTGTTACGTATGAAGTAATTAATAATTCATTATTGCATTAAAATACTGTCTTCACATTAAAGACCTTGACAATCAGCTTATAATCAATGCTTTGCTTACACTTTTCAACTTGCTGCTTCCTTTAGAAACTCAGGGTCATGGAGAAGTTATTTTGTCATATCACAAATTATGAAGTAACCATTTTTAAGTAATAATTATATATAGCTGGAAAGCTAAAGTTCTGAGTAGATGCTATGATATGAGAAACAATGAAAGCAACAGTCTTACTAGATTTTAAATATCATCATGCCTGACATTACTTCTCTACACTCTATTTTATGCCAAAAACACATTTTCCAGTATAAATTATAAATTTAGATCATTTCTACAAAAAGAACACAGGCCTCTCTGCAGTGGCATGAAATCTGTAAAAGCAGATGTGATTCTTTCATCGTCTGCTGTGCTGCCCACCTGGACACCCAATGAAGGAAACCTGCTCAGCTTTCTGTTCCCAGGGCCACCCCTTACAGCGGCACCAGGCAGTTTCTCTAGAATCTCTAGGCAGTGCACCAACTACCCAACTGGACAGCCCTGAAGAACCGTTAAGTACACAGGGGCCTTTGCTTTTTATTCTCAACCATGGTACTTTTATTTCACCAGAGATAACTTAAAAGAGTCTGGTGCTTCAGAATCCTAGTTTAAAGATGAGCAAAATAACTGTATCAAGAGCACTGGAGGCTAAGAGAGAGCATAAACACATCTTAAACATTTCAGTTGGAATTACTGTTCCTCTGACTGGTCAATCCTTACTAAGGGTAACTGCATCACCAAGACAGAGTCAGTCCACATAAGGACTACTTAGTTTCCCCATTCTGTGGTAATAATCTGCACACCCAGACTGGCACATTCCATCCCTTGTACGTGATTCAGGAGATCCAGGCAGGAGTGAAACCAGATCAGTATAAAAGGCACCAACAACTCAAAGGCATCCCTTCAGATTAAGGACTACTAGAAAGAAGCTGTGTGCCAGGAAATCCCATTTGCTCCAAAATATATTTGATGAAATATATTTTTAACATTTCATATCTAGTTACTTGGGCTAATACGTTATTTTTACAACTACAAGAAGTTCAGGGGTGGTCAATCTATTAAGAATGCAGGGCAGATAGGAATTTGCCAAACAGACAAAATAAAAGCGTTCCAGACTGAGGATCCAGCATATAAAAAGTCATAGTGTTGTGTAACAGCATATCATTCTAAGAGAAAACACAAGTGGTTTGGGTTTTACAGCAAGTAGGGTCATTTTTATTGAGAATGCAAGCAGGGGCAGATCTTGCTGTAAAGTCTGGTTTTTGTCAATAGGGAGACACTGAAGAACCCTAAGCATAAAACACCTTATCCAGAATGACACATTTTAGAAAGATTACTGTACAAGCAATCGTCTGGAGAGGGGATAGGCTGTGAGGATGCAGTTCATCATTCCTCCAGGAGAGGTAATGGGGCCTTTAATCAAAGCACTGCCAGTAAAAACGGAAGAAAGGAGATTTTACAAAATGACCATACAGACTGCTGAAAATTCCTAACAGAAATCATACCAAACAGCCATGGGTATTTGAAAGACAGACAGAGAGAGAAAAAATAGTAATTTTGAAATCCTGAAGAAACTACGTTACATTTTAAATTAACTCAAAAATTTAGCAACTATTTAAAAAGAAACATTTTATATTCATTAGAACAGGAACAAGAGTTTTATCTTCAGAAAATAGCTAGTCATACAGGAATATAATTCAGAGACATATAAAAATCAGCAAAATTTTCTCAGTTCATTTGAATGTACAGTTAGAGACAGCTAAGCTGGGAGTATGATAGGATTTTAGATTCTCTTTAAACTTCTTCATAAAAGGTGTAATAAAATTAGAAGAAATAAAACAGGAATGAACTCTTTTTGGAAAGCAGATGATCTTACACTGAGTAATATGATATGAATCAACAATTACGGCTGATAGGGCTGAACTCCTGATAAGGCATGATTGGTAGAGGCAGGATCATAAACACCAGAGCTGGAAAAGAACTCACAAGAGAGGCATGTAATGCAAGAGCCCGCAAAGGGGATGGAGGAGCAGGCAGCATCATGTGAGAGACTCAGAACTACAGTGTGAGAGCAACAGAAGGCATGAGACTCATCATAAAATGAGAAAGGATGGGTGACCCCTCACAAGGCCAGTCAGTGGGCTAAGGGTCATATAAGAAGGAACAGGGTAGTACATGGGACAAAAGGGCAGAGCAGGCTAGACAGGCCTACAAGACAGAGAAGATGGCCATGAGAAGACACCGGGCACACAACTAAGACAGGCAATTAGGGTACGCAGGCATCCGAGAGCACGTAAGATGGCCAAACCTAAGAACTGGACACTGGGAGAAGAACAAAGAGGAGAGTTTCCCTACTTATTTCTTGTCTATTACAGTTCAGGCTTTGAGTGGGGTAAGTGTCCGTAAAGGGTCCAATTGTGGGGCATTTTCCCGTATTCATCAAGACACACAGATATACACACACACAACACGACTGCAGAAATAGGCCAGTAGATGCTTTCATGGTGCAGATACCCCAGGACAGAGCTCCTGAAACAGACGTGAAGAGTTTTAATGAGCTAGTAAGGGCTACTACTAATCAAGAATTTTAGGTTATGAAAAAACATCAGGATAACTCCTTCTATATATATATACAGGCTGAGAGGACTAAACTGGGCTTGTTTCAGCACATCCTGGAATACTAGAAATAGAAAGTGCGAAGGGAAACATTCCAGGGACAGGGGTTAAGTGTCCTCAAGTCATCCCCTCTCTCTTGCATGATTTTTCATCCTTTTATCTTTCTAGAACCCTGAAGTCTGTTTAGACACTGGGCTTTTCTTAGTTTGTTTTGATATTGGTATGGCTAGAACTCTTAATAAATTCTGAATTTAAATGAAAAAATACATTTTGTTGTTATTTCAAAGGTGAACATGAACTAAAATACTAAACACAAATTAAACAACAAATATGCATAGGAGTATCTCTCCCTTTTAGGAAGAGGCAATGAATGGACAGTTAGAGGTCACTCCAGTTGAGAGAGAGCGATCATAGGCACATATAACACTGTTCACCTCAGGCACTGAGGAACTCCTCTCCCCATCCCCTATGCAACACTCAGCTTTAGTGGTAATTCCTAAAGCTAAGTATTGGGTTAAATAAAAGGAAGTATTACTCTATGGTATACATATTGTTACTTAGATCATAAAAAGATTGGAAAAATATGAAATATACAAATTTACAGATGGCACCCTGACAATGGATTATCATGGGAAATTAGACACATTTGAGCTTTATTATCTAGTTAAAGGCAAAAACAAACACAAAAGCATACAGCCCATGATGACACTGTCGGAGAGACAATTCGGCTGAATGGAACAATATGACAGCCCACATGTTGGCAATGATGATGTTATAAGCACATCTTATGTTCAATTAAGCTTTTAATGGATTTCAACATGAGATTTCCCATTTTTAAATGGAAACAATTACACTTTTGTGAACCTTCAAAATTAAAGTATCAAACCAAGTATAATTGCAAATTCTTTCACTGCAGATTCCTTGCAGCTAAAAAAATTTGTGCCCTGGGCCCTCTGGCTCATAGTGATTGACAATGGTAGCAAGTAAAGATTTCTGCTTAGAATTTCCCCCTTGTTCTCAAAGGTAAAATCTTTTCCTACCGAAATGCTCAGTGCTGATGAAATAGTCCTAGTCTAATTAGGTTTCATCTTGAAAGGAGTTAAGTAACTATAGCTGATCATCACTAGAAATTACAAACCCTCACCTAGTAATTGGGTTTATTAATTGAACCCACATGCATTAAATGCCAGTTGTGTCTGAAGTCCCAGCTGGGTGTTACAAAAACAAACAAAATGTATGATATGATCCCTGATCATCAGATGTTTACAATCTATTTGAAAATACAGTCACACACTGAGGATAGAGATGAATGATCATACAGAAGGTTAGGGGACGAAGAACTGTGAAACAATATGCGCTAAAAGAATTCTGGGAAGGGATGATTAATAGGGATGGGAACAGTTGAGAATGCCTTTGCCAAGGAAGTTGATTTGAGCCAGACATGAAATACGAGTAAGATTTGCCAAAGCAGCAAAAACACTCCAAGCACAGAGAACCCTACATGAAACGATTAGTGTCAATAACCACCAGGGCAAATTTAGGGAATAAGGAGGTAGATAACTGGCCTTTTGGATTTGAGGGCTCAGAGTGGTAATCTAGAGACAATTTGCGATGTTTTTAAATTTAGAGACTGATGATGTATTTTTAAAGTCAATCTAACTAATGGAGATTTACTCCTTAGGTAGCAGGCAACACTGAAAATCTTTTTGTTCAAATTACCTATTTTAATGCAGTCGAAATTCCAACCTGATTCATAAGGGAAAATCTGTCTCCTGCCAGAATGATTTAGTCATTGTTGGTTCAACAAGGCACATGAAGAGTTGCTCTAGGGGAAGCAGTCCTTGCACAGTTTGAATTAGCTAGAGATGAAGAAATAGTGTAGCTAAATTCCCAGTAGAGCCCAAGCATGTACAGAAATTTATAGCCACTAGCAACAATCTCACTTTACCAAAATAAGGTCCTTGGGGACAGGTTTCATGCGTAATTTTAGACTATTCCTAATTCTCAGTTCAGTGCCTGGTCACTTCTTATAAATGATTGACTAAATGGAAAATATAAACTACACTAATAATATCTCTAAATATTATTTTAAATTGCTAAATCTATTTTCTAGAAGCAATGTGATACAGCATAAAGAATTTGGGCTTTGAAAGCAGATAAACTTGACTCAGCAATTTTTTAGTAATATGGCTTTAGACCAATAACTTCTCTAAGTCACAGTTTTCTCATTTGTAAAACAGAGGTAATAATACTAACTTGAAGAGTTGCTGTATCTATATACATTAAAAAACTTGCCTAGGGGCTTCCCTGGTGGTGCAGTGGTTGAGAATCCGCCTGCCAATGCAGGGGACACGGGTTCGAGCCCTGGTCTGGGGGGGTCCCACGAGCCACGGAGCAACTGGGCCCGCGGGCCACAACTGCTGAGCCTGCGTGTCTGGAGCCTATGCTCCGCAGCAAGAGAGGCCGCGATGGTGAGAGGCCCGCACACCTCGATGAAGAGTGGCCCCCGCTCGCCGCAACTAGAGAAAGCCCTCGCACAGAAACGAAGACCCAACACAGCCAAAATAAATAAATAAATAAATAAAATTTTTAAAATAACAAACAAAAAAAACTTGCCTAGCTCACAGCCTGGTAATATAATGTAATATACAATTCAACTTACAGTACAGAGTTTTCTAATGCTAGTCTTTTGTTAATCAATGGTTGAAATTTATAAAGCTAAATGAGTAGCATGTGAAAATAAAATTAAAATTAAGAACCAACCTAATATATTTTATTATTATTTTTGGATATCTTCAAAACAGCATGTCTTAAAACAACTTATTATATTTTGACTAATTAAATATCTACTATCTTTCTCTGTAAAATGATGCCAAATCTAAAATGCACAGTTTCTTACCTTATTATTAAAATTAAAATATATGCAGAGTTACTTTCATCTTAGTATAAATTAGAGAAAAGAGTAATTTTGAAAACTTCTCATTTTCAATCTCTTGGACCTGTTCAGTACATTCCCTTTGAATTCCAAATATTCCATTTTCTTCTAAATGCTTTCATGTATTTTTAAAAAGAACACCAAGGAATGTGCTAAGTATACATTTTATAGGTACATACTGCAATAAACTTTAATTTTCTAGCTTCATGGAAAAGAACTGCCAAATTCTTATATTTATCTGGCATAGCAGAGGGATTTACATTGATATTTAACAATAATAATTTAGAGTTGCATACATCAATTCTCTTTTCTTCCCAATGCCACCCTATGTATCATCAAGTTTAGACATTTACCAAGTTCAAATCACAGCATGACTTCTGGCAGTGTGGCTTTACAGCCTAGGGTAGCTGGTGGCATTATTAATCATATTATACCCACAAGCTATGTCTTTTTTTTACAAAAAGGAGAAAAAGTATGTCCACCATTATACAAAGAAAATTATATCTATAGTATCAACCAACTCACACTCATAGTGTATGTAAAGCACAGCATCTCAGGAAAAATGACAGAAGCCACAAAATGCTCCAGCTCGATTAGTCCAATTCCACTCAAATAGCTTAGATAAATATAAAATTACTCTGAGGGGTTCTCTGTTTCTCACCACTGATCAAATATAAGCATTATTTCATGTTAGCATGCCATTTAAGATCTCTCTCTGTAAACATTTTCAACCCAAGAGCACTTATTATTCAGCTACTCATCCATGCATCCATCCATCCATCCATCCAACCCTGAAGTCAAACAAATATATATATTGAGTACTTCCTGTGTGTCAGTCCTTCTGCTAGGCTCAGATGATACAAATGTTTACAAGACAAGTATTTTCTCTGATCTCAAGCTGCTTACAGCCCAGTGGAAAAGACAGACAAGAAATGAGTCCACAGACAAAACAATTACAAGCTGTAATAAGTCTTAAGAAAGAAGCAAACAAAAGTTGTAACTGAAGATCTACTTTAAATACAGTGGTCAAATGAGGCCAATCTGAGAAGATGACCTCTGTGTGGGAATCTAAAGGATGAGAAGGAGGTACCTTTGCAAACTTGGGAGCCTCTTCACAGGCAGAGGCACAGTATGTGGCAAGAACTGAGGGCAGGAAATAGCTTGGAGTGTTGGAGAAACTGAAAGAAGTGCAGCATTCATTTTATTTATTCAAAAAATAAATACATGCATAATGCTTCACTAGTCATTGGTTTTAAGTTCTTTTTTCCCCCTTGATTCAACCGAAACTGCCTTAATGAATTAAAGTAGAACATTTTGTTCAAGCTTATATCTCTGGCTGACAGTTAGCTATTGCAGAAAAAGCACTAAGAATACCTTACCAACATGATTCCACTGCTGAATAAAAGAATTTTAAATTGGGGAGGAGGATATATTTTCTACTCCAAAGAATCTTGCAAATCCACTTACATCATGCTTTGAAATTCTATGTCCTCTGTGTAAAGAAAAATGAATTAAGATAAAGTTTCTATTCAGGTCTGAGTTCATTCAGAGGTAAAGAAAAATAACTGATAGTTGTTCTTACAGTATTTTGAATTAAATGTCTACAAAGAGCAAGAAAATATGTTGAGCATGCAATCAGTATACTTAACTACAATTATCTAATGCTTAGTTGAAGAAAATATGCATCATAAAACATGATCCATTTAATTACATTAAGTAATGTTTAAGCATTAAACATTAATGAGTAAATCATTACCTTGAAAACAGAAGTAGTATCAACTACTTTTAATATAGTGGTATTTATACTGACTCCAAAACTCCAGTCCCAAACTTGTACCAACTTATTTAACCCTCGCTATGCCACCTCTTAACTTCATGTGTATGTTTATGTGCGTGTTTGCGTGTACATGTACAAAGGAAATTTTTTGAAGTATCATTTTATAAGAAAATAGGAAAAGACCTGCCACAATGGCATCAATTTACTTCCACTGACCCACAGATAGCTCTTTTGAAAGATAGAGTAATTCTGTAAAATACATACCAATACGTAACAACACTGATTAAACTATAATGTGATATCCATTAAGTATAGACAATTTTCAGAGAAATAAATTGCTCATCACCTCAAATGCTAGAAAGATAACTTAAATCAGTGGTTAAGAATTATCCAATAAGTGGGTTAAATGCAGATTCCCAAGCTCCACTTAGAGATTCTGACTCAAGTCTGGAGAAGGGTCAAGAGATCTGCATTAACAAATATCCCATCTATTTCAGATGCAGATAGACTATTAGCGGCCTGAACTTTGGGGAACACTGCACTTTATAGCCTGGAAAATCTTAAGAAGAGTGTTTAAATACACCCTGGCCCATTTGCTCCAAGATCTTATTGTCACAGAACGTTTACCATTTAATAAAATTCTACAATCAAAATTATTGATTCCCCTTTGCTTTTGCTCAAAGTGTGAGAAATATCTACCATTTACAGACACAGTTACATCTCAACTCTTAAGGAACCAGTGAGAAACCAAATAGTCAGATCAGATGACTAAACACTTCATCCACACCATGAGTGTTGTGGGAAAATCCTCTTCCCTACCCTGCCTTTCCAAGGTAAACGTTAATTGTTCGAAGTTTCAACCTCCCATCAACATGATTTAATATAGCACAATGCATTTTGCATGCAATATTCAATGAAAGTTTGCTGGATTACATTAAGGCCTATCATTTTAATACTAGAAATGATGTGAATTTTGCATACAAAAATTACATGCAAGTGGTTGACTTTAGAAAGAGGTCAAACTTGAGAGCACGTGGCCAAATTTTAAAAACATTACCTGCACAAATAAAACTGAAAACAGAAAGTTCACAGAGTTTATTGCACACGCATTTCAATCTATACTTACGATGGGTTTACAAAAATATATTACGAGAAGGTGCCACTCTAAGAGAAATGAAAGCAGAAGGCAGATTTCCTGCACAGTCTATGTTTAACACGACACAGTCAACTTGCTGACATCTTAACAGGTGTGAAGATTGCCTCTTCTTTTATCTTTATACTAAGGAAATACTTTATTTTAACCTGTAGTAGATTTTAGAAGAGTACACCATCATAATTTATGAGGGGAGATGAATTTAGTTCATAAAAACTGATCTGCATTCAAATGGATTAAAGTTAAAAAAAAAATGATCTGCAGCTTTTCAGGATTTATTCCTATTATATCATATATACTCCTTTCTTGCCACTTCAACCAAGCATTCATGCAAACTCAAGACAAATGACTTAGCAGTAAATTAAATTAAACGAAAAAAACTTGACATTAATGTTGCTTCTAGATGTGTCCTTTAAAAACCTTACTCTGGTTGATTCCAAACACTTAGGCAAATTAATCCCAGTCAGATGAAGTGAATAATGCTTGAGGACACAGTCAGGTTTAAGTGTGGTTTGCCTTTGAATGATCCTTTCTATTCACTCATCATCATCTGTATAATTAATAGCCACTCTCCCAAATCACATGCCAGTTAATGAGATGCAGATAAAGGCTTAAAGGTCTGTACTGCAGTTCAGTCTTAATGAAAGTCAATATCCTTTTGCCAAGAAAGCCCAGATCACATTTGGCTTTCTCAGATAATTGAAGGGTTTTATGGAACCAAATAGTAGCAGTGAGTGGTAAATATTAGACCTTTCAAATAAATGCCATATCTAGCCACAAAAGGAACAGTCAGAAGTTATTTTTAATTTCTACGGAAATAAATTTGTTTTATTCTCTTCAAAGGATATTTAAAAGGAAACAAGGTACACATGTACGAGCACATCTATAACTTGTATGTCATATAAATACTTTTTGTCAGGTATGATCATTTAAAAATAGTTTTCATTCATATTACTTGATTCTTCTTGGATCAAATGTTAACTCTTCAGACTGGTATAAAAGGCCCTCCATTTACTGAATACATCTACTTTCAAGTTCCTTTTCTCAGCCTACATAAATGTGGCCTGGGAAGTTATACACTATCCTCTATAATCAGCCTCATTCTCATTCTTCTTAAACTCATACTTTCTGAACTACACCTCATGCCCTAAAGTGTTCTTCTCTTCCCTTCCACCAATATACATTAGAGGACAAGTTTCTGCTTGGAATTCTCTTGGGATTTGCTGTGTTCATTTACCTCCCTGAGCCAGATGTCTAAACACTTGATTACAGTGTTGCCCAGGAACCATTTTCCAGTTCTATCCTAAAACCAAACATTATCCTATTGATTATGTTAAAAGACTTTCAGGACCTAGAGCCACTTCTCTGTCCTCCCCAGGCCACTGGCACCTGAGTCAGGCAGCTTCTTTCCAATCAATTTTATTTTATTTAGTCAATCTCATTTAGATAAATAAAATTATCTGAAGAGACAGATAATATTTTATCATCTCTTCCTTAATGATAAAAATGAAATGAGGGGAATTCTAAGGGGGAAAATACAGATTAAAATAGCTATACCAAAATATCCTGCTTTTATGGCTCACTCATTTATCTTTTATTAACTTTTCAATACCTAAAATGTAATCCCCAATTTTGAGAATTATTATAAGTTGCATTTTTAAAATATTGTGCTGACAAATGTGAAAGACTCTATGATGTTAAATATTTAAATTTTGAAAAATTTTAACAAAAGATAATCGTTTTTCAATTCTGAAAAATAAAGAAAATTGAAATAGGTGAATCTAGCTATTTTAAGCTAGATTTAAGCTATTTCCTATCCCCATATACAGAAGAACCATTTTGTTACACAAATGGTGATACACCATGGGTCAGAGCAACACCCAAATAACCACAATTTCAAATAAGTTTGTTAGATTTTTGATATTTCTCCAAACCAATGTTTGAATCAAGCCAACCTCAAATAATTGGATTAAGTTTCATATTAACACATAGGGGGTACTTATCGTGTGTGAAGTACATTAAACCAGAGAATCTGTAAGAGAAGTATAATTTTTTATTCTACAGATTAGAACACTGAGGGCAGTGGAGGGCACTGAAGACTGATTTTAAACATAGGTCCTTTGAATATAAGACGAGTGTTTTTTCCATTACAACCTTGTCACTCTAAATTGGTCATATAAATAGAAGATGGTCAGAATCATTCATTACTGCCTTCTTAAATTGCTTTCCACTCAAGTAACACTAGACACGTTGAGACCCTACACAAGGAGTCCTTTGACTTTAAGTATAAAATTACTCACAGTGTGCCCAGTGTGAGACAGGCAACTGGTCACCAAGAGAGAAAATAAAGTCAGACGCAGCTTCCTTCTTATTGTTACTTCTTATTGCCTTTTTTCTTTCCCTTTTCAAGGCCAGAGCGAAACACGTTTCAAGAAAACTGATCCTCAATAGTAAGTTACAGGCTCTCCCTCGAGAAGCCACGGAATAAAACTGGACATTTTTATGGAACTGAAAAGCTCCCATTTAGTAAAGAATTTCTTCTGAATTTGCAAGCTCCGTAAACTCCAAACTGATTTGATGGGTATACCTTGGGAGTCTTTCCATTTTGATTTAAAATGTAGTAAGCCCCAAATAAAAGTATCTATTTATTATTAAAATTATATTATTTTGTTAACATCTTATTACCCAATTTAATGCTTCTAACAGCCCTAAGTTATGGGTTTTATGATTGCCCTGTTTTCCAATGAACAGAGAGAAGTTTAAGAGAGATAAGGGTTATTGGGCAAGCAGGTTGGGGAGCCAGGATGCAAACCTGTGCAGGGCAGCAAGTTATACAGAATGCCCTGCCTATCTGTTGAACTATGCACTAAGAAATGAGACCTTGATTACTGTCATTCACCATACATAGCATCCTGTTAGATACAAGGCACTGAATAATTTCCAAAGATAAATTTATATGGATGAACAGATTAAATAGAAGAAAAATATTCCACACTAGCTTCTACCATACAAACACTCCTCAAAAAGTCTCTGCAGCTGTTATCCTCCAACCACTTGGCATTTCTAATACTTTAAAGAGAATTTTTCTTTAACAGCCTACAATATACTTACAGAATAACATACGGAATAAGGCATATTGCCAGCAATGTTAGGGTGACCCCTTACATTTCTACAGGTGTGTAGAGATCTCCCCCCATCAAAATATGCTTCTGATGAATAGAATCCAGAATGCATGAAACATGAGAAGACTTAGTCAACTACTCCTCACTGAATAGCTTTTAAAACAAGAATTTAAGACTCTGATCTCACTAAATGAAATATTTTTCTACCAGCAAGTTTTACAAGTGACAATGGGTGATGAACAAGTATTTTATAATATAAAACAAAGTCTCTGGTGACCCCAAAAGAGGCATCCCTACACTTCTTTTCTTATTGCTGCAACAAATATTGATAATTACTGTAGAAGAAAACATTTGGCAAATGTGGAAAAAAATTACCCTTTATCAATTATATGTTGGAATTAGTAACCTCCCAACTACTCCAGGTTTCTTTTTGAAAACTCTCAATTATCTTGTTTCAATGAAAGAAAGTAGATTGAAAACTTTTCTTCAACTACTCTCAGAAGCAATGTATTAATATACGGTGTGTTTAAATGGAACAACAGCAAGGCGCACTGCAGCACCAAAATAGCATATGATAACTAAAACCAAGGCTTCCACAAAGCAACTACTTACAACATTTATTTAACTGTCAGTACTGACAGTTAAAGCAAACTTTAGATGAGCTGCAGGAAATTCTTCAATACAATGAAAGAACATGTGATGGTGTCACAGATTTTAAAGCTGGCTCTTATGGACTGAATGTTTGTGTCCCTCAAAATCATATGTTGAAGCCTCAATTTATTGGTATTTGGGAGGTAATTAGGTCATGAGGGTGGAACACTCATGATGGAGTTAGTGCCCTTACAGGAATAGACATAGAAAGTGGCTATCTGCACTACAGGAGTTCTCAGTTGGAACCAAAGAGCCTGCACCTTGATCTTGGACTTCTAGCCTCCAGAACTGTGAAAAATAAATTTCTATTGTTTAAGCCACCCATCCTAAGGTGTTTTGTTATAGCAGTCCAAGTTGACTAAGATACTGACTGTCAAAGTCCTTGGAATAGATCTAGTCAAATTCTGCTTATTTTAAGATGATAAATTTAAGTATTAAAGCAGTAACATCATTTGCCCAAAGTTAAATGGCAGTGTTTATCAGAAGTTGATCTGAAAACCAGATTTCTGACACCCATTACAGAGCTTTTTCTATGATATAACATGCATCCACACCACTGCCCAATCTCTTGCCTCTTACTCCTGAAAAGCAAACTCCTCTTAAATCCAAGTCTTTGCTAACACTCATACCCAGAGAATTCAAAGCAATGGTGAAATCTGGAATTAAAAAAATTAAAAGGAGAAACATTTTAAATAAACATGTGCTGAGGGGTTGGAGGTATGGGGAGTGTCATCTGCCTTACCTCATTGGCTAGCTCTGATTGTTAAGTATATTGCCCTGGGCAAGTACAGCAATATTGCAGACACCAAATGGATACAAGGACGGAGTGGCCTCATTAGCCAATCACCCACAGAGGTGATGGAGAAGATCTTACCCTCTCTTCTTGATGATTCCATTCACTAAGTCATTCAGCAAGCCTTCACTGGCTTCCCAGCTCACTCAAAGAAAAAGCAACATCCTTACAATGAATTCCAAGTTCCCAATGGTCTGCTTACACCCCAGGATTTCACTGACTCCATACTACCATTCTTAGCCTTGCTCACTCCTCTCGTCTCACTGGCCTGCTTGTTAAGCCCCTGAGTACACCAAGCTTGGTGTCACCAAAAAGCCTCTGTACTTTCTCTGACTAGAACATTCTTTCTTCCGATATTCACAGGGATCACTACCGCACTTCCTTCAGGTCTCTCCTTTCATATTATCTTAAAGAGAGCTTTTTTTAATTTTTCTTTGTAACACTTGCACAGCACTTAACATAGAATAATTTATTTGTTGGTTTGTTGCCTATGTTTCTAAACTAAAATGTAAATTCCAAGAGGGCTGGGACTTGGTTTTCTTCATCTTGGAATCTTTAGCACCTAAAACTCTTCTTGGCATATAACAGGCACTGAAATTTTTGAACAAGTTTAATATGCAAAGCTTATGTTAATGCTTGTAATATATTTATAAAAATGTCACACTGAAATTAAATTTTAGAAGACAATGACCTACATCAATTTGTGTGCTGGATGCAATGGGATTAGTTCCAGAGAATTAGTATTTAACTTGTCACTTGAAGACCAGGTCATCCACTCATTCATTCGCTCATTTAAAAGTTATTTATTGACTGCCTACTATGCACCACACAGACACAGATATAGGCACTGGAGACACAACAGTGAACAAAGCACATTTTTAAATATCTCCTGTTATGAACTTACATTCTATGAATTGCCAAAAGAATAATCACAATCCCAGTCACCTAAATCTTCAATAAGATCAAACTACTACTTTTAACTAAAAAGACACAGTTGCAACAGAAATAGGTACAAGCAGAGATGGCTCCTGACGTGTGTGACCCAGCAGCCTGACAGTTTCTAGTACCTACCATTCTTCATCCCCTCATCCCACATAAACACACACACACACATATCTACACACAGGCACACACACACATGCCCCTCTTGACACTGCACAGCCACCAGCATTTACATGTATCTTTCAAACTGCAGCCAAGAAAATACTCAAAGATAGGGTCCTGATGGCAAAGTAAAAGCATATCTACAGCCCCTGATGCTGACAAGAGGGACAATCATAGTGCACTGTGTTTAGACTGGCAATAAGGTAGACACCAATACAGCATTCTCATGAGACATGTAAACCTTTTCTCAATTAAAAAAAAAATCAAAAGTTTAAATTGGTCGAAATGAAAGGCTCTAAATGATTCAACCTGTATTTTTTGATAGCAGACTAAACATATTACAAAAAAGAAATACATGTTTGAATGACAGAAAACATATTGGGGGAAAAAAAAGGTTAAGTTAAGAATATTTTGTGTTTTCAACCATAGCTCTAAAAGTTAAAAATATCAGAAGAAAAGAAATGTTTACACTGTGAGCAGCTTCATAGCTCAAGAGTTAGAGTTTATACAGGGAAGAGTAAAGACTCTTCATATTGATTTGAATTTTAAACACACCAGAATTACTAATAACCTGTGTTATGTCAGTAATTAAGAATATTTCTAAAGTGATTAAGATTCTGTACATACTATACACAGGGGGAAAAAAATCATACTGAATAACCCAATCCTAGACTGTTAAATAGTGGCTGTTAAAATAAGGAGAGTTGGAGACCATCTGTTTCCAGCTGGGATCCCAAACAGAAAAGAGGCACCTGATATTGTCAGGGGTGGATTAGGAGCTATGGGAATCCCCCAAGCTGTATATGGATGTACACTGGGGCTACACTAGCCCCTAGCTTCAAGGAAGGTTATAACTATTTCTTTCCTGGACCACTGTCACCTTCTCTTACCTCCTTCTTCCCAGGCAAGGCAAGAGCCTGATTGATTGGACCAGACAGGTTATGGTGGCAGTACTTATTGGGAATTTCACCTTATCCAAGGACACACCTCTTCTCCTACACAAATATGCACAGAGTCAAATCAGACCTGCAGTCAGTCACTCAGGGATCACATGGCCAGCAGGCACATCAGGTTCTCTTCTCTGGAAGCAAATTCCAGCCCACATAGAAAGCCTGGCTCCTGAGGAAGAAGCTGAATGATTATCTCATTCGCATCTAGCCTAGACTTCCTTGTTGTCCATGAGGTGGGCCTGATGTGGAGATAACCTACTTTATCTATTCCTGACTGGCACATAGGTTCTGAGAGGTGAGGATGGAGAAACTAAGCTCTACCACGACTCAGAAATTTTTCATCACAAGTGAATTACAGGAGACACACACACATGCAGAATCACCTATTAGGTTTTTTTTTTAATTCTCAAAAAAATTTAGAAAATCCTAACATTCTATAGGCCTCAAGATCGGCTGAACCAATATTGTAGAAGAAAATGAAAATGTGTATTTCTTGAGTCAGATAACATCAGAGACTTTCAAATGATGACTAAGGGCAAGTAACACCAAGCAGAAGTTTATAGACTCCGCTCAGTACTGCTCTGGGCTCCATCCCAAACACAACTAAAAATAGGTCAATTTAACTGCTGAATAGAGGGCTGCATTGTGAAAACCAGCTGAAAATTGACTCCTCAATGTCATCTGCTAGTTATTTTCCCACTACATCACACTTCACTAATATGTTAATAGTACACACTGTGATCAGAATAGTGTTGAATTTTATACCAACCCCACGAAGAGCAGCACAGGAATTAGATGTGGCTGTTCGTTCTGGCTTTTAAACTCACAGGTCATGTTGAAGTTATAACCTTTCTTTTAGCTTCCTCCTCTATACAAAAAGAATTTGAAAAACGGTTGTTGTGCCTACCTTAAGAGCTAAGATATGAACCAAGTTAGTAGTTGAAAATAGTTTCATAAACAGTAAAATGCTATAGAAATGTAAGGTATTTGCAGTAGCTATAATCCACTTCCCTAGTCTGAGAAATAAAATAAGGTCATATTTTTCTTTAATAATCAATAGTATTCTAATCCGTGGCTCAGCATAGAGGTCATCTCTCTCTATCACACCATAGTTTTACTGGGCTGATAATAAGCAATGGTCAACTCTGGTCATCCTGGCCTCACCACTGAAGTTGGAACCCTGGCAACCAGCTTGAGTTCCTAGAAACCACCTTGAGATTGGCAGAACGCCAGCAACACAACATGTACCACAAACCCCACCTAAACTGGCTGCTCCAGAACGGCTACCAACACCCAAGGTAGCTATCACCTAGTTCACAATCCATGTGCTCTAACCTCTCGGAGTCAATTTACCCTTCTAGATAATTTAGATAATTCTAGAGAACTCCTCTCTTTCCACTGACGTCTTATTTTGAATGCAATCCTTGAAGCCAGAATTCTGCCACTGAGTTAATATATACAAAAAGCCAGAGTCCAGATACCTGATGTCACCATCGAAGAGGAGGAAACAGGATGCCTTTGTTGGACCAGAGAAAAAAGGCTGGTGTAGCTGGAAAATAGGGAGCAGGGAGAGTAAGGCAGGGCTGCAAATGCAGGCAGGGGCCAGTCCATGTGGGATCTTACAGGCTACAGAAAGGAGTCTGCTTTTTATTTTGTTTGTTATTTGAAGTAACTAAAGAGTTTTAAGCAAAAGAGTGATGGGTCATAGTTATAATCAGAAAAGATAAATACAGCTTCATATTGGAGAACAGGCTTGATGAATTAGGAGGCTTTTGTAATCTCTCTGGTAGCAGGTGATGCCAGCCTAGATGAGGGTGTTTAGGGTGGGGATATGGAAAGAAATAGATATTCTGGAGACCTTTAGGAGGCAATATCAGTGAGACTTGGGGACAGACTGAATTCAGGGAGTGACAGAGAAGAGCGTTCATGAATGACTCCTGTTTCTATGTGCAATTGGCTTGGAGTTGTGCTATTTACTGAGATCAGAGGATCAAAGGCAGAGGATGGTGTTGAGAGTGACGCTTTCAATCATGGAGGTTTGAGTCTGAGTCTTGATTACAGTGATTCCTTTGAGATGAAAAAGTTGGCATGGGAAAGAGAAGAGAGTAACTGATAATGGAAATTTTTTGAGAGAGTTGGGGATACAGGAAACAAACCCCAGATGAAGGGATTGGTATAATATGGCCAGAACCCCTCTTATGTAACTAAGGGGAAAGCTGAAAGGATGGCTGCAGATATAGGTAGCTTCCTGATTTGGGTTGAGGGAAGCTGGGTTATTCTATGATGACTTTCATTTTCTTTTGCATGGAAGAAACAGGGTCTTCTGTAGAAAATGACATGAGAAATAAGAGAAGGTTTGAAATAGCTATTGAAAGTTGTTTTTTTTTTAAGTATGTTGATTACAGAAAATACAGTTGTTGTACAAGTTGACATCAGGTTGTGCTTTTATAAGAAAGTCTGGGCTTAGAGGGAGTTATGATAAAGCAAAGTGTTAATGAAACTGTAGACTACGGTGTGGAGATAAGTATATACATATACATATATCATAGGTATGAAAGGATGGAAGGCAAGAAAAGGGCTAGTGGAAAGAAAAGTAGGCAAGAGCTGAATGATTATTCTGAAAGAAAAAAAGTTGTGATCAGAGAAAGGGCTTTCTGAGGTGGTGCTTAAAATTAGGAACACAGGGATGAATAAAGCCTGGAGCAGTTTAGGGCTTTTGGGTGTCAGGGAAACATCCCAGGGCTAAGTGCATATTGTGTAGAGTATGCTCAGATATTAGATGAGGAGGTGATGACAACTGACTATTGTTCCTTAAAAGGGGTAAATGATCTAAAATTTTATTCTCAAATGAAAGGGATCAACTTGGGAATTTCAGACCATTCTGAGGAATAATTTTCTCTATATTGCTATGGTTTCACATGAAAGCATTGTAAGAGATAATGGGCCAATGTGAACACATTTGTTATTCTCTCTCAGTTCAAACCCTTTTATCACTACTACATACCTCCCCTGCTCTTACTGACTTTATATGGTACAATTAGGAACGTAAGCATTTTGAGCAACTTTAGCAATGTTAGAAGTACTAAATTTAAAGAGGGAAGGAAGGAAGCAATTACCCCTTTTGGTGTATTCCATGCATTAGCTGTAATTTCCATTGCCCATTTTCTGAAAACTCACGTCTGTACCATTTATGGTGAAAAGCCAGTCAGACTTGCCGCAATCAACCAAACATTCCAATTCAAGTCACTCTGGGAAGAATTTCAGCTCACAACATGCTGCGGAAATTTTCTGCTGGTTTGAGCATATCCTCTGGTAGACACAGTATTCAGAATAGCTTAGAAAATAAATTATAATTTGATAACTCAGAACACTAGACCCCCAGTAAAATTACTACAAAGGCAGTCCTTTCCTATATTCTTCCCTATGCATGCTAACACTGGAAGTAGGGTACATGTAAAATGTTCCATAAAAATCTGCCAAATAGACTTCAGGAAAAGTAAAACCTAGTTTACTTCTTAAACAATGAAACAAATCCATTATTTAAAAAATAATTAGTATATAAAACAATGGATTTACTAAAACAATGCTGATACAAGGTCACACATTTTTCCAAATTATCACAGATGTTACATCAAGAGTTTTAAAACATTTATTAAAACAAATAAATCTAACTTAAACCAGAGCTGGAGTTAAAATTATCCTTTTTATAATTTCCATTTTCTCATATATTCAAGTAAAATGTCCAAATCCTTGCTCATCTAATTATAGCCATCTTTTAAAATTAAAAATAAATTTACTTGGGCCATTCCATGAAAAAAAATCAATCTTTGAATTTTTTTATTTATTAAAAAGTGAATTCAGTAATAAAATCCCAAGATAATGGCATTTTAAAAAGTATCAGGGGCTTCCCTGGTGGCGCAGTGGTTGAGAATCTGCCTGCCAATGCAGGGGACACGGGCTCGAGCCCTGGTCTGGGAGGATCCCACATGCCGCGGAGCAACAAAGCCCGTGAGCCACAATTACTGAGCCTGCGCGTCTGGAGCCTGTGCTCCGCAACAAGAGAGGCCGCGATAGTGAGAGGCCCGCGCACCACGATGAAGAGTGGCCCCTGCTCGCCGCAACTAGGGAAAGCCCTCGCACAGAAACAAAGACCCAACACAGCCATAAAATAAAAATTTAAAAAAATTTAAAAAATTTTTTAAAAATAAAAGTATCAGGAAATAAATATTTTGGAGACACATTTTTACAATGTTACTTTTGGTCAAAAACCTTCTGAGTTCCTCCAGTGTTCAGGAAATCAAGTTTCATTCATTTATTCAATAGTTTTAGTGAGTATCTCTCTGCTGGATGCCAAACCCTAACCATCCTCCTGTGGACAAAGCCAAGTAGATAAAAAGGCCTGTAAAACCAACCAAGGCAACATAATGACCCTGTTGGAAAGATGTGCTGAGAGCTTTGGGAACAGAAGAAAGCTGGGTATTAATGGGGTCCAGGAAAAGCCATTTTAACTTTATCAAATGGTTGCCTATTGTCATGAAACCAATTCTATTCAGAGTTCTCAGGATTAGGGATTTTCTAAGGTTTGTTTAAACAGTATTACCAGCACCAGAAATGCTTAACCATTCAACAAGATTGTGGCAATGAAATAATCAAAAAAAGATACCAGAGAAGTTTTAAGGTGCTGTTACGAAGTTAAAAAAAAAGATTTACATCAATTATAATAAAGGAAAAACAATACCTTAAACTGTAACAAAAAGTACATGAAAAGTAAAACTGTGATTGAAGACAATTTCCAAATTTATTATAGCTCTCAGCATCTCTCCCATGCTGGTGACATAGAAATTCTAATGCAAATAAACCTAAAAATGCTATCTATGGAAACCACTTATATTTAAAATCTTGCCTCTTTAAGCTGCACATTCAAGCTGAATAACAATGAGCTCAACTATTCCAGATCATAAATATGTTTATTGTTACTCTTCTCTAACCATATTGAAAATGATACATTTCACATTCTTTTACATGCAAATTAGGAGTTTCTTTGCTCTACTAAGTTATAATAAATATGAATGTGAGAAAAAAGAAGTCATTTTGTTCAAATTTTTTATTCATAACATCCATATTTCAAGATGTAAACCATAAGTCAAAATACAAACTATAATCCCAGAGATAAAGTTAGGAAATATGAAGGGAGAGCATCAAAAGGCAGCAATATTCTGCAGACATGGGCAATGTTTTTTGCTTAGAAAAAAGTAACAAATTATTATTGGAAAGTGATGAGCTTCGAATAGTTCCAATCACTTAACCAATATTACTTACATGTCCACTAGGCAAAAAATCTAGGAAATATACAAAGATAATTAAAAATTAAAATCTTGGGGCTTCCCTGGTGGCGCAGTGGTTGGAAATCTGCCTGCCAATGCAGGGGACACGGGTTCGACCCCTGGTCTGGGAAGATCCCACATGCTGCGGAGCAACTAAGCCCATGAGCCACAACTGCTGAGCCTGCGCGTCTGGAGCCTGTGCTCCGCAACAGGAAAGGCCGCGATAGTGAGAGGCCCGCGCACCGCGATGAAGAGTGGCCCCCGCTCACCACAACTAGAGGGAGTCCTCGCACAGAAACGAAGACCCAACACAGCCAAAAATAAAAAAATTAAAAATAAAAAAAACAAGCTCCTCAGGAGCTGGAATCTCTAAAAAAAAAAAAAAAATTAAAATCTTGTTCACAACAAGACTGACATTCAACACTAACTATAATATTAGACACAAATCCAAATATGAAGCAAAATATGGTAAGTCTCACAAGAGAGGTAAACCAAGATGTGAGTATGTAAATGGACTAAAGAGAACACACGCAGTTGGGGTTTATCCAGGAAGACTTCATTAAAAGGGGCAAGATTCAAGCTGACCTCTGAATGATAAATTGGACTTTGCTATATTTGACAAACTAAGATAACAACTCACTTATTTAGACTAGTAGGGAAATATCAAGTTCTGTCTTTTATTCTTTCAGGGATTAATCTTTATATGTTTCTTTGGCCATTCAAAAATAATCTCTCTCTAGAAGAAATTACTTCTCTATTTTCTTAAAAAAGAAGGCATTGAAAACAATTTAACTTGGAGATTATATGACTTATTATTCAAATTCTATGGTTCCATCCTCTATTTACTTCTGGTATCCAGCAGGGCACCTACTTCTAACTATACCTCTTTTCTTTTTCTTTTTTTCTGCTTCTTTTTTTCTATGGGTAAAAAAACAAGAAAGCAATCTTGTTAGAAAAATAGGGAAACACAAAAATCAATGAAGTCCTATATGAAGGATAAGAAATAAAGTTTCTGATTTTTCTCTAAGGTTTTTGTGACAGGTATTTTGAAATCATATACCTTTGTTTTCTTTCAACTCTGCTTTGCAGGTTAAAAATAATTGACTCTTAACTTGTTAATAAGTAGGATTTCCCTGAATGTAGAACCTGCAATAAAATGAAATTTAATGGATAACAAAAGTGATTCAACAAAAGCACTTAAGTTCCAAAAATTTTGAAGTAACCTGGAAGACAGCTTTCTAACGCAGGCTTGGAGGTCATCCACTTGTCAGCCGCTTGCCTGCCCACTCCCTCTGAGCAATACTCATCAGTCAGCTCATCTCTCTCATACATACACACGTGGTTTCCAGGCAGATGCCCGACTCCAGAAAAAGGCCCAGCAGGAAAGAGACCCGGTTAGACAACATTAGAAGAAATCCACATTGCCTAATTAGAATAATCAACCAAAATTTTCACTCAAATATGGCAGACAACCAAAAATCACCTGATTTCCAAGGAAAGTCAAGAACATGAGCAAGAAAGAACAGAAAAAAGGGCTATTTCAAGCTATAAGAGAAAAACACACAAACTAATAACACCCAAATGCTCAAGAAGGATATCATACCCATAAAAATAACTGGATGCTCTGAAAAGAAGCCACATGAGAACATTAAAAACATTTAGAAAGGGCTTCCCTGGTGGCACAGTGGTCGAGAGTCCGCCTGCCAGCGCGGGCGACACGGGTTCGAGCCCTGGTCCAGGGGGATCCTCAGTGCCGCGGAGCAGCTGGGCCCGAACGCCACAGCTGCTGAGCCTGCGCTCTTGGAGCCCGTGCTCCGCAACGGGAGAGGCCACCGCAGTGAGAAGCCCCTGAACCGCAGTGAAGACCCAATGCAGCCAAAAATAAATAAATTAAATAAATTTTTAAAAAAATAAAAACATTTAGAAAGTTACACGACTGTCATTTTAAAGATCAAGAGTAGGTCTGGAACAAAAATTTGAATATATTGCCCAGGATGTAAATCTGAGAAAGAGGAAAATATAAAAGAAAGATAAAACAGAGAATTCAGCAGGCAAAAGATCTGACTAACAAACATTAACTTCAGGGAAAAGTGGGGGAAAAAAATGGAGAGGAGGAATGCATCAAAGAAACAATAGTGGAAAAAAATCCCAAATCGGAAGGGCACAAGTATTTATCTTGAAATGAACAGGAACCTAGACACCTCGACCCATTATAATTGCGTCCTGCCAGGCAGTATGAGTATATTTACATCCATGTTTACCCCTTCATTGGAACCAAATAGGATTCTTCTCATGATCATGAGTTAAGGGTAGCAGAAAAGAGTCAGATTCAATATGGACATAATACATTAGCGCCAAGACGAAGGTTAAAATAGCATCGGTGCACACTAGGAGAAAGGTTTTGTAGTAGTTCAGAGAGAAGAATGACATTGTTTAGCTGTTATCTGTTGAAGATTACACAAAACTACTAAATTTGGTAAAAGAAAATTGATAGGATTAAAATATATTCTCAGAACACCTGTGTTATGTGTACTAGTTTGACCATTCTTGAATGAAGGTATATTCTAAACATTATTCTCAAACTTTCCATGGTATTCTGAAATATCTGACTATTAATTAAAGCAGTATAGATTTCACTGCTTTTATTTATACCTTTCCAATTGTTTTTCCAAAATATTAATCACATTGAAAACCTTATATGTCATTTCATGCACTAACATTGCACATTTGAATTTACAGGAGATTGGACAAAAACCTGAGACTATTAATTCTCAAAATGTTGAAATGGAATTAGAAAAAACAAAATATTATATTAATTCTCATACTAACTTTTCTACCGGATCACATTTATTTATATAGACATGTATTGCTTAAATAAAATTACTCATTTTGATACCAATTATTCAATAATAAAAAGCAACTTACACCAAGATACTATGATATTTACTGTAACTCACATTAATATCAAATAGAAAATTTCATATATTTTGCTTAAATACACCTATTTAAATTAAAAGTGGATAAGTATAGATTAATGCAAAATTATCTATGAACAATTACACAATTTCAACATAAAAAATTCACATAAATTTATAATTGTGTTTAGATTATTAGGTTTAAAACATACACTTTTTCACTTTTAACCCTATAACCTTATATTTTATTTTGACCTAACTTTGGATAATAATTTCCTCAATCTGGAGAAATCCCTTCTAGAAATATGCTTACTTCCAAAATCCTCTAACCTGTCTTCAAAATCATTCTTTAGGAAGCAGCTATGAAATGAGAAATAAAAATTTCTAGAGACGTCAACTTTTCTTTTCTAAAACGAACAAATTACTTCAATCATGTTACTTAACATCAGCCAACATCCTTAAAGACAGACACAGTTAAAGACAAAAGAAATAGCTGGTGAATAATATAGGGATATTCATAAAGGTGAAGTGCTCTCATAGTACTTCACTGAGTCAAGCTGGGCTTCTCTGTTGCTATTCAAGTTACTGCTAAGTGTGGGAAGACTGTTAAAAATAACTTTTGTGGCTCCAATAATATTTTTATAGTTTCATTTCTCTCAAAGTCTTAGTCTTTTTTTTCTCAGAGAAAGTCAGAGCCTCTCAAATCCACAGGATTAAAAAAAAAGGAAAAGTAACAGCCAGTTGAAGAGTTTTAAAGAAAACCTCCTGGCAAAGTTTGGGAGCTGGTGCTCAATACCAGCATCATTGTTCCTTAATAAGAAGAGAAACTAAATTTAAAAACCCACAAGCATCTTTACATGCCCTACCATCTGCAAGGTATTTTATAACATACTGTGAGATATCCTCAGTTTCTATCTACCCATCTCTTCTCCCATACTACCCAAAGTGAAAAATCCATGAGTCCCTTCTCTCTTTCTCTACATCCTCATCATATAGCAGAGTTTCTCAAATTTTCCCAAACAGAAGTACCCTTAAGGGCAGAGAAGACAGGATACATACCCTCAGGGATTAACGGTGTAAGCTCAATGCTTAAAAAGAATTTCTCCTCTTTTATGCTAAAATTTTAAAATTCCTACAAATTAGGCATTTAATTTTATTCCTTAACACAACCTTATTTATTTCATTATAACTTTTTGCCCTCAAAACTTGAAGTGGAGTTGATACTTCAGGAAGCTGTGCCATATTTCTCCTGTGGCTTTTCTTGGGGTGCCCAGGCCAATTTGAAAAGAACAGACCAGTAATTTTGTTTTTTGTTTTCTCCCAGTAGGTGCATGTGCCACGTTCCACATTCCTCCTGTCTCACAGAGTCTCTGAATGCCCATCTTTACCTACTAAACCCAAGGCAGAAGCGCACAGAAGGCTTCAGAATGATTCAGGGACTTTGAACAGTGGAGTAGCATGGGTATTTAAACAGACATCTGTTTTTATTGAAGCACAAGGGGTCCAACCTATGTTAATTTCCAATCCAGTTAATTTAGGTAGACAAATTTAAAGAAATTTTTACAAGTTAATAGATGCTGTACCAAGAAATATTTTAGTGTACTAAAATTATCATTTGGCATTAGCATTTTATAAGAAAATGATGAAATATCCCTGCTGTGACATTCATTTTTCAATCCAAAATCCGTTCTTTAAAATATGAATACATATGGTGAAACATACAGAGAAAGGAGACTTTTACTTTGTTCCCCTTAGCTGTTAGTAATGTTACTTTATAAGAAGCATGCATTACTTTTGTAATTTAAAAAAAGAAGGAAAACTACAGAATTTGGAATTTTCATCTATAAGCAGGATAAATTTGTGTTCATGTAACACTTTCACAAGTGTATTGATCTCAAAAATTAGATCAAATAGTTATAAATATATGTTGTAGTCAACAGTTCAAAATACTAAATCTATTTCATTGTCCCAAATGAGTAACCTGAAGGTCCTTTAACCATAGGTGATTTGTAAGTCCATCTTCACACAGTTTATCATTCTATTTAAGCAAATTAAAATGGAGCTCTTCCTTGTTATCTTACATTACCAGCCTAGAATGACCAGTCTTCTCTCTCCTTCCCACTGCCACAAGCAAACTACCATAGGTATTCAGATGGGCCACTTATCTTAGTCCAAGAAAGGAGACCTCTAGGCTAGAGGTGCTGACTCTTCCTCAGATTAATTTCAGCTGGCCCCTTTCCAAGCACCATAGGAGGGGATGCTGTAGTTGAAGCACAGGGGAAACATGAGAGTTTTTTGACTATCACTTTCTAACTGGGAACTCTAAGTTTGATAAGAATCCTGGCAGAGCTATCACTAGAAAAGAGAGGAAGCACTGAATAGCAGAAAGATATCCACAGAAAGCAACTTTACTACAACTCTCATACATGTGTGTTCCCCAGCTCTGTGCAACTTGCCCAGCATTCATCTAATTCGTGAGATTTCCAGTTCATGTCTTCCAAATTTTATGATGATGTTTAATAGTTAACCCCCAAAACCTTATATGCTTATTATTATAGTGTTCTATGTTCTATGTGCATGATGACCTGTGTCTCCTTAATAGTACATTATATATATATAAAAAACACAGCTTAATTCTTCACAAATTTATTGAAAGCATCTATTCTCTAGAGCTCTGAATAAGACCTGGTCCCTGTCTTCAAGGCATTTGGAGTATCCTAATCAACTCTTCATCAAATTTTATGTATAAAGCACTTTGAAAGGAAAAAAATTCTGAAGAATCATGACTGTTGACTTTAACTGTTTATTACTATAGTACTTAAACATGTACAAACATATCACTAAGTATAAAATCTATAGACTTATATCCTGCATAATAACATCCTTTAAGACTCAGTTATAAAGCATCATCCAAACCATCCAGAATCTGTTCATGTTTCACTACATATTTTTAATTATAATCAAAATAAAAACACAGAATAACTTCCGTGAAGAACTTTCAGACTCATAAGAATGCAACTCTTGATTCCCTGAGGTCCAAAAATAACACCTCAATGAAACCTTTCCATTGGAAGCAAGATAAATATAAAGATCAAACTAAGCTAATCTCATAAACTGTTATCAACACAATTTGCAACATGCCATAAGTGAAGGAAGGAAGTCTTAGACATAAGTTCTACCTCCCAAATCCATCATCAAATAAAAGATACTTCTAAAAATTCAAAACAAAATGTGCATTTTCTCCCCAATCTGGTGAGGTAGAATGCTAAGAGCACAGGTCTTGAAGTCAGATAGATTTTAGTAAGATTATTTAACCTCATCTAAGCATCAGTTTTGTTCATCTGTAAAATGGAGATAAAAATACATACACTTAGGGTTACTATAAAAACTAAACAAGATAATTTAGATCATTCTCGGCATGGTGTCTAGTTAAATAAATGTGAATTCTTTTCTTTATTCTAGCTAATCAGGATGATCTCTGTTGGGGAAAAAATTTAAATAATAATTATTTGATTTTATTTTTGTACCAGAATAAAATTTACATTCAAGAATATGGAGTAAACTTATTTAATTTTATGAAAGTGATAGAAACCTGACAAATGTAATTTTGAAAATAACAATAGAAATTTTAGAGACTAACATTTATAAGAGAATAATAGATTCATTTAAATAAAATAAAGTAACAGTGTTCTTACAGTTTCAGTGAATGTTATTCTCTGGTAATATTCACATGTTAGATGGGTTTTATGACCTAGTATTCACATTATTAGAATTTACGTGGGCCTTGCTGTATCAAGAGTGATTCATTCAAAAGTTTGGAAAAGTTTCACTAAGAAACATGGTATAAAAATCATAATCAAGGGCTTCCCTGGTGGCGCAGTGGTTGGGAATCTGCCTGCCAATGCAGGGGACACGGGTTCGAGCCCTGGTCTGGGAAGATCCCACATGCCGCGGAGCAACTAGGCCCGTGAGCCACAACTACTGAGCCTGCGCGTCTGGAGTCTGTGCTCCCAATGAGAGAGGCTGCGATAGTGAGAGGCCCGCGCACCGCGATGAAGAGTGGCCCTCGCTTGCCACAACTAGAGAAAGCCCTCGCACAGAAACGAAGACCCAACACAGCCAAAAATAAAATAAATAAATTTTAAAAAAGAAAAAGTCTAATTGGAAAGGGCACTGACAATATAGCTAATATTTAAAAAAAAAAAATCATAATCAAGGCACTGGTACAAATCTGTCTACTACTAAAGCTGTGTGTTTGTGTATATGTGTAGGGGGGACAAATATACAATTACAGACATATTGTATATTGATATATATATATCTATAATTACTATTTAGGTAAATGAATATATATGTAATAGATATAATGTATGTAATATACATATATATGTCATCCATACAAAAATACTCTCACATTGATCTGTACATTGTATATAATAAATATATATCGTATACATATATACATATACACATAAGGATATGTCCTGCAGCGTTTTTTTATAAAAGTGAAATTTTTAAAGCAGAGTTTATACAAAGAGAAACAAGGTCAACTTCATGTAATTCCACCCCCCAAGCATATTTTTCCATTTTTAAGAATCTACATAGAATTACTTATGTATGGATTTGTTCTCAGTGTATTTTGATAAAGGTTAACATAGTATCTAAAGATTATACTCCTAAAACTAAAATTTTTACAAAAGTCTAATGACATACTTTAGACAACTACTTCCTCTGAAAAACTTCAATTTCTGATTCACATATAAGTTATCACCAAAAGTGCTAAAAATGAGTTCAGTTAGCAAGAGTCAAAATAAGATTCCTCACATCTTAAATAACTCAATGATCAGAAATGCATCTTACATCTGTAGTAAACAGAGTTTGGTTTCTTTTTTCAAAAGCAAGCAACATACCACTCTCACATTCCTTTAGATCTAGAAAATGGGTTTACAGCTCTCATACCTTGTCCAGAGACAATGTGTGGTGCTGTAGGTAGTTAGAATATATCCCCCCATGTCCTCAAGGACTAAAGTAACCCCAACTGGCAAAAGGAATTTAGAACATTTCTACTTAATGTTGAGCCTTTAAAGGACCCTTTCAATGGTATTATAATTTGATTAGCATAAACTATTTAGAATCTAAGATAATGTATCAAGATCATACTTTCTTTAATAGTTCTATAAATCAGATAACAGAAAAAGGTCCCCAGTGAATAAGAATAATATCTGCCACTATGATAGGAAATAGAATAAACAAAACTTCAGATATGCTTGATCTTTATGTCTTCATATCCCCAGGCTTTATCATCTCATTTTGAGACAGTACTTACAAAAAGATTTTCCATGTTAATTGATATTACGGGCTCTACATTAAAAAACTATGAGCACCTTGATTTTCAGCCTATCATTTTCAATACCAGTGAAGATTATTCATGTCTCAAATGTAAGTCCACAATCACTGTAATAATAAATCACTCAAATGTAAGTCCACTCACTACATGGAATAAGTTCAAAGCATCATTCAGATAGAGTAAGACTTTCCATATTCCAAGTCTTCATTTAGCAATATTCTAGGTTTGTGTTTTGTCTTTTATTTTTAATCTCAAAAATTCTTTATATGATAGCCTGCCAATATCACTGAACCTACATTTAAACAAGCAGGTAGGCAGACTTGGTTTTTAATACAAAGCAACTTGTCTTAACAGTATACATTATTATTTGGAGAGAAAAATTCAAAGTATGTTAACTTCTAGGTTTGTTTTATTTTTCAAATTATATGTAGAGATAATACCTGAAGCTGTATGCAAAACAGTGTTTGGAGAAATAAGTAAAATTGTAAATTCTTATTCAAATATTACAAAATTAAGGTCTTAAAGAGTCACATTAACAACTCTTTTGACTAGAGTTAAAAGAATGTAGCAGTGAATACAGCCTATTGATCAGTATGACTTGAAGCTCCACAAAATGACTGAAACGTGGCACCTCATGTGGAAGAACTTTCCACTCAAGGGAATGAGACAGAAACCAAAAACAGAACAAAAGTGAAAGCAAGAGAGAGAACTCAAAATGAAGGATGATATTTCTTCCTAGGGAAAAAAAGGAAGATTTTGTGAAAGCAAAAAATTTGATCTTTTTTTTCACAGTGTCAGAAAATTTTAAGGGATGCTGAAGAGTCTATGGCCAGAATGCAGGGTATATGGGTGAACGTAAGGGTGGAACAGAGTAAGCTATGAAGCTGATAGTTGAGGACCTTGCATGCCATATACATTTTAATTTTTTTCTGGACTCTCATCATCTATATTCCATTCTTATGTTTGAGGAATCCTCCATGTTAGTCTGTCCAAGAAGCAAGAAATGGAACATAGCCACCTTCACAAGCTTCCTTAGAGGGTACAGAAATCTGCCCAGGGATTTTCCCATCAGCCCCACCTGATGCAGTAATCTAGTGACATGAAGAAGCGTAAGCAGTGCAGGTTGCTTCCCGGCAAGGGTGGTGGCTGCTAAGGCAGCTGCACTACTTTCTTGTGGCCCCAGGGGGGCAGTGTCTGGAGAGTGAGGTCTGCTGTCTGCTCAGCCACAGCGGCATCTGACATCACACCAGAGAGGGGCTGGAGCGTAATTCCGGGCCTGTCCCTGGCAGCCTAGCCTCAACCTGCTTCTCAGGCTCTGCCAGAATTTTCTGAAATGCCCAAGGTCCTTTAATAAGGCCGCTTCTGTATAAACTATCCAGAGGTGGTACTTCTGCCTTCAACCAAGAATCCCGACTGATATGCCATGCAAAAGTGCTTGACCAGGGCTTCCCTGGTGGCGCAGTGGTTGGGAATCTGCCTGCCAATGCAGGGCACACGGGTTCGCCCCCTAGTCTGGGAAGATCCCACATGCTGCGGAGCAACTAAGCCCGTGAGCCACAACTACTGAGCCTGCGTGTCTGGAGCCTGTGCTCTGCAACAAGAGAGGCCGCGATAGTGAGAGGCCCGCGCACCACGATGAAGAGTGACCCCCGCTCGCCGCACCTGGAGAAAGCCCTCGCACAGAAACGAAGACCCAACACAGCCCAAAATAAATTTAAAAAAAAAAAAAAAAAAAAAAGTGCTTGACCTTTTGTATGGTATGTAGAACCAAAAGTCAATCATTTCCTCCAAATGTGGGTTTGATTTAGAATTGTTGTATCTTTTTATCCTTTAAAGAATTTTATAAAGTTGATCAAGTTTTCCCAAAATTTTACATAAGGACATATGTATTATTTAATTGATGGTTAAAAAGAATATGGATATAGATTATCTTTTTTTGAATATAGATTATTTTTTAATTAATAGTACTTTACTAGAGCTTTGAAATCCTGATTTTTTTAAACCTTCAAGTTACTGTTTTCCCAAAAATTGTCTTCTGAATCAACAAATAAGAAGTTCCCAGATCTGTGTAGTCAGAAACTTCTTTGCAGCAATCTGCTTTTAAAAAGTATTGAACAGGACACTTTCCTGCACCAAGTTTGCAGATGAATACTGTCTAAACAGCAGCCAGTGATTTATGAGCTATGTAAGTCAGTACCTGAATGTGGCCACTTCAGTTTAGAATTTGAGAGCTGCAAATGTTGTGTTATAACATTTACTTTAAAAATGCAATATTTCCACGTGATCAACTCAGAATTTAGTAAAAAAATCAATCAATCAATCAAAGAGTATCCCCATCTCATTTCTAAGCCAAATAATTTTAGGTTTTCTTTTCCATCTATTCTTCCTTTTTATTCAAGCAATTCTGCTTGTGGAGAATTTCCCTTATGCAGCTATTTGTTATCAATGTTGCGCATGAATGAACTCTGAAAATGCAAACTGTGTCAAATGAATATTTTGTCCAAATGATAGGTTGTTAAGAACCAACCTTTTAATTGGATGAATGACAGAGCGGCCTCAAGAGTAATGTCTGTCCTTATTTATTTGGCACAAAATATGAGTGCTCTGAGGTAAGGCTATGCAATGAGACTAATTTAGGGACACAGAATAAAGATACAGATTGCCAAAAATAAACAAAAATCTTCTTTGATTTTCTTACCTCATGTATCACGTAGATATGTGAATACAAGGAGGAAAAATGACACATAATAAGACAACATCTTTCATGGCTGTGATCAGAAAGAGATTACGTAAACATTAAAGGGACTGCTCAAAATATTTTAGAAAGTCTACCTCAGAAAAATGAATATTTACATTAAAATTTTCTCACAATAAAAAAAGAAGTAACTGCACAGGAAAAAAACATGTTGCAACTAAGGAAATTTTATCTTTACTAGAAATGTACTTCTTAGCACAGTAATTAAGACAGCTCTTTTTAGTAGTTTGTCTTCTTTTTATAGCCCAGCCCAGTATGATTCATGTAATGTGAGGGTCTAATTCTTATTATGAGTAAGAATTTCTTTCTGTATTTCTAAGCACCACCTTTAAACTACATGATCCTAAGTTTGTACAATTATGTTCCCGAGTAGGTTGTTAACAGCGAAGCTCTTTCCAGTTGTCAAAGCTAAGCCTCTTAAAGCAACCTGTTTTCCCATCGCTTCTCTTCTCTCAGCTCTTATTTATATCAGACCTTTATTGGAAATAAAAAGATGTCAGTATTATTTTTTTGAAAAAAAGGTAAAATATCTAAGTTTAATTTTATGTTTCCAAGAACCAACACTGAGCCTTTTCTCACACTCGAAGTGAACAGCTCATTCTGGATGACAAACAAAAGCTTCTTATCCACCTTTTCAAATCCAGTTACTCCTCTAGAATTTTCCATATACTGCGCTTCAGTTATCTTACTAAAAGACTATTGTAATCATGGAGCTTCATTACTGAATAATGTATGATAGTGCCTATTGTATTAAATTCAAATGAATTCGTTTATATTGACTATATGCCCATTACCTAGCAATAAACCCACCATGTTTGCTTGTTTTTTCATTTCCCCACATGAAGAAGCACTCTGAATTTCATTAAGCAGAGTATCCACAGTATTTTACATATTAATATATCCTTATGAGGAATAACAGAGTGTAATGTATTGTCCCTAAAGTCCTAATTATACTGCAGTATATAATTTATGTGTTGAATTGAGGTAATGATTTATCCTCCATTTTTAGCCCATTCTTTTCACATAGAATTATGTCATAAGTATTTTACAGTTTCATGGATAGTGAACATAGAAAATCATTTTTGATGGCTGTCTATAATTGTCATAGGGTGCACAGTAGTTTAACCATTCTCTCTATCCCTTATGTTGTCTCACACATTAAATATCACTCGCAAGTCTAAAGTCATCTCTGCTTTCCTTAGGATAACTGGCTGAAAGTGAAATTACCAGGACAATGGATATACTACAAATAACCAACACTGAAAACTTGAAACCAACCTTGATATTTTAAGTGTCCATTTCATATGAACATCAAGAAAACGTGTTAAAAGCTACTGTTTAAGAGTTTCAAAATCAATATTTTTAGAGGAATTAAACTGCTAGGTACACATTCTAAGTCTCATAAATAACTTGATATCATATACAAACACATTCAAAATCATTCTCCCAAAGACATTTAAAATTATATGAAAGAAGTCAGAGATTAATGATAAATGTAGTTAGAGTTATAGAAATCCCATTCCATGCGTAGATTTATTATCACCTATTTTTGGAAGTTTACTTGATTTTGATATGCTTGAAATGATGGCTCACCGAATTAAGAAATCGTCAATGACTTTTAGTTGTGCCTAATTATTCTACATACAAGAAAAATTAACTTAAGTAACATCACTCAAGACTAAAGGCTGTTCTTATTAAAGACAACATTAGGTAAACTCTTCTGTTACTCCCTTCTCTATTTAGTTTTTTTTTTTTAATATTTAGCTGTAGAATTTTGTTATTAAAATGAAATATTTCTTAAATTATATTTTTATAGCATTAGTTGAATAATTGTTGTGCATTTCCGAAGGAGAGATTTGAAGAAGCATGGATTAAAACAGCTGTCATGCTACCAAGTCCAACATCCTGATGTTAATTTCAAAACATTCCTCATTCTGCCAGGGAATGGCCTCCTATTGCTTTCCACAGAATCAAATGTCATGGAATGGATGTTCCTTTGAGGTCCTCTAGGCTGGAGCTTAGTCTATCAGTTTGGACCAGATCATTTCTGACTCTGTATTCAGCCCTAACCTTCATTTGACAGCCCATAAGCCATGTCATCCTCCAATCACAGAGGAGGTTGTTATGAGACATTTATCTTTATATTTTAGTGTCTCTTTATATATTTTTATCACTCTATAGTTCATAAAGCACTTTTAGATCCATTATCTCATGTAACTGTCACAATCCAATAGGAAAGGTACAAAATCTATTATTAGTCCTCTTTTATAGGTGACTCAGAAAGGCAAGGTGATAAAGTAATTAATGTCAGAGATAATATAAATACCTAAGTCTCCTCATTTCCAAGCCAGTCAACATTCTACTATCCCTCCTAACATTCTCTGGTCATTTAGGTAAAAGTAATCTTACTGTTTAAAATGATATGTCATTTACCACTTTAGAACTACGTAAGAGCCTAAGAAATCTCAATAAATCTTTTTTTAAGATTCCTCTTTAAATTAATATTAGTCTTTTAAATCCATTTCAGAATTAGCAAAGAGAATTTCCTGGAATACACAGAAAAACTACTGCATTTCATGTACACAAACTACAACACGAAAGATGTCAACCCACTGAAGCTGAGGCAGGACTTGAGTTGCAAAGGTTCTAAACCATTGGATATTATCAAATCTTAGTAAATTATGTAGATATGATGGTTAATTTTATGTGTCAACTTGGCTAGGCTATGATGCCCAGCTGTTTGGTCAAACAACAGTCTATAATATTGTTATGAAGGTATTTTTTTAGATGTGATTAACATTTAAATCAGTAAACTCTGAGTAAAGCAAATTACCCGTCACAGTGTGGGTGGGCCTCATCCAATCAGTTGAAGGCTCTCAGAGACAAGAATGAGGTCCCCCAAAGAGCTAAAGAGAAAGGAATCCTGCCTCCAGACTGCTTTCAGATTTGAGCTGCAACATCAACCCCTTCCAGAATTTCCAGCCTGCCAGTGTTCCCTGTAGATTTTGGACTTATTGGCCTCCACATTCCTTAAAATCTCTCTCTCTCTCTCTCTCTCTCTCTCTCTCTCTCTCCAGAGAGATGAATAGATAGATAGGTAGATAGACAGACATATATCCTATTGGTTCTGTTTCCCTGGAGAACCCTAATATAGAGTTAGATTCATTAACACCTATTCCCAAGCTCCTTCTCCTTTTCTTTCTTCTGGCTATGGAAGCTGGATGTACTCAATTTACCCACCTCTCCTGCAGTCATAGATGGCTATATGACATAATTCGAACTAGGGATATGTAGGCAGAGATCTATGGGGAAGACTTCCATCCTTGAAAAAAGGAGTAAACTCACGTCAGTAGAAAGTCTTCCCCCTTCCTACCTGGAACTAGGATTAGTTTCTTTAAAATGCTTGAAATCTATATGCATGAGAACAGATTCAACACTCTAAGGAAAAGCAGACCAAAAAGAGAGGAAAAGCAGGGGACCATGATGCATCATTCAGTATCTACTTAGTCAGGGCTGACTCACCTACACATTCTGGAAAATAGACAAACAAAAACCACTGTGGCCAAGTTTTCTGTCTTCTTTAGTTAAACACATTCTTATCTGACACGATAACTTGTAAAATAGCTTTTACACATCTACTCCAATATTTATAGCATTAAACTGGTAAGTGTTTCCTTAGAGAAAGGTTAGTAGAAAATAATTTTAAAAACTAAAAATATTAAGAGCCCAGGTACAATTTATTAAGCACTTAATGATTTCCTTAATTAAAATTTGAGACAACAATTAATGAGTATCTTTTTTTAAAAGGACTCATTTACAGCTATGCTGGAAGAAATCAGCCCTGCCAATCAGTTGATACCCACAAAGCAAGACTAAGAAGGCAGTTTGCCCACAAATAGTTGTAGAACATTAATAAATAAGAATATAGCCACAATTTCAGGCTAGATATACTCCACACAAATATACATGTTTTAAATTATTTGCAAAGCTGCACAATCAGAAGCTGTTTTCAGTGGATTAGTCAAAATGAAAAAAAAATTTTTTTTTCAGTTAGCATGATATATGAGTCTAAAAATAGCATTACAGGCAGGTTTTAATAATATCATGGAGGCTCAGATAGAGGCATTTCAAAATGAACTGGATTGGAAAGACTGAGGCACATTGCACAGGAATTTGAATAAAGCTGTTTTCAGAGTACATTAAGTTAACCTAGTGGCATAAGGGTTTCCAGAATTCCAAGACTTTAACTCTAATTGAGAGGCCAGAAGAGATCCTCTATACCCAGCGGTAAAAGAGGACGGTCATTCATACTTTTCAGGGTCCATCTGTCATCTCTTGTCTGTCTTTCTGGCAACAGTTCGGCTCTTAGGTAGACACCGACACAGTCAAAATCTCTGTTTCCTTCTTTTGTGCTGTGACCCCCTCTTCTACAGCTTTGACCTAGGGGAGGCCAGCCTGCCCACACCATGCCCTCAGGGTATAATGCACAGCCCATCTAGGCTCAACCCTTCCCTATGCCTGGAGAACTGACCTACCTACTCTTTAAAGTTAAGGTCAACTTCTCCATGAAGCCTTCCTGCCTAGACTTTATAGCCCCCAACGATGCTCCTTTTAAACATTTACAGTGCTTGTCTACATACAACTCATCAATTCCATGCTCACTTCCACACTATTAACGTTCTCATTTCGCTCTTTCTTTTCCCACTACACTCTAAACTCTTCATGGGAAGAACAATACATGGAATCTTATACTTGGTAAGTGCTTCAGATACACTCATTCTGATATGATCTAATATCCTGATATTTCTACTGTATAACTTTACATTTTGTTTAAACTCAAGAAGTAGCTGTAGCTTTCTAAAGCTGTTATCTGAAGCACCATCTTTATTTTCATATTCTGTCTACAACTAAGCATATGGCTGGCACTCAGCGCAAGCCCACTTACTGTGATAATTCTAATAAGTATGGTAATAACCCCATTTACCTGTAGGGATTTTCAGGAGGATTTTATTAACAATGTAAGTCCATGTAAAAGTCACTCCTAGAAACTAATAACTATGAAACACTCACATTAAAAATCTCTGAAACAGTAAGGGTTTCTACAAAGTTTTAGCTCTTTTTGAAAAAATGTATTTCACTATTTCTGAGAAATTACCTCTATGTGTGTGTTTTTCTGAGAAGTAAATGAGAAATCGTCATTCTAACATAAACTAATTATCAGAACAAGAAATATTCTTAAGATAAAATGAGCTCTCAGAATATACCCCAATAATTGAAATTCTAGTGTGATATATACACCCATGTGTACTTCGTTTCTAAATAGTATAGCTAGAAAACAATTTAGATAAAACTGACAGCCTACATTTTTAATCTTGCCCTGAGGTAGAGTAAAATATACGATATTCTGTTTCTATTGAAAATGAAAACTTTAATGTTAGATATTTTTCTTGTAAACATAAATGCTAAGGACTGGAAGAACTCTAACAATTTTGGTCCCTTTAATTTACTCTTCACAGATCTCTTCCAGAAAGATTAAGAGACTCTATCACTAACAGGTAAGCCCGTCTAGTGGAGAGAATGCTAAAAGTAAAGCAGCACCTCTCCATTCTGGGTCTTTACTGTCTGACCTTTGTAGCCTACCTCTTTTCTTTCCAATTTCCTTATATTGAATATATTTGAACTTGTCAATTCCAATCTGACATCACAGATTTAAAATAAAAATGAAATGTCATTCTTTGAATCCTCAGGCAGAAGGTGAATGTAACATTTCAAAAAAAACACGGTCTTTGGAATCAAATAAACCAGAGTTTGAAGCTAAACTCTGACAGCTCTCTAGCTGTGTGACCTTGGGCAAGTTACTAAACTGCTCTGAGCCTGTTGTCCACTTCTAGCATAAGACAAAGGAAATTTCATCTCACTCATTCTCCCTTACAGCCCAGTACAGTGCTTGCTACGTAACTAATGATCAATTGTTTATTTTTACAGCTATATATAAATATAAATCAATTTGATGCTTAATTTGATTATATTATATACCCAGAAAAGTTTAAAAGCTTAGATTATTTATCATAAACATCATAAAATACTAAACATTTCAGACATTTCCTAGCATATTTATTCATATCGAGATGGAGTAGAAATTAATAAAACCACACCAGGCTTCAGATCAGCATTTGATCAGGTTGTCTACACTGCTTTTTACACTATGATAAGTTCTTGTTTTGGCTTCCATTTTCTCCACAAGCTATATACCTTAACTATTAAAATGATCCAGAGACACATCCAAATTTACTTCAATAGTGAGTATAGCATTAAGAAAAAATCTGATCAAAACAGCTGTATAAAATGATGCCAGCACTACCAACCAATTTTTAAAATAAAAGAAAATCTATTCAATCCAGATCTAGATTAATTTGGCCAAGCCACATTAGTAGTTCTATTCTACAGAAAAAAAAATAACATGGCAAATATGCTAACAAAAAAGGTATTCACAATTTTCTAATACTCTAAAATCTGTGACTATAAGTATATATAAATTGGCCATAAGAATCATAGGCCACTAATGTCACTCTTGATTCATCTTACCCAGGAATTGTGGAGGATGGCTGTGCTTATTTCCCATCAACACATGCATATAAACTGAAATTTAAAACTAGGATGGTGAAACAGAAAACCAAAAAAGGAATTCATCACTCAAATCCCCAAAAATATTTTTTTCACATAGTGTTTTCAATCACAAGTCTACCTTTGGACAAAGAATAAGATGAAAGCAGGGGCTCTTTCAAAAATAAAAGCACAAATGTTTTACATAAGCAGGAACTGTCAGTATTATTACTTACAGACTTTACACAAAACTGATATCTGCTATAAAATAACACCTGGAAAGCAATGGAACAGATCTTCCAGTATTTTCAGACACATTTTACAACTGTCTTGTCAAATTTGGTAAAATCAATTACACTCATTATCAACTGTTTCAAGCAATTCTTCAAAATGATGTATTTGACAAAATGGAACTTTGGTCTAATTCAAATGAGATTTAAGTTTTTTAAGCCTTGACTATTTTGAGAGTGTTTGCTAGGTTTCTATTCGCATCTATGAACACAAAACCTACTTCATGTGACACTTTGTTAAAAGTGTCAAAACGGAAATAAGATGTCATATTTTCTCTCTTAATCTAGCAATTTAGTTTTACAAGAAAAGTGTAGTGAAGCTTCATAATGTGTCCAGAATATTAGGTCATTGTGGTTGTATTTTGTAAGCTAAGGAATCAATCTAAAACTGGACTGAGGTGGAATGAAATCTGATAATACCATCTGAACACTATGAACTCTAGAAAACAAAGAAATATTAGGGAAATAAAGGACAGAAAATTAAAATTTAGTTAAGATTAAGAAAATTAGAAGTTAGGTAGAAAAAAGGACGGAAAAATAAAATTTATTTAAATTACGGACTCACAGGACCTCATTGAAAATGCCTACATTTATAGAGTCTGATTCAAGAATTTTGTTTTATTATAGAACTATCATAATTATATTATAATGATTATGTGTTTCAATTAACACAATGCCATTCATTATATTGTTTAGGTTTCAAAAAATTAATTTATGGTATACTGTTAAATGCTCTTTAAATGAAAAAACAAATCAATTATAATGGACTTGAAATTATTTTTACAATTGATTGTTAGACAATCCATATGTACAATTTACTCGATTGAATATATAAATAAGGTAATGCATGTGTAACAAATGTGTATACTAGCAAAAGTAATCATCAGTTACACACTTACAACCAATGAAAATAAACATTCACAAGCACTACTGTAAAATATATTGTCAGAAGAACAAATACTGATTAACAAAGATTATTTGACTGTGGTGGGTCTCTATACAGACTTTCCAAAGTTAGGAGATATTCTTTCTGTAATTTGACCACAACTTCGTAAATCTTTAAGAATATTTAATTTAAAAAAGGGAAACCAAGACAAGATACAGGTTAAATACAAGAAATGCAGAATTTTAAACAACCATAAGGTAAACACATGTATCTTAATGTAAGCAATTATATGGGGATGATGGATTTATATGCTATGTAATTAATCTAAAATTATCCTGCTGTAAATCTACTTGTAGCAGAAGCACCTACAGTGCAATTAATTAAGACACAAAACAGAATTATATGTTCATAAATCTGAAACTCCAGTTTGACAAAGGAAGACGTATCCTAAGAGATGTGGAACATTGATCTAAAGCCATTTCAGACAGAAGTGTTATAAAATAATTCTATAAGAACAACCTCCAGGGGCTTCCCTGGTGGTGCAGTGGTTGAGAATCTGCCTGCCAATGCAGGGGACACGGGTTCGAGCCCTGGTCTGGGAAGATCCCACATGCCGCGGAGCAACTGGGCCCGTGAGCCACAATTACTGAGCCCGCGCATCTGGAGCCTGTGCTCCACAACAAGAGAGGCCGCGATAGTGAGAGGCCCGCGCACCGCGATGAAGAGTGGCCCCCGCTTGCCACAACTGGAGGAAGCCCTCGCACAGAAACGAAGACCCAACACAGCCATAAATAAATAAATAAATAAATAAAGTAAAAAACCTTCCTTTAAAAAAAAAAAAAAAGAATAACCTCCAGGTATAACAAATGATGTCATGTAAATATGCAATAAACTGCTATCTAAAATTGTCAACTAAATTTTCAAGGAAAAGAACTTGATCCACTGCCAAATAATACTATACGATAAAGTTCCATGCTATATGCTTTAATGACCCAAAATTTGTTTTCCAGTCTTATTGCAAAACTCTACACAATGACATAAAATATTGCATAAAAGATCTGGTAAATCACACAATAAATGGAAGTCCAAATTCATAACTTAACATTTATTATGCTTTATGCTCATTATCCACTTACTGGCCTGTTAGTAATAAAGCACCCCTGTGACTCCCCATTAAATGTCTTCACAAGCTCATACATTAAGAAATGTTTTATGTATACAGACATACATTTATACTAAATATGATATAATACACATAATTGGTATGTATATAATCAACATGCAGTCTGATAATACAAGAGAGCAATACTCCTGCCTGTATAATCTGGGAAAGTTGTTCAAGCTATGTGGGCCTCACTTTTCAAGTATTTACAAAGGGCTACAAAGCCATATATGATACCTGACCCATCATCTCTCACCCCTTTTCCTCTCTGATCTCACATTTTACTACTCTCCCAGCACCTTCTCAACTCTAGTTTCTCTTGCCTTCTGGCTAGTTCTTGACCTGCCAAATACATTTTCCTGGGGAGTTGTCCACCTACTGTTTTTGACTGGAAGGCTTCTCCCTCAGATATCTGCTTGGCTCAAATATCATCTTCTCAGTGAGGCCCACCAAACAATCCTATTTAAAACTGCACACCCATCATCCTGCATCCCTTAGCCCCTCCCCTGCTTATTGATTGTCTTTCCCCTCTAGAAAATAACACAAGGACTTTTGTCTATTTGTTCTTTCTTTTTGACTGCTATAACTCCTGTGCCTAAAAAAGTGCCTGGAGTATCAAGTGCTCAGTAAGTACTTGCTGAATAAATGAATGATGAGTGAGACTCAATGTACCCAAAATAGAAGTCATTTCTTCTCTGCCCATGCCTCAAATACACCAATCACCGAAAACTACTCTTCTTCCATTATTCCCTATTGCTAGGAATATTATAATACTATCACCTGAGCCCAAAACCTAGGAGTCACCTTAAACTTTCCCCCATTCCACCCTTACATCTCACCAATCACCTACTTTGGTCAATTCTCTCTCCTCACTACCTCTCAATTCCTTCTCCTCACCTCCACTTCCACTTTGACTCTTTGATCAAGACTCATCTCTCACTTGGTCTGGGGCAATAGCCTCCTAACTGTCTTGTGTCACTATCCCTAGGCACAAGAGCATCCAATCCATCCTTCCGTGCTCCAGCCACTAAAGGGTGATCTGATCATGGTTACCTATGAAGAATTCTTCAAAGCTCCCCATTATGGAACAGATTTTTCACTCTGACTGCTCATTAGAATCACCCAGAAAGGTCTTTAACATACTATTCATGGGCTCCATAATAAGTGGATCTAAACCAATTACATCACCCCCACTAATTCTAAGAATCACTGATCTACAAGGTATACTCTAAACCTTTGAGGATGACATACAGGGCCTTTCACAATCAAGGTCTACCAGCAGCTTTTGAGCGTCATGTCTCCTGCCACCAGATATGCTTGAATCAAACACACTATTTGCTATCATGCTATTCTTCCACCTTTGCCTTCCCATGTATCCCCACTCACCTGGCAATGTCCCTGTGCATTACTTCTAGTTTGGAGGAAGCACTGCATTTTCCTGTTCTCCTTGGGAACTTCTTCCCTCACATTCCTGTGTATCTTATACTTCCCTCCATTATAGCAGTCAGCTATAGCAGTGGACAAGGAAATATTTGAGAATAACTGGCTAAAATCAAAGTTATTCATTTAAGTTTTTAAGTAAGTTTTGGTTTCTGTACTCAATGAAATAGATCACTGATACCTTTTTTCCTTTTGAGCTCCAATTCAAAAAGTCATTGTTAAAGCAAACAAGTCAATGAAAACATTCCACATATATTTTAAGAGCTCTCTTACTATATAGTTATTCAAATGTAATAAATAAAACCATCAGTTAACACCTTAAGCCTTGCATGAATAAACAATGTATTTTTTTCTAAAAATGTTTTAAAATCAATCTTGTATTTTTCTAAAACAAAAAAGTGATATATGAACCATGAAAATCAGAACATGAGGAAACATACAACTGTGAGTGATGGCTTTATATTCATTGTCTTTAAATCCAGTGACTAACTCTTTGGAACAGATGAGTAATAGACATAGAAAGAAATGCAGAAGTGCTGATTCCTTTCCTATAATTTTTCCCAAAAGGAAAATATAACATTTATGGAATAGTTAAGAATGGACTGGATATTTGAAAACAGAAAATTAATAAAAAATAATTTATACAAAGGTCTAAACCCTAGAGCCACATTAGAATCACCTGGGAAGTTTTTAACACTACCCATGCTACAGGCCTCACCTGTAAAAGACTCTGATATAATGAGTCAGGGATGGGTTCCATCATCAGAATTTTTTCAAAGTCCCCCAGGGGACTCCATTGCGCAGTCAGAGCAGGAACCACTGAACCAGCACCCTCCCTACTACAGCAAAGCCCAGTTTTCAGAAGGCAGTTGCAATAAACGCTTTCCAGTCAACATTATTTCTTTCCCATGAGAGGAAAAAAAGAATATGAACATTGTAAATTGGAAAATATTAATAATAGTTAACAGTTATATAGGAATTAGTACATGTCAAGCATTATTCTAAGGGCTTCTAATACATTGACCTTTTTATTCCTCGCAATGGCTCTGTAAAGTTGGCACTATTTTATGCCATTCTGCTTCTGCAAAAATAACTAACAGTTACAGAATGCTTAACACTGCCGGGTATTATTCTGAGTGCTGCTATATACATTAACTCATTTAATCTTCACAACAGTGTTGTGAGGTAAGTACTGTTGTTATATCCATTCGACAGATGAAGAAACTAAGGCACTGAGAAGTTAAGTAACTTGACTAAGGCCATTCAGCTCGTGAATGGCAGAGCTGGGATTTGAAGCCAGGTAGTATAGTTCCAGACTTAATTAAAAAACAAAATCCTGGTGATCTGTGCTATATAACAGGCACAAAATATATTAATATGCCATAAAATTACTAAACACGTCTTTGGTTTTCTCCTCTTCAGGTGACAGTAATACAAACGAGAGGAAGATGCTCACTTAAGAAAATTAAAATAAGAATCATTTGATCCTAGTTCCAAGACAGGTACCAATGTTGGACCCAACTGGAGCTTTCATGACTTAGAAGGAAAAAGATTGAGAAGGATGACAGAGATGGGAAACCCAACTCTGTATCAGATGTGAAAGCAGAGATTGGTTAGAAGCCTGAGTTCTCCTCCCTGGGGGCTCCATGAGGAAAAGGAAGGTCTGTGTGTCCACTGCTGATAGGACGTGCTCAATAAATGTATTTGAGCAAATGAAATCAACTGGCTTTTAAGATGTGAGATGACTGAATTCTAAAGCAGAATACTTCAATTTATTTTCACCCTATTTTTTTTTCACATTTTAAGATACTCATCATGAATATTAAATGACCTTATTTCATTTAAAATTTATTTTTGTATAATAGACTATTAGATTATTAAAACATTGTTTCATCATTAAAATGTTGATCTTTAAATATTTTAATCTGTGCATGCAAAATTTACATTAAAATTAAATTATATAGTAAATTTAATAAATATATAATTATTTATATAACATATAATAAGTATAATTATTAAATTTATGAAATAAAGACACTTCTAATAATTAGCTCAAAAGCTAGGTAACCACACTGATAACTCAAGGCTGAGTTGTTAGGAATTCTCTTGGGCCTGACTCAGGGCTCCTCAGGTGGGGTCACCATTTGGTCCATGATCTGGTTTGATTTCTCCATTTGTAGCTGGTGTCTCTACATTCCTCTTGCCGAGCAAAGCACAACCACAGATCTTCCCTTAATCAAGGACACAATGGCTACACTCTGGGTTTTCACCAGAGAATATGCATAATTCAAATTTCCTGTTGGCCAACCTAATATAAAACATTTGCCTGAGAAGTAATACCCATAGACGGCTCTCTGAAAAGTATTCTGAATTTTAAAATACAATCACGGAAGTTATCAAACAATGGTGTACCTGACCATAATTGCACTGTCTCCAAGTAGAATTCCTCCTGAAGAATTGCCTTTCTGCATTACAGTTTTGGTTTATATTGAGGGAATTTATTAGAAACAGCCAAGCAAATCATGCTATTCTACTTATCAAAGAAGTGGTGCTGAGTATGTGATCCCTCAGAACCCCTGTCTGCTCCATGGGGAAGATTTCTCCCAGGTCTTAGTATCAAGTCAAGGTAGGGTTCTCTTTAATGCCAGGAAAAAAGGAACTCAACATGTATTTTTCCTTTTTTTTTTCTTATTTTTCTATATGTCTTCCTTTTTCCCTTATTTCTTCACATTTTAATTTTATTTTATTGTATGTTACTTTTATTAATCTGTATATTTCTTTAAACCATCTACTCTATAAATAAATAGCTCTACAATAAAAATGAATGAAACAGAAAGGGATAATGAAGAGTTCAGCTACCACTGACTGTGAAGAATGAGGGACACAGCTTTCAAAATTATAAACGGTGAGTGAAGATTTTTAAAATCTCAGAAAATTAAGAAATCCATTTCATTCGTTAGTTCCCAAAACAACGCCGGCTGAATTTTTAAAATAAATATATTATTTTGATTCAGTTAATTTAGAAACTTGTAACATGCTTTTGGTACTATAAATGTCCAACACCTTTGCAAGACAGGCTAACATTAAATGTATGTCATGGCTCAAACTGATTTGTGGTTAAGCCTTAACTAGAGTATTGTTTAATAGGACAGTAAACGAAAAGAGCATGAGAATTCTGAGGAACTGCAACCCCTCAATTTTTCAGTTTACATGTTTTCCTATTGCTCAATAATATCAAATAATGACTCATATGATTCAAGACACTGATTTTATTTTAATGAAGTTTATGTTTAGCTTAAACACCTTATTAAAAGTTACTTTTAACATATTTCGTGCAAAAGAAGTAACATGCTATAGTCAAAGTAAAATGCAGTATAGTTATATGATAGATTACGTTTTTTTGTATGTTGAGCACTAATTCATTAATTCACTAGCTAGAAAAGAGATTGAAATGAACGTTTCTCACATAGCTTTTTGGAAACCAAGACAAAGGAAGTGGAAGTAGAAAACTGACTTGGAATTTTTTCAGGAAATTAGAATACTTTTGATCAATTAAGGAGGAAGAGTATTCAAAGTTTTTAACTAATATGAGTGTTTATGTTATCATGGAACTCATTTCAAATTGCATGGAAGCATCTTCCAAACTTTGCATTTTTCACAACTGTTGGAAAACACACATTGTCAGAATTCAGGTGGTACGGCGTTAGTTAACAATGAAAACAGACTAGCTAAGACTACAAAACATGGAGAAACTGTACCAAGTTTGTCCTTCAACTCACAATGCAATTTTATTTTGTACAATGAAGGAAGCAGTGTGGCAGAAAAGAGATTTCATAAAATCAATGAGGGATGATTTCATCTGACAAGTGGAATGGGGGTGGGAAGAGTAGGTGTGAGACGCTCACTGCTCTTAGTTAAGTTAAAAACTAAATATGACTGAATTAGAACCAAGAAAAGACTGAATTTTTGAAAGACCGAATTTTAGGTAAAAATCCCAGACTTTTACTTTTTCCATAGATATTAATATACTTTAGGGGCATAAACCATGTTCATGATACAGTAAAATTAGCATTACAGAAAAGGGAAGCTCATAAGTAACAGAAAGAAGCTAAGAAGGATGTGTAACAGCCCTATAAGAATGGGACAGATATTTTAACCTTAATGGTTATGTTACAAAGAATTTATATGTAGCTACATTTTTTATGGTGTAGTTCTCTGGTATTACAAGCCCAGGAAAACACTTCCAGAATATATCCTTTTGTGAAATAATGGAGTTTTCTAGGGTGTTTATGGCCTTTAGGGGGCCAAGATTAGACATAAGACATTCTGGTGTGAAATTAACTCTTTAAGAAATCTATTAAAAATCTGTTTAGTCATAAGAAATGATTTTTTAAACCACAGAGAAATATTTCCATCAACATGGAACTCTGTTTTCTTTGAAACAACATTTAATTAGACAAAATAAAGATACATATTTTTTGGCTCCATTTAACTGCTAACATTAAAAAGATAAATACACACTATTCTGAAAATGACTCTTAGATGGATGAAATGCAAAACTCCCTCACAGGGAGAAGAAGAATCATCGAAATTATTTTAATGCTTTAATGTAAGTGATCTCATTAAAACAAAAACCAAAGAAAAGGAACTTCCAATTCTGCTAAGACACAGAATGAAAATGAATTGTGTGAATGAAAATAAAACAAATAATTTTTCAACAGTGAGAACTTTCTACTCCTCACTAGTCTAGTAATTTACTAAAAATACCTATAACAAAGAGAGTGTAACTGCATTATACGATTTACAACTCTAAACAGCCAACTTTGAAAAAATTAATTCTCTGTAAACTATTTAAAATACACATCTCATTCTCACTAGAAAATTACTTCATTTCCTAGAGAATCTTTTAATGAAATTTGCAACACGTGGATTATCTGACTCAAAATATCAACACTCTTATGCCTACCTGATCCAGGCAGTTAAATTAAACGTGCAAGGAGAGGCTGGTGCACAACAATAGGTCATGAAGGGACTCAAGACTGCCTGCCTCTGCTAATGGCATCAAAAAACAAAATCAAGAAAACCTTAAAACACCCCACGTGCCAAACAACATTTAAGAGCCATATGCAGCCTCCCAAGCTGCCAGATTGTAGCTCAGATAACTAGAAAAGCAGTAGCCAAGATAGAGCTCAACCAAAAATGTGAACTTAGCCAACAGTAGGTGCCAATAAATTCTAACACTCACAGAGTGTAAAGCATAGAATAATTTTTCATGATCATGCTTCAGTTAGTCATCTATACTTATACAATTGAGATATAAATGAGTATAACAGCAACCCACGAAGTCTGTTGATTATGAACATCTGCCATGTCCTTGAAAACTAGATGTTTCTACCTCTAGGTGGGGAAGGAAGAATCTCAATTCTGACTCTCCAATGGTCTCAGGTACAGAGAGAACCAGTCTGTCTGAGACCCATCAGCAACCAAAGCCCTCTTTATTCAGAAGAAGTCAAGCCATTCCTGGGCCCTATGTGTCATGTCTTGGAATATCAAGGTTGGCCTGTCATGAGCATTTAATTTACTGAGAACGTGATGAGAAACAATGCATATCAAAATGCATTTGTAATGTATTTTATTGATCGTTAATGACAGAAGAAAGGAAAAGTAGATAGAGATGACAGAGGAAGAAACAGAGGAAGGGGCCAACAAGCAAGACATATTTTTCCAGACCACCAGGACCTTATCGTGAGGAAGAATGGAAGCTATTGATATATATCACTTCCTGAAACACCTGGGAAACATCAGGAGGGGGTTCCAGCTGCCTTGAGAGACAAGTTCCAGGGTGGTCCTGTGAACTGACTGCAGAATGAGATACTACTGACTTCCTTTTCTACTGAAAATTCCAATGAAACTCAGAAAAGGGGGCTAATCTAGAAATCCATACAGTAATTTTTTTTAATGTAGATAGAATCTGATCTGTTTGAGATTCCTTCAATTCATATATTAAATAATCACTTGTTAAATAATATTTTCCACAGTCTCAAGATCAGTTATTTAATACGATACTCAAAGACTGAAGCAAATATTTGTAGTGCATGTCTGAAAGTCATCCATGTTTTCTGTTTTACCAATACTGGATTCCTCAGAGTTCTAAAATACTGAAACATACTCATTTCTTGTTCTTTGCCAAAAAAACCTTACACTTGTATTCTTCATTGGAAAAAATTTTATTTCATCTGACTTTTTGATATAGATGAATCACTCATTAATAATAATTAGTAAATGAATAAAATTGATGAATTCATGTTATATGTAATATCATACATGATCTATTCAGCACTATGACAATAATAGCTAACACCTACTGACAATTTACTACGTGCCAAATACTATGTAGAACTTTACATGGATCATTTCACCATTTCACTTAATCTTCTACAAAATCTATGAAGCAGACACCATTACAATCTCTGCTTTCAATTGAACTAAACAAGGTTCAGAGAAGTAATTTTAAAAAGACAATGAAACTAATGAGTGGTAGACTGGTGACTCAAACCCAAATTCAAGTTTATACCTCTCTCTATCTCTCTGTCTCTCCATCTCTCTGTCTCTCTCACCCTCCTTCCCTCTCCTCCCTCTTGCCAATATTATGCTTCACTGTATATATAAACAGGGAAAGTAGACTTTAATTCAGCAGTAAAGAATACTAGAAGATTCCTAGATTTTCAAATAATGTAATTCACAGTCAAGAATAGCTACACGCTATACAATCTATAATTGTAATATTTTTGTCCAATTCTCTTCCTACAAGATCTGCAAGCCTGTTTAGCATTTTTAAAAGATAACATTCCATCATGATGCTTCATTTATTCAAACTCAAAAATTGTGAACATGTTTCTGTAACAGCGCTGTTAACTCTGCAAGAACTTTCATTAGGAGGAAAAGTCAAACAAAATCCTAAAAGCTATGGAAAGTTTAGCAAAGAAAATTCAAAATTTTAAGAAAATTCTGTTGTAGATGGTTCTTATAAAAGAAATATGGAAACAAAATTACTGATGGGTTTCATAGTTTATTCTATGACCAGATGTGAAATCTCACCTTTATGTGAATGCCAACCCAGAGTGGAATAGATTAATTTTTCCATATAATGTGATCAGTAGCATAGTTGGACATTTCAAGTAACCTAAAACCCGACCTGGAAAGCCCTAGTTTGGCTGTGCCCCAATCTACCTAGTCAGTGTCCAGAAAATGTAGAACACACCCTAATGTTAAAATGCTTAGATATAATTTAATTGTATACTTATCTTTACTAAATTTATTAACAGATACTATTTAATATATTCCTTGGTAAAGAAATTTTCCATTATTCCTTTAAATAAGACTCAGGGTTAGGGTTAGGGTCAGGGTTAGGATTAAATCAATGCCACCTTTAAAATAAATGTTGTTTAAATAGCTCCTTTAAAGATTGAAATTCCAAAATAAAGTAAATTCTATGTAATTGCTTAGCAAAATATAAGTCAACATTCTGAAACAGTATTCCTTTAGAAGATAACATTTTCTAATGCTAGGAAAAAATGTAGAAATTATTTTTTTCATACAGATTCTGAAGTTAGCGATGGGCAACTGTCAGTCTAAAATTCAAATGTATTGCCAAAAGTTAATGTAAATATGGTGACCATAAAGTTATATCCTACAAGACTTGGAGTTCCCTTTGTTTGTCTCTTCTTTTATGTCAATTAATGAAAAGATCTAAGATTCCACTTATTCTAACAGAGAGGGTGCAGATATCTACGATTAACTCCCCTTTAACCAGAACAAATGCCTATATTATAAATAAAATATTAAATCAATTCTTGAGCATGTAGGTCACCTGAGCATATTTTACTGTCTTGGATCAGGAATGGGCAGGCTGCTATGTGAGGACTGTACCTTCACAGCAGAATCAATGAAAACTTGAATGGAGGGTCATAAAAGGTTTGTTAAAACTTTCTATGTGATGTTAAGGCAATAAAGCATCAGATAAAATATAATAATTTTCCATCTTTATTTAAAATATGATTTTTTTACTCATCCATACAGAGACAATGTCTGAAAAATAATATTTTCATGTAAACAAAAATCAACTGACTGTGTTTTCCATATAAAGTATTTTTTTGCCTTCCAATTAGTTTTATATTAAATGGAGAGACAAATCTTTTTCATTGAGTTTATTAAATTACCTATTTTTAAACTATAATGTGCTTATCTACATTTTTATTATAAAGGTATACGTAAGTTGGTTTTATAAAAGAAAATTAGTTTCTATCAATAAAAGGAATAAGGTATGTAATAATTTTAAATTTGCATAGTACATATTCCAAGTAACTAGTTACTATTAATACTTACTTTCTGTAATAAATATAAGAAATACTTCCCCATAGTGTAAATATCATGATGCATAAAAAAGAAAGCTAAATTAAGGAAAGTGGGATTACACTTCTAAAAGAAAAATGAATGGGACTGTGTAATTTTGAGGTATAATGACTTCACAGGGAACATGTTTTCATAAAATGTTTCTTCGATACTGAGAAAGCATGACAAATTTGAAAAGGTAAGTAAATGAGTTAAGTTATAATCTACAAAGGTATGCAGGGTAGCTAAAATACATTTAACTCCAACCACTTGAAAACCAAACTGTAGTGAAAACTGCAATGCATTATTTAAGTGTTAAGTAACTTTTACTAAGATTAACTTTCAGGAGAACTGTTTTAAACGCAATTGCTTTTCATTTCAAAACCAATTTCTGAAGGAAAAAAACCTCAGATTATTTCGTAAAATGAATTACTACAATAAAACAACAGTTCATAACTCAGATTATTTAAATAATGGGTGCGGTTGAGAAAATGGAATGAGGGCAGACATAAAACAAAATTTTAGAGAACTAGTCATAATATTAAGCAGTTACTTAACATCTTCAGAACTTCTGTTTTTCCACATAATCGTGCCTTTTAAAGTTTTGTGAATAAGTCTATTATAAGTGATATAACATTATGAGTTAATTTTTCCTATGCTTTAAAAATGTATGTTAAATTTTCACATAAGAATCTTCCAAGAAACTACAGAGTTTAACTATTTGAAAACAAAGAGATGCGATTACATACCTAACCAAAACAACAACAAACAAAGGATGAAATGCGAAAAACTACAGCCCAAGAGAACAGAATTAATCCTCTTGTTAGAGACAGGAAACGGATACACATGTATATAAACACCAATAAAGCAAATAAAGCGGAAGTAGCATCTTCCAGAGATGTGACTATATACATAAGCTGCTGCTTAAAGTTACGGGTCACGCTAATAAGAAAGCCTGGGACAGGCCTCAGCTCTGATAAGAAAGGCATCTCCCACAATCGCCCTTGTGTCCATCACTGGCTGTTGCTATCATTTTCAAGCAAATACAAAGATACAGAGAGAATAAACAGAATCACTGCCCCAGACTGTAAACTGTCACCCACCTGTAATATGAGAACATTTTCATCACAGCTTAAGTCTTACCTCATAAGACCAGACACACTGAGTACCACCAAAACGTCGAACACATCTTCCTACTTCCACGTCCTCATGAGTCGTGTACATTTCTCTGAGGCATTCACCAATATGTGGCACCATCCTCCTGAGAACCTCGCGACTGAAGATCATTCCAGGTCCTCCCATGCAGAAGTTCTCCCCAGGCTCTAGCCCCAGCTTTCCAAGTTCTTCAATATTCCCCAGGCCAGTCTGGCCCAGGTAGAGGGGCTTGCTGCTATTTAGTGATCTAAGAAACTCTTCCAACTTATCACCTACAAAGAGAAAGACAACAATCACTCCTTTTCCTAATTTCATAATCATTTATAACACACCAAGCAAGGGAAAGAACTTCCAATATTGTGCATAAACTCCCCACAAGTCTTATACAATTGAAAAGAAGAAAAACCTCTTTGAATATTCCATTATTTTAAAAATACTAATTTCTAAATTATAATAAAATTTTCATCACATATACCTATCTATCCACCTATAAGAAATTGCATTCACCAGGAATGCCCTCTTTTTTAAATGTTTGTATGAAATTACCCAATTCATTATTTTCATATCTAATTATCAATATTTCCTCTGCCAACCATCTCTAAGGATTTCACTCCTCTCAACCGAAACCCAAGAAATCTCTAGTTATTAACTCTACATTCAGTTCTTGTTAAATTATAATAAAATTTAATCAACTTTCTAGTCAATGAAAAACCTTACATCTGATGACAGTCATCAGATTTTTTTTAAAGGTGAAATAATGACAAGGAGAATAAAAACAGGTTTCTTAGCATGTATGAAGTAGTGATAAAATTCTCAGAAATATAATATTAATATTCAGCCCTGATTGGCAGACTACTGATACCCTGATAATTGATTTAGTTTAGTGTTTTGTCCGTAACTAAACTCAAGTCATATACAACCCAAAAGGTGTGTGTATACATATATGTATGTGTGTGTATATACATACATACATATAGAGAGAGAGAAAGAGAGAGAATATCAAACTTGCCTTGAAATATAACACTTTGGAACTTTGGAAAGTACTCTTTTAGGAAAAAATTAACATTTGTTAACATTTATATAATTGGTTTATAGTTTGTAAGTTCATCAGGAAAAACAATTTTAAAATAAAGTTCTGTAGCTAAAACAGTTCCAAAGCATTTCGTACTCTACCAAGTGATATACTGGAATAAGTAGTCACCTTCTTTACATTCCCAGTCAGCATTTCTACCATCTTTTTTGATAAGCACAGCACGTGCAGTCATTATCTTGATCCTATGCCATGCCCCTTGGATTTCAGTGAGTTTCAGCTGACTATTATTGGGTTCTTAATACAAAATGCCTTTCATTCTTAATAGAAATGGAAAGAATATGGCACTTCAATGTTCTGAAGGACAATCTTTCAAAGCACTAAAAGATATGACAGAAGTGGATGTTGTTAATGCATTTTGGAAGTTGTCTGCAAAGTGTGGCAAACTTCTGCCAGGAAACCTTTGTGACTTTAAAGAGACACAGAAGACATGGGGACTAAAAGATAGTGGATCTATCAATTATAGATATCTACATAACTTATATCTACCTATAAGATACTGCAATCACCAGGAATGCAATTTTTTAAATGTTTGTATCAACTTATCCAATTCATTATTTTCATATCTAATTATCAATATTTTCTCTGCCAACCATCTCTAAGGATTTCACTCCTCTCAACCCAAACCCAAGAAATCTCTAGTTATTTATTAACTCTACACTCAGTCCTTGCCAAAATGTGACAGTTTTTTTTTTGGGGGGGGTCTTGTTTGTTTTTCCTTGAATATGTAAAAGATACTACCTGAATCAGGAGAAAGCAATGAGGCTACAATTAGAGTGGTGTAAACTAAGTAAGGGCTGCCCCCCTTTGACCAAGAAGCTAGGAAATGTGGAAAGAAACACAGGGAGGGGCTTCCATGGTGGCTCCGTGGTTAGGAATCCGCGGTTAGGAATCCGCCTGCCAATGCAGGAGACACGGGTTCGAGCCCCCCCCCCCCCCCCCCCCCGTCCTGGAGGATCCCACATGCGGTGGAGCAACTTAGGCCCATGCGCCACAGCTGCTGAGCGAGAGTGCTACAACTACCGAAGCCCACGTGCCTAGAGCCCGGGCTCCGCAACAAGAGAAGCCACCGCAATGAGAAGCCTGCGCTCGCAATGAAGAGTAGCCCCCGCTCGCCGCAACTAGAGAAAGGCCGCACAGCAAAGAAGACCCAAGGCAGCCAAAACACACACACACACACACACACACACACACACACACACACACACACACACACACGGAGCCCTCCTTCAATACAACCTAGCTACTTCCCTTGTGTTCCTCTCCGCAAAGAGCAAGACTGTAAAGATTTCCTCCCGCTCTAAGGAACATTCCTCTGCTCAGTTTAGCAATCTCTGGCCAGAGCCACTCACACGCAGGGCGAAGGACCGCGCCTCTTTTAAAACGGACAAAGTTTTCTCGTGCTGGGGCTGCGCGTGGTTTCGGGAAGGGCTTCCCAGCCCCTGCTTAACGCCGCAGCCACCAAGATGGACTGGAAAGGATCCAGCCTTGTGTGTGCTAGTACAGCTTGGAGCTCCTAGGGTCTGGATAATTCGCGGGCGCTGTCCCCTTTTCCCCCACCACCAATTCCTGTCAATACAGCCATCCCCTCAGGGTTTTACTGAGCTGTTGCCGGGGGCGTAAGGAACTGCTTGAGGCTGCACTGCGGTGGCTGGAAAGAGCTGTGCGCGGGAGCGGCTGGGATGCACAAAGACTCCCATTGAGCGGCGGGTGGTGCAGAAGGAAGGGAAACGCACAGAGAAGGGTGTGGGACAGCGAAGATGATTCCTCAATCTCACCAGTTCCAAAACTAAGCTTGATCCAGTAAAAACAAAAGGATAGAGGGATAATCAAGATCACCGATCTCCAAACTGGCTCTCGCCTGCATCCTTCACCCTCCTTTTCTCCACCGAGGACACGCCCCTCTGGACCGATTAGGGAAACTACCACCACCTGGGGCTTTCAGAGCAGTGTAAAGTGGGAACAGCCTCAGGCTTAACCCCGAGGTCCCTTTCCTCGCCTTCCTGCGTGATAAAGAGTAGTAGCAAGAGGTGGGTGGAAACCAGAGCAGCAAGAGTGAGGAAGGCGAAAAAAGCTGGGCAGGTGTGAGGAGGGTCCAGACCGCAGGAGAGGAGGAGGAGCGGACTAGGAATGGTGGGCGGAGGCGAGCGGGTGTGGGGGTGGGCGACCGGCTCGGGGCTGCAGGAGCCCGGAGCACGTGCTGGCAGAAAAGCAGAGAGGGGCTGGCCAGGGATAGCGGCTGGGCAGGGATTGGGGCTGGCTGCAGAGAAAGGAGTCTGGGAGGCGGGGAGACGGGACAGCAGGGGGTGGGAGGTCACCTTTAATGTAGACATCGTCGTCGGCGCGCATGAACCACTCATACTTGTCCAGGTAGTGGTCGTGCATGTACTTGATCATCATGAAGGACTTTTTCTGGGGAGGGTAGGAGTCGTCCACCCCAGGCAGCGCGATGACAGGCAGGGGTGGCGGGGGGTGGCCAAGCCCAGCGTTGGGGGGCTGCTGGCTGGAAAAGAACTCCACACGGCCGGGGATAAAGCGCGCCCAGGTCCGTTGCACTGCCAGCGCGCGGCTGCCCAGGTACTTCTGCGCGGTCATCACCCCCACGTACAGGAAATCCCGGGGTCGGGAGCTCCGGGCGGCGGCGCCCCCGTCCCCGCTGCCGTTGTGGCTACTCCCCGGCCGACCGCCTCTCCGCTTCCCAGCCGCGTCTCCATCCTCCTCCTCAGGTTCCCCTTCGGCCACAGGGGCTCCGGGGAGCCCCGTCGCGCCTTCGGGCTCGCGTCCTCGCCGCCGCTGCTCCTGCAGCGGAGGTGGCTGCTGCCAGGGGCTGCTGCGAAAACTGGTTACCCCCGGCGCTGCTTCAGGCAGCTGCGGCCCCTGGAACTCCTGGCGCGCTGGGGGCGGCGACTGCTCCGGCCACTGCCGGGCATAAGGCTGGGGGAGCGGCTGCTGCGCGCCAGCGCCAGCGGCCGAGCGGCCGTAGTAGGAGCAGAGGCTGGAACCGCGTCTCTTCCTCTCGCTCAGCTCGGCCACTCTGGGGGCGATGAGCCAGGACGCAGCAGTGAAACCCAGCACCAGCCCCAATGCCACGCTCATCCACGGGCGGCGGGAGCGCACGGCCATCGCGGCTGCCCCGGGCGCTGACGCTGGCTGAGCGGCTGCGGCGCTGCGCAAGGGTCTGCCGCTTCACAACCGCCCCTCCTCCGCCTCAACGCCCCCAGCCCCGGCCGCCGCCCGCAGCACAGGCTCTGACGCCGCCTCCGGGTCGGAGCGCTCCGGGCGCCTAGCCGGCGGCGCGTTGCAGCTGCCGGCCGAGCTCTCCGCTCCGAGCGAGGGTCGGGAGTGAAACTTCTCCCGGCGGTGGCGGTGGCGGCGGCGGCGGCAGCGAGAGGAGCTGCAGGAGGAGGTGGAGCGGCGGCGGCGGCAAGGCGTCCGCTCCTAGGCTGCCACCCTGTCACTGGCGCGCCTGGTCCCTCCCTCCTCCCTCCTTCCCGAGCCCCCGCCCTCGCTCCCTCCGCCGCCGAGCTCCGGACTGGCCCGGAGGAGGAGCCACGAGCACCACGGCTGCCAGCCGCGGGGAGCGCGGGCCGCTGTATTTCCCGGTCACCCGCCCTTGGACGCCCCCCGCCCGCGCCTAGGTCCAGAGCCGGCCTCCTCTCCGGAAGGAAACGATCCCTGTCGGGCCGCCTCCGGCTTCCAGCGCCGACGCCCCCTCGTTCCTCCTCCCCCGGTCCTAGTTCTCCGTCCCATTTCCCGTCCCGTCCCGCCCCTCCGCCAGCCTCGCAACACCCGCGTCCGGGGGCTCCGCCGCCCTCCTCCCAGCGCGTCGGCTCCACTGACCTCATCAGCGGAGCTCGGGTCCCAGAGCCCCCGACGAGCGCCCGCAACTCCCTTCCCGCTCGCCTCCCCCAGCCCACAGCCGGTTACGTCCCGGCGTGACCCTTCCCCATTCTGCCCCGCCCAGGTCCGCCGAGGCTCCTGTCTTCGCGTTTTCGGTGCTTTTCGCGTTTGTCTCGCGGCTGCCACTTCGGGTCTACTCTCTCTACTCCTTATCCCGCTCACTGTTCAGGAAACCATCTGTCCCACCCTAGCACCTCTCTATCCAGCCTTACCAACTCCCCAGTCCCTACCTGCATCCTTCACCACTTTCACCACTACTTCCCAGTTGTACACAGAAGCACCATTGTCACTCGGTGTCTCTCCTAAGAAAATCTCCGGAGGGATTGGAAATACCTACCCTGAAAGGCTAGGGGAAGTCACGGTGAGTGGGGGGCTTCATCCCCAAAGAAAATAAAAATTCCATGTTCCCCACCTGTTGAGTTGGGGCATGTGGGGCTGCCTAGTGGTCCCCTCAGCTCTCCGTTGGTTTCATGTCTAGAAGTGAGAACCATGAACTGTTTGCAGCCTTGATAGAGACTAAGCTCAGTAGGATTGGCAAATGATGGAGAAATGTGAACAAATAATAGAGCCAGTAACCAGAAGGTTCAAGCTAAGAAAATTCTTATCCCCCCTGGAACTGAACCAGAAAATAAAATAGAAAATATAATTTTTATTCTTGTCTATAAAGCATTTTCTTTTCTAAGGCAATGACAGGAAATGTTTTACCTCGACAATTAGGGAAGAAAAATCTGTAGCAACAGAATCTCAAAAAAGGTTATGAAATTCGCCAGCCTGCTGTTGTGGTCTTCTCTTTTACCTCCATCAAGAAGTCACTCAGCTTTCCCAGGGTGTTTACTGTCTCTCCAGGCAGCTCATTGCAGGACAGCTTTGAAGAACTCAAACTCTTTGCTTACGTAAGAGCTGTGTTCTCCCTCCATGTAATTCCCAACTGTATATTTCTGTGCTTAGGGTCCTTATTTGAGGATTCTTTTTTTTTTTTTTTTTTTAAAAAAAAAAAAAAAAAAAAAAAAAGGTTAACTTGTATTGGCCAAAATCATTGAAAGTTATATTGTGAAGAAATTACCTGAAGATACGTGAAGTTTTGAAGAAGGGAACATTTAAAAGCTTTCTCTCCAGAAGTTGTGAATCTAACTACAGTCTGAGGTGCATGTGGCATCCCAAGCCCTTTCCTCTTCCTCAGATTTCAGTCTTCTGTTTTGTACATCAAACGCAAAGGGATGGTATTGAATGGCATGAGACATAGGGCTCCATCCAGCAAGGTGCTGGCAGCGTCCTTGGAACAGTAGGCCTGCCTGGAGCCCTTGGAGGGGTGGTTCTTTCCACACCAGTAACTGGCTGTGCATGAGCACGTCTGACTAAATGTTTCATCTGCTGGACAACGAAGCTCCTTTTCCATGGCTAGGTCTTGCCCAGAAACACTTGGGAATACAGATTACTGAACTCTTTCTCAAAGTTTAATTTGAGTTAGAATACAAAACTCATCAAACAAACAGGCCTCTTCTGATTTAAAAATAAATCTTCCCAAGGACATTTTAAACTTTCTAGAATAGTGCTGTTCAATAGAACATTCCGTATAATGGAAATTTTCTTTATCTGTGCCATCCAATACAGCAAGCACAAGCCACGAATGATTACTGAGCAGTTGAAATTTGGCTAAAATGGTTGAGGAAAGGAGTTTTCGATTTTATTTAATATTAATTAATTTTGATTTAAATAGCCCCATGTGGCTAGGGGATTACCATGATGGACAGCACATTTCCAGAGGAAATTCATAACATATAGCCCATTACCTGTGGTCCATTGTGAAGAACAAATAGTCCACTGACACACCAGCATACTCTCCCCTGGAATATCCAGCCGGTCATCGTTCCACTGGGTGCAGTTCATGTAGCTGATCTACAAAATCATTAATTCTTATCAGGTACGAATAACCTACTCATCAATTACAATATTTTGGGATAAAGTTAACTTCATTCATTTGTTCAATATATATGTGTGAGAAATTAAGCACTAGACAAGGAAGGTGGAAGGCTCTAGATATGGAAATGTCAACAAGATATTCATTGCCACCTATCTGAAGTTTAAAGTGCAGTGAAGAAGACAGACATTAAATATCACACTACAAAATGAATTACCGTGGTGACAAGTGATATGAAGGGAAAATGGAGGGTACTCAGAGAGTACAAGAGCACCTAATTTAGTCTGGGAGCCAGAGAAGGAACTTGAAGACATGGAAATAAAATGAAAAGTATTGAAATGAGGTTCCATACTGGCTAAGTGACTTTAGGAAAGTTATTTAAATTATCTGAGCTTTAGATTTCTCATCTGTAAGTACATTTCTATGAAGATTTATTAAGATATTATATGTAAGTGCTTAGCACAGTGTCTAGTTCATTGTAGGCACTCAGAAAATGTTAGTTCTTCTCATTTTCCAATGCTTCCTTCATGATAAAATCTCTTCGATGTCACCTTTATTTTAAATGATGTTCTATCTTTTCATTTATTTAACAAATATTTATTTAGTATCTACCTTAAGCTAGTCACTATTCTAGAGAAACAGTAAACAAAACAAAGCCCTTGATTTCGTGGGGGTTATATTCTACTAAGTAGAGATTATACACACACACACGCACCTACATATAATATACCAGGTATAAGTATTTTGAAAAAAGAGAGATGGTGGGTGTGTACTTGTGTTGGATGAGGCCATTTTAAATTTGTTGGTCAGAGAAGTTCTTTCTGATAAGTTTAGCAAAGAACAGAAGAAAGTGAGGAAACTAACCATAAGGATATCCAAGAGAGGATCTTCCAGGAAGAAGGAATAGTCAACACATCGGCTTGACATAGCCATGGTAAATTGAGGAACAGCAAAGAGACCAATATGGGTTGAAAATGGAAGGGAGCAGGTGACTTCCTGATTATTTAAGCCAGTGTTATTGAGCAGAATAATAATGTGAGCCATAAATGCAAGACATGTAATTTAAATTTTTCTTGTAGCCACATTTTTTAAAGTGAAATTAATTTTAATAATACATTTCATTCAACTTAATATATTCAACAGATTATCATGGTGACAGGTAATCAATATAAAATTATTACTGTGAAAATTATTTTTATCACTACTAACTTTTCCAAATCCATTGTGTATTTTATACTTATACCACATCTCAATTCAAACTAGCTACACTTCAAATGTTCAATAGACACATGTAACTAGTGTCTACCATATTGGGCAGTGTATATTCTGAGCCTGGAAGACATTTGGAAAGAATTTTTAAAATTCTGAGTGACAATGAAGGTGTTAAGTGGTGATATGGTTTTTATTTATGTTTTACAAGAACGACTCTAGCTCCCGTGGGGGAAACGATTAGAGGAGGAACAAATGTAGAATCAGGGAGAGCATTTAAGACATTATTGAAATCACCCCATCACTTTGAAACAGAAGAAGAAGACTTGTCTTTCCACAGTGTTTGCACCTCTTCCTCATTTGTAATAAGTAGAAGCACTGGGTAAGTTTGTTATATGAGTTTAATTTCATGTTTATTGAGGTTCCTCTAGCTGTTTATTTGTTATTTCCCAAAGTCAGTGAAGTAATTTTCTTGTACTCACTTTAATTTTGAAGATACATAATTTTGAGGGTAGATAATTTTCTGAGAAATCTCTACCAAGGACTAAGTTTTTTATTAAAACAAAGAATAAAGTAATATGTTCTAGGAAGAATTTAAGAAAAAAATTTTATTTGGATAAGAGGGGTGTTAAGGGACAAATTTGTATGGAAACTCACTATCATTGAAGAAAAATAAACATAATAAATGCATACTAAACTATAGCCAGATCTATGCATTATATTGGAAGAAAGAATACAGAAATGTAGGTAATTTCCAATATTGCTGGCTTAAAATGTCTGACAGGATTGCTATTCTGATATAAACAAGAATGTTTCACTATATATACTTGTGAAACACCTGATAAAATCTCTGTGAAGCACCTCAATAGTAGATTTTGAGAAAAAATAACAAAACTTCATAAATTATAATAGTTTCCAGAAAAATTACAAAACTAATTCCTTCTCTTCTCCAAATCCTTTAACAATTTCAAGCATGTCCATATTTGACTATTGTAACACATGAATCAATTGCCTCCTTCTCTGAGCTGAAGATATTAGAACATAGGGGATCATCTGGATTCACATTGAAGCAGAGCTCTCACAGGGGTTGTGTCCCTGGCTTTAGAATGACATGAATGTTAACTACCCTGAAACCAAGTCTGGTACACTTAGAGAAAGCCCTTCAGCAGACTGGTCTGAAGGTACTACACTGAGTGTTTAATTTTTTTTTTTTTTTTTTGGCTGCGTTGGGTCTTCTTTACTGCGCAGGCTTTCTGTAGTTGCAGTGAGCGGGGACTACCTTCGTTGTGGTGTGCGGGTTTATCATTGCGGTGGCTACTCTTGTTGCGGAGCATGGGCTCTAGGCGCATGGGCTTCAGTAGTTGTGGTGCATGGTCTCAGTAGTTGTGGCACACGGGCTCAGTAGTTGTGGCTTATGGGCTCTAGAGCACAAGCTCAGCAGCTGTGGTGCACGGGCCACAGCTGTGGCACATGATCCCACGTGCTCTGCGGCATGTGGGATCTTCCCAGACCAGGACTCGAACCCGTGTCCCCTGCATTGGCAGGCAGATTCTTAACCACTGCACCACCAGGGAAGTCCCAAGAGTCCCTGTTTTAATTGATTGGAAAGAATTAGCAAGAACTTTAAAATCACAGACAAGGTACAAGTGAGTTTAAAAGGGGGATATCGTAGTTTGATCAGTTACGAAATTTAAAGGTAGATATTTAAATATATGTTTCAGCATATGCTTCTCTTACAAGGTGTAAGCGAAGACACTCTGATTTAGTATTTTACTGTGATATTTAGAATATTATCATTTTTTCTTGACAGATCAAGACTGAGTTGATTTCATTTGCGTGAAGCAACTCTGGCATCTAGTGGTTAATGATCATAATGTAATTCAGTTTGTTTCTGAGGGATAAATTTTATTATAAAATATTTTTGACATTGCCAAGGAAGATTATAATCATAGAGACATAACAAGATAACCATTTAATTATATTTTTATTCCCTCAGAAATCAGGGATAATAGAAGTTCATATACTGAAATATGAAAAGGTAATTACTTAGAGCACATTATAAGACTGTGTAACTTTTAAAGCTATACTAATCTGCATTTAGCTAATCGACATGAAAATGCTGTAGTTAATTTTTTTTACACTGACTATTTGATGCTACTAAGGAATTATTAATTCCTTTTTAGGTACGATAATTGTATTGTGACTATGTTTTTTTAAGAGAAGTTCTTATTTTTCAGAAATATATACTGAAATGTTTATAGGTGAACTGGTATGATGTCTGGAATTCAAATAATATGGGATTGAGGGTGGTGCTAAGTGGATGGCAATGTGAGGGGTGTGGAGGGGGATTGATTGACCAAGTATTGATGACTGTTGGGACTGGGTGATTACCTCTGGGTAGATTTGACATACTCTATAATAAAAAGTTTAAAGAAAATATTTTATTTGTTTAAGATCAGCATACATTCAATTTTTATTTCCTATAGCTTTATCTAAGAGATAATCCACTTGTCCAAACCATCAATGTACTTTGAGAAGAAGACAATGAAACTACTGCTGTCACTTATGAAAGGGTCAAGAGGTGACCATTATCAGAATTAAAACTTCTATATCTTCCATCCTTCCTGGGCTCCAATGACAGTCTCTTAGACATAAGCAAAACACCCAATCAAGCTTTTACAAATGAAGAAGCACTATTTATGATGTGTGGATTTTTTTACTTTTAAGAAATAGTAGTCTATGATTAGGCAGTGAGCTTCAAAATCTTCAGAGAGCTCCTAATCACCAATCTGAATTTATTCTAAAAAGATTTTTATTTTAATTTTATCCTTTCACTACTCACCTAAAATATTAATAAACCCCAATTTAATATTTTCTATCTTAGAAAAGTTAAAATGCACATGCCACCTTTCTTCCTGTTTATTTGATTTTCAACCCCTGTTAATTACTTGGTCTCTTTCCCTGTCCTACAGATCACTGCTGTTAAAAAGAAATATAATATGATCCACATATGTAATTTAAATTTTTCTAGTAGCCACATTTTAAAAAGTAAAAACAGGTGAAATTAATCTTAAGAATATATTTTATTTTCCCCAGTATATGTAGCTCTGACTAGTAAGTCTTAAAGCCCACTTTTGGATAACAAAAAGACAAATGGATTTCAGAAGATTTATGGGATTTATTATGCTGCTTTCTTAAGTATCAATATACAAATATTGTGCATACTAATCCATACAAATATGATCTCTATATACGTATGTTGTACACATATATATAGTGCATATATGTAAAATGTTTTTCTTTATAGTCACACTATCATTACAGAATAAGCATAAGAGGAGAGATTAGGGGGTCTTTTCTCTTATACCTATTTTTATTAAATTTCAGGATATTTTACAAGATGCAAGAGAAGTTAGATATCACATTTCTCAACCCATTGTCATAGGATCTTGAGTGAGAGGCAGGTACAGTTTATAATTCATTTTAAGGCTGCTGCAAGTACATAGTGAATTAATAAATGACACAGTCTTTCAATAGTCTTGAAAGTCTGGTTTGATGGATTTCAATAAAGTGTCAGCATGGGGAGGGCAGAACTTTTATTTTCTGCTACTCTTCATGATTTTTATTTGTTTTGGAAAATATATTTATGTTCATAAAATATTTTATTTCTTCATGTTAATATATAATAGATTTGTTATTTATATATTGTTGTTTAAATTAAAATTTAATACTTCTAATTTTTAATTTCTCATACAATAAATATTTGGGATTCTCATTAAATTTTAAGACTATATAGAGGTCCCAAGAACACTGGTCTAAGGCAATTCCTTCATTCATTCTTTTCAACTCCTGAAAGTAGCAAATTTTTTTAAAGAGGAATAATTGAATTAGAATGCCTTGCTCCTGATGGAACATTGACTCTAATAGTTTGCAATGACATGAGAGTGACTGTGTGAATTTGCACATTTGAAGCTTTGACGTGTTTGTAACTGTATTATTGCCTCCATGGTTTTTGATTCACACCTATGCCATTCCAGGAATCCAATAGCTTAACATTTTTTTTTGTTTGTTTTTGCATGTGCTGCTATTAGAAGGGAATGGCAGGAATGAATCTTCTGAGACAGAGTTTAAATCATTCAGACATTTCTGATTCTAATTTGTATCTAGTAACAAATTGGTATCTTTAACAAGTTTAGGGGTACACTTTTAATTTCCACAAAAACAAACTGTAGGACGATACATTATTCTAAGGCTCCAACCATTTTGTAATATTGGGCCAAAGAAAGAATGTCTCAATAAGTTAAATCTAGAGTTAAAGAGTCATAAACGTTAGTGAAGAAGGAAGAAGATAATACTGCCATACCAATAAAATTGAAAGGGCAATTATTTGCCTTTTGAAGCCAATTGGAACTCTAGGAATAGACAGAATGTGAAATCCAAAGAAAATCTGGTGAACTAATTGAAAAAGGTAAATTGGCTCTCATAAATGAAATAAGTGATCATCATTTGGAAATTACTATAAGGATATTGTTCAAGATGCAAAATATGAGTGTGTGGGTAGAGTGGGGGAGGGGGGCAATGATACTTTCCCTCCTTGGGCCCCTGTGGCCTTAGCTCTGCATCTTCATTGGGGAGAAAGAGGACTAGAACAGCCTGAAGAGAGGAATAAGAGCAAATGCTAGCCTCATAGCTAAGTGATTTCTCAGCAGTGCTTTCTGCTTTCATCTCCCAACTGCGCACAAAAAGATTCAAAAGGAGGCAGGACTGAGGCACACCCAAGAAATAAGTGAGGGGTGGAGCACTGCATTTTTAAGACCTTTGGTAGAGTTATGCTTACCACACCCTCCATACCACGCCACACATTTTTATTTTCCAGACTGCACTTCCCATGTCTACCTTTACGGAAAGCAGAGCAGGAATAGCAACAGAGCCATCCAAACCAGAGTAAAATTAAATTTAGGCTTTAGTATTAACACAGAATTGGAACTCCAGGACATGATAAAGCCATCAGATCAAACCTTCTTATAGACATATAGAATCCAACTGGCCATGAAACCTTACAAGTAATGAAAACTTTGGCACTTAGGTCAGTGTTTCTCAAAGTGGGACTCTCAGAACTCCTATGTAAGTCTTTCTAATGTTTTAATGTGCATAACTATTACTAGTAAATCTGGAGTTCTTCTGAATCAGAATCCCTGAAGGTGGAAGAATCCACAAGATACCTGAGCAATTCTTAAACATACTGAAGTTTGTAACTTACTATTCTAATCTTCCTTGATAATTGGGATAATTCAAAGTCCTAAGATCATCCGTTAAATAAACAAATTAACATAAAAAAACAAAACTATGATATCCTTCTACTGACATTTACCACCCTCAAAAAGCATGGATAGATAGTTAAATTCTATGTTCCCCAACACCAAATGATAAAAGAACCCTCATTCACTTGCTATTTGCAAATTGAGTGTATTTACATTTCTCTATGTCTTGGTTTGGGTTCCTCAAGAAGTAGACTCAGAAGAATTTGGGAGCACATAATTTATTTGAAAGGGATTCCGGGGAATAATGAGAGGAGAGAGGAGGAGTGAAAAAAACAAGGTAAGGGGAAGAATCCAATAAAGGGTGAATTCTGAAGTCAGTTACCATTGAAGATAGCTGGAGTTTAATCCCACTTGGGAAACTCTCGTAGTCAATATAGACCATGGCCTCAGATTTATCCCATCGGAAGAGTAAAGAAGTTGGCTGTATTTACGCATTAACTTCTGTCAGTCATTGATTATGGGCTATTCCCAGGGGACACTAGTTCATTTAACATGTTTCTCTGTCTTCTGTATGTTCTGTGAACTGGTAAATTTGTATGAGGATCTAGAGAATTGACAGATACAAGTTCAATTTTTCTTTTTGAGCAAAAGTACTTAATAGATTATACTGTGTTCTTTCAGTAGGAGGCACATAATGTCCATCTGTTTCTGATGTACTGTTGATAATGAATTCCTAGATTCATTAATTCATTAGAAGTTGCAAATGGTAATAATTTTAATCCTACCATTGTCTCTCCCTTTATTAACTGGAATATTCTTATGAAAAGTTACTAGTAATTTATTTACTGGTATAATCTGCATAGTAAAGACAACATCAATGATTCTTTTTTACCCTTTATTATCTGATGATCCAGAGATTTTAAAAGATGGTTGAGCAGTAAAGATGTCTACACTCAGTTCCTTATAAGGCCTTGTTAGGTAAAATTAATTGAAATAATCCAAAAGCAAGACCCTTGTTGCTACTGGAAATAATCTCGATTTCTGCTGTTTAATCCCCAGTCACATCACTGATATTCTAATCTACAAATCTGGACTAAAAGCTGTGCCTGTGAGAAGAATAAAATGCTATATTTTCTATTTTTACTTTTTTATTCATTAAGTTGCATTTATAGAACTTCTAAAATTTGGAAACAGGCTGTAAATGTAAGGTGGGAAGTTGTTATTTATTTATTTATTTATTTCCTAGCCATCTGGAATTTCTGGTTTATTATATATAAAATTATATATGAATTATAGGAAAATTTCCTCCCATGGCTTTACAGGCGAATTCTATCAAACATTTAGAGAAGAGTTAACATGTATCCTTCTGAAACTATTCCAAAAAATTGCAGAGGAAGGAACACTTTCAAACTCATTCTATGAGGCCACCATCACCCTGATACCAAAACCAGACACAGATACCACAGAAAAAGAAAATTACAGGCCAATATCACTGATGGACATATACACAAATATCCTCAACAAAAATACTAGTGAACCAAATCCAACAGCACATTAAAAGGATTATACACCATGATCAAGTGGGATTTATCCCAGGGATGCAAAGATTTTTCAATATCCACAAGTCAGTCAGTGTGAAACACCACATCAACAAATTGAAGAGTAAAAACCATATGATCATCTCAATAGATGCAGAAAAACTTTTGACAAAATTCAACATCCATTTATGATAAAAACTCTCCAGAAAGTGGGCATAGAGGGAACATACCTTAACACAGTAAAGGCCATATATGACAAACCTACAGCTAACATCATACTCAATGGTGAAAAGCTGAAAACATTTCCTTTCAGTCGGGAACAAGACAAGGATGTCCACTCTCACCACTTTTATTCAACATAGTTTTGGAAGGCTAGCCACAGCAATCAGAGAAGAAAATGAAATAAAAGAAATCCAAATTGGAAAAGAAGAAGTAAAACTGTCACTGTTTGCAGATGACATGGTATTATACATAGAAAATCCTAAAGATGCTACCAGAAAACTACTAGAACTCATCAGTGAATTCGGTAAAGTTGCAGGATACAAAATTAATACACAGAAATCTGTTGCATTTCTATACACTAACAACAAAAGATCAGAAAGAGAAATTAAAGAAACAATCCCATTTAACATCACATCAAAAAGAATAAAATGCCTAGGAATAAACCTACCTAAGGAGGCAAAAACCTGTACTCCAAAAACTATAAGACACTGATGAAAGAAATCAAAGATGACACAAACAGATGGAAAAATATACCACGTTCTTGGATTGGAAGAATCAATATTGTGAAAATGACTATACTACCCAAGGCAATCTACAGATTCAATGCAATCCCTATCAATTTACCAATGGCATTTTTCATAGAGGTTGAACAAAAAATCTTAAAATTTGTTTGCAGAGGGACTTCCCTGGTGATCCAGTGGTTAAGACTCTGCGCTTCCACTGCAGGGGGTGCAGGTTCGATCCCTGGTCAGGGAACTGATATCCTGCATGCTGCATGGTGCGGCCAAAAATTTTTCAGAATTAAAAAATAATGTAAAAATTTTGTATGGAGACACAAAAGACCCCAAATAGCCAAAGCAATCTTGAGAGAGAAAAATGGGGCTGGAGGAATCAGGTTCCCTGACTTCAGCTTATATTACAAAGCTACAGTCTTCAAAACAGTATGGTACTGGTGCAAAAACAGAACTATAGACCAATGGAACAGGACAGAAAGCCCAGAAACGAACGCATGCACTTATGGTAAATTAATCTACAACAAAGGAGGCAAGACTATACAACGGAGAAAAGACAGTCTCTTCAATAAGTCGTGCTGGGAAAACTGGACAGCTACATGTAAAAGAATGAAATTAGAACATTATTTAACAACATACACAAAAATAAACTTAAAATGGATTAAAGATCTAAATGTAAAACCAGATACTATAAAACTCTTAGAGGAAAACATAGGCAGAACACTCTTTGACATAAATCACAGCAATATCTTTTTCGATCTGTCTCCTAGAGCAACGGAATAAAAATAAAAATAAACAAATGGGACCTAATTAAACTTAAAAGCTTTTGCACAGCAAAGGAAACCATAAACAAAATGAAAAGACAACCCACAGAATGGGGGAAAATACTTGCTAACGATGCAACTGACAAGGGATTAATCTCCAAAATTTACAAACAGCTCATATGGCTCAATATCAAAAAGAGAAATAACCCAATCTAAAAATGGGCAGAAGGCCTAAATAGACATTTCTCCAAAGAAGACATACAGATGGCCAAGAGGCACATGAAAAGATGCTCAACATTACTAATTAGTAGAGAAATGCAAATCAAAACTGCAATGAGATATCACTTCACACCCCTCAGAATGGCCATCATCAAAATGTCTACAAAGAATAAATGCTGGAGAGAGTGTGGAGAAAAGGGAACCCTCTTGCACTGCTGGTGGGAATGTAAATTGGTACAGCCACTATGGAAAGCAGTATGGAGTTTCCTTAAGAAACTAAAAATAGAGCTACCATATGATCCAGCAATCCCACTCCTGGGCATATATTGGGAGAAAAACATGGTTCAAAAGGATACATGCACCCCAATGTTCATTGCAGTGCTGTTTAAAATAGCCAGGACATGGAAGCAACCTAAATGTCCATCGACAGATGAATGGATAAAGAAGATGTGGTACATATATACAATGGAATACTACTCAGCCATTAAAAAGAATGAAATAATGCCATTTGCAGCAACATGGATGGATCTGGAGATTATCATACTAAGTGAAGTAAGTCAGACAGAGAAAGACAAATATCATATGGTATCAGTTATATGTGGAATCTAAAAAAAATGATACAAGTGAACTTATTTACAAAACAGAAACAGAATCACAGACTAGAGAAGGAACTTATGGTTACTGGGGGGAAGGCTGGGGGAGGGATAGATTGAGAGTTTGGGATTGACATGTACACACTGTTATATTTAAAATAGATAACCAACAAGGACCTACTGTATAGCACAGGCAACTCTGTTCAATATTCTGTAATAACCTAAATAGGAAAAGAATTTGAAAATGAATAGATACATGTGTATGGATAGGTATAACTAAATCGCTTTGCTGTATACCTGAAACTAACACAACATTGTTAATCAACTATACTCCAATATAAACTAAAAATTAAGAAAAAGACAGTTTAGTGGGGTTGACTGTGGGAAATACAAAAACTTGCTAAACGTGGTTCTTTTATACAGTGAGTGTTTATGCAGTCATTTTCTATGTGGTTTTAGCTTCACCTGTGGTTTGGGGTCTTTTGATGTTTGTATCTGGGCTTCTTTTATTCTTAAGTTTTCATTAACAATCCAGCAATGTCAGATATCAAGAGATTTACAATGCAGTTCATGCTCCTCTCTCATTGTTACCACAACATCTCTGAACCTTCCAAAAGAAGTTCAATTCTGCTAAGCATTTCTTCTCCACTAAAATGAAGGGTATTGGGCTAGAGCAGAAGTTGGCAAACTCTGGCGCACAGGCCAAATCCAGCCCACTACCTTTTTCTGGTAGCCTCCAATTGAGAATGACTTCTATATATTAAAATGGTTTTCATTTAAAAACTGTTATTTTTAAATATTATGTAAATACCTACATTATATCCTCAATTTTGCCTCTTGGCTTGCAAAGCCTAAAACAGTGAGTATTTGGCTCTTTCAGAAAAAGTTCAACTCCTGGGCTACAGCAATGATTTTCAAACTATTTTCAGGAGCAGAACTTTTAAAAAAGAGAGAAAAAAATCTTATTCTAAACCCCTTTGCTTAAAACAAACAAATGTGTAATTAAATTGCATTAAGAATTTTTAAAAATCTTTAAATAATTGCTCTCTAAAAAATTCAAACAGGAACAATGGGGCTGCTTTGATGAAGATGATAGACTAAAAGAAGGAACAACAATTTTGACACTGAGGACTGCAGATGACAATTACAGTCTTAGAGGAGATTCAACCTACAATGTATTCCTGCGTATTTTTTTGTTGTTGGATGATTTCAAAACTAAAATCCTGTTTCAAGAAGATAAGTGGTTATAAATAGTAGCAATTTTTTAACCGCTCACCTTGCAATCTAAGGACACTCTGAAATTAAACTAATCCAGGTTTTAAAAGAGAGGTAGAAAATTTTGATTTTACTTACAACATCAAAAAAATAAAAAGCTCTCATAATCAAAATATAGCAATCAGACAAGAAGCACCAACAATTTGGAAAAGGAGATAAAATTGTCTGTGTATTTTAACACTTTGGGTGCTTTCTTGTCATTGCATCGCTGACAACTGTGCTGAGGAGCTGGCACAGAGCAGATGAGTTTGCTGCTGCAGTTTGATGTGAGTGGACATAAGCAAGCTTGAATTTTAAAGAGTGTGGTGAAGGACAGCAGCCTTCTTGCTCCAGGGTTCCTCAACACAATGTTCAAATATGTGCACAAATATGACAGTTGAAGTTTTTTCTGAAGTTCAAGCAGAAACAAGGTGTCTTGAAATCACAAGGAGGTTAAAGTTAATGTAAATTGAAGTTACATTTTAAGATATTAGAAAGATATTATAAGGTATTATAAGATTAGAAAATAAACTGAAAATTGGGTTGAGTAGAAATTACTCTTGAAAATCCCTTACTTGCTCATAAAGTAGATTATACTGGTCTTGGATATGTATCCACGTGTGGTATATTTTATGCCATTTAAGTTTGAGGACTGCTGAGCTAGACTAAGAAAAAGAATACATTCAGATGTGTGGACATTGTGCCTTTAAGAAAACCGATCAAACACTTGCAGTGATTAAAGGGTGGGTGGAGAATGCTAAGATGCCCCTTGCTTTCAGTATTTAACTGCTATTGACATACCTAAAAAGCTTTGCATGCTGTTGTGTGGATCAAATGAGTTAAACAAGATGAACACTCCAAGAATATGATCTGGAACACAGAAGGTACTTAATAAAGATGTTATATATTTTATTATGATTCTTTATACATTCTTTAAATACATATACATATATATATTTAAGCAAAGGATAAAATATTTCTTCATACATTTGCGTGTGTGTATATGTATGTGTGTGTATACAAGAAGCTGCAACAACAATTTGGAATAAGAAATAAAGCTGTCTATATTCTAACACTTTCTGTGTTAAAACATACACAAACACAGACACACACGAATCTACAAAGAAAAATTTGATCGCTTGCTCTCGTCTGCCTGAGGTGGCATTTGATCTTTTTTCCACTGATCATCTAGCCCCCTATTCATTTATTCAACAATAATTTACTAAGTACCTTCTATGTGGCACTGTTCTAAGTGCTGGGGTTTCATCATTAAATAAAGCAGATCATGTTCCCTTGCCCTTGTCTTGGGGAGCTTACACACTAGTTGGAGGTGGCAGACAGTAAAATGAAATTCAACATCAAATTGTATAGTATTTAAGATGGTGAGAAAATCTATGAAAACAAATCAGGCACTTTTGGATCTTAGATGTAGGTAGAGTGACTTAGGTCGAAATGATCCTGATCCTGTTTTGGCTTTCTTTGGGGAGCTGAACTGATTTGCTGAAAATTTTGATAAATCCTTAGTAGAGTCTCTTTCACTTACCCTTTCTTATGCTTTCTTATGCACGTGTTAAGTATATGTTACTACTATTGACATTCTTGACAATGTCCAAATTCAAGAACACCATGACAAGAAGATTTACGAAGAGCAAGGAGCAAGTTGAAAATAATGTCTCATTCCAGTATCTGTGTGTATATATGACTGAGACCACTCACTAGTTAAGTGATTTACTCCCTTATACAAACAATGAAGGGCTAATATAATTTGAATTTGTACAGAGTAAAGTTACAAAATATTCCCTGTTGTGGACCATCAGGTATTTGGAAAATGGCTGAACTCTTAAATGATATTTATTCTTATATAATTAGTCATTTGCAGAACAATCTCTTTAAGATAATAATTTGTGTTTATCTTCTGTTTCTCCCTCTTTCTCCCGTTTCAAGCTGGTAGACAAGCCATTTGTATTTCCTTGCTCCTGGAGTTCTTGCAGAGCTGGAAGTAAAATCATCTTGAGGACAGTAGCCATTCCTATCTTTTGTGAAAGTATTAGCTCATTTTGGTTGTCTCAGCAGATGAGGAGAGAAGGCAGAAAAGAGTAAGGCCTTTGAGGCCAAATAGTGAGAGATGTGACATTTCTAGAAACTGTAAAGGGGACCAAGATTTGTGGGTCCCCGTGGGCTCCCCCTAGGTAGCAGCCTCCAGGGAGCCTGGACCCTAGACACAGTGGCTTCAGCCTCTACAAGGACCTAGGGCACCCAGTGGAGGAGAAGCAGAGAGCCACTAGACCTGAAGGAACCATCCTTAGAGGAGTGATGGGTGTATCACCAGATACCACTGCAGATCCATAATTTCAGGGGGCATCCCGCAAACTTGATGTTGCACACAACCCTAGGATTTTAGACAACTGTGGGTGGGGTGCATATCCCAGCAATATCTTAGATTTAATTTCTTCCTATTCACTCCAAATGAAGGCCTGGAGATGGACTTAAGATGACTTAGAAAAATAATATGACATGGCGTGCATATTGAGTATATAGATTAAGATTCATATCGTACATAGTCTGCCCATCCTTAGGCAATAATGACCTTTAAAAATATTAAAAAATAAGTTTCTTTCCACAATGACACTTCTGTTTTACAAAGAATGTTAAGGAAGTACTTGCTGTCGCTTCAAGTTCTTGTAACTTCTGAACTTAATTTATTAAACATGGCTCTTAGCAATCACATTTATTCAACTAAAGAATGTGAATAAAACTGACATCCACCCAAAAGAAATTTTCCTCTCTTTGGTTTTATACCCTCAGGAAATAGCAAGTAAAAGTTAGGATGCATAGGACATTAGAGTAGTTTTTAAAGATTATCACCAAATACCAAAGGACTAAATCAGACTAGTGTCTAATTTCATTCACTTATGTACATTTAGTCTTTAAAAAATTGATACTTAGGTTTGATGCCATCCCATTTAGGTCTAGTTATGTGAATTTTGTACATTATTCCTCTAGTAGCAGTGCAGTTGGGCACATAATTTATCTTTAAAATATCCGATGACTTACACATTGTGTGAACTTGGGCAAGTTTTATCAGTCTTTGTTTCTGTTACCTGAAAAAATAAAGATAAAATCTACCTCACAGTATTTTTGTAAAGTTTTATGTGGTGTTTTTGTATACGTTTAGTATTCACAAGGTCTAATGTCAGTGTGCATTAATGGACATTTAATGGACTTTTTTTTTTTTTTTTTTGCCTGTTCAATATCCTTCTTTTAAGGGATCATCTAACCTCTCTTCTGCAGTAACCTTGTTCAGTCTTTACGGTTTGGGTAGGGCTACTATTGTCTGTAGCTGCCTTAAAATCCTTGACCACAATTCGTCTTTAGGCATGTGATCCAAACAAGGCTAATCATAGCCCTCCCTGGGATTACTGCCAGAGGTGGCAGGAAAAATGCTGTCACTCTCCATGATTTTTGGCTTCAAGGACCTTATGAGCCTACCGCTGCTGGTGACTGTCGTTCTAGTCATGTGGAGGTGGTCTGAGAATGAAGCCACAAGGATGGCGACAGATAGACCTTGTTCTTATTGATGTATCTGAATCCAGCAACACTTGGAAGCCCACTCCCAGATTTTTCAGCTATGTGAGGCATTTTATGCCACATCTCATAAGCAAGTTGATGATAAATTTCTGTCACTCATGACTAATAAAATTTTCACTAAAATATCATTAAGTATGCTTTGAAGTCAGACCACTTGTAATCAAACTCCAGCTCTTTCACTTGCCAGCTTTGTGACCTTGGACAAATTACTTTAATCCTTTGTGCCTCAGCTTCCTCCTGTGTAATTAGGGCATAATAGTAACACCAACCTCCTTAAGTGGGAGTATTAATTGAGACTGTATTTCTGTTCAATGAATGTCAGTTTTATTCACTCTCTTTAGTTGAATAAATGTGATCACTAAGAACCACGTTTAATGAAAAAAGTTCAGAAGTTATAAAAACTTGAAACAACAAGTACCTCATTAACACTCTTTGTAAAACATAAGTATCATTGGGGAAAAAAACTTATTTTAAAAATATTTTTAAAGGTCATTATTGCCTAAGGAAGGGTGGGCTATATAAGGTATGAATCTTAATTTATATACTCAATACGCATGCCATGTCATGTTATTTTTTAAAGTCACCTTAAGTTCATCCCCAGGCCTCCATCTGGAGTGAATAGTAAGAAATTAAATCTGTATAGTACATTGTCTGGTCCATGACAAGTAATCAGTAAATGCAAGGTATTACTATCACATTAAATAGTGTGCATAATGAAAAAAAAATTATCTGGTTAAGAGGAAATGCATTTAAAAAACCAAGTGATAGTAAAAAGTTGAAAAACAATACTGAAGCAAAGCAAAGGTAGAGAAAATAGAGCACACTGAAATTAAATGGAACTCAAAGATGAATAAATTCCTAGTAAAAAATAGGAACATTAAAAAAAAGTGAAGACATAAATTCTGTGTTCAATGACACCAGCAGCACAAAAATCCATGAATCAAAAGTTGCCAACCAGTGGCCCAGACATTCTATTTATTTTAATTTTTAAATGGAATCTTTGATTCTGGCACTAAAGCAAAAACTCTATGGATAGCATCAACAGTAGATATTCTAAACTGGCAGAATTTTTGTTAGCTATTTCAGTACCTTAGTTGTAAATTTTCCTTAATTTTTTGTTCTAAGAGTGGTGTTAACAGAATTACATAAAACTTGAATGTTAAGTTTCCAGTGTCCTGAGAATTTTAGACAAATATAGCAGACGTTTGTACAGACATGTTGTAACAGATATTTACTGGAATGCAGTTCCAGTCAGAGGCTTTTAATTAGAGGATGTGGCAAGTAAAATGATAACATATTAAGAAATATTCTATATCAAAAGAGGAAAATTGGGAGAGACCTTCATGAAGGCAGAGGAGTAAAACGTGGAGATCACCTTCCTCCCCACAAATACAACAGAAATACATCTACATGGGGAACAACTCCTACAGAGCACCTACTGAACGCTGGCAGAAGACCTCAGACTTCCCAAAAGGCAAGAAACTCCCCATGTACCTGGGTAGGGCAAAAGAAAAAAAAAGAAAAAACAGAGACAAAAGAATAGGGATGGGACCTGCACCTCTGGGAGGGAGCTGTGAAGGAGGAAAAGTTTCCACACACTAGGAAGCCCCTTCATGGGTGGAGACTGTGGGTGGCGGAGGGGGGAAGCTTCGGAGCCACAGAGGAGAGCGCAGCCACAGGGGTGCAGAGGGCAAAGCAGAGAGATTCCTGCACAGAGGATCGGTGCCGACCAGCACTCACCAGCCCGAGAGGCTTGTCTGCTCACCTGACGGGGTGGGTGGGTGCTGGGAACTGAGTCTCGGGCTTCGGAGGTCAGACCCCAGGGAGAGGACAGGAGTTGGCTGCGTGAACACAGCCTGAAGGGGGCTAGTGCACCACAGCTAGCCAGGAGGGAGTCCGGGAAAAAGTATGGAACTGCCTAAGAGGCAAGAGACCATTGTTTCGGGGTGCGCAAGGAGAGGGGATTCAGAGCACCGACTAAACGAGCTCCAGAGACAGATGTGAGCCACGGCTATCAGCGCGGACACCACAGATGGGCATGAAATGCTAAAGCTGGTGCTGTATCCATCAAGAAGCCTGTGTGCAAGCACAGGTTACTATCCACACCTCCCCTCCCGGGAGCCTGCGCAGCCCGCCACTGCTAGGGTCCCGTGATCCAGGGACAACTTCCCCAGGAGAACACATGGCGTGGCTCAGGCTGTTGCAATGTCACACTGGCCTCTGCCACTGCAGGCTCGCCCTGCATTCCATACCCCTCCCTCCCCCAGACCTGAGTGAGCCAGAGCCCACTAATCACCTGCTACTTTAACCCCATCCTGCCTGAGCCAAGAACAGACACACTCAGGTGACCTACATGCAGAGGCGGGGCAAAATCCAAAGCTGAACCCCAGGAACTGTGTGAACAAAGAAGAGACAGGGAAATTTTTCCCAGAAGCCTCAGGAGCAGTGGATTAAATCTCCACAATCAACTTGATGTACCCTGCAACACTGGAATACCTGAATAGACAACGAATCATCCCCAAATTGAGGCGGTGTACTTTGGGAGCAACTGTAGACTTGGGGTTTGCTTTCTGCATCTCATTTGTTTCTGGTTTTATGTTTCTCTTAGTTTAGTATTTAGAGTTTATTATCATTGGTAGACTTGTTTATTGAGTTAGTTACTCTCTTCCTTTTTTTAAATATATAGATATATATATATTTTTCCTTTTTCTCTTTTTGTGAGTGTGTATGTTTATGCTCCTTTGTGTGATTTTGTCTGTATAGTTTTTCTTTTACCATTTGTCCTAGGGGTCTGTCTGTCCATTTTTTGTTTTGTTTTGTTTTTTTTTTTAGTATAGTTTTTAGCACTTGTTATCATTCGTGGATTTGTTTTTTGGTTTGGTTGCTCTCTTCTTTCTTGCTTTCTTTTTTTATTACTTTTTAATTTTTAATAATTAAAAATTTTTTTTATTTTAATAACTTTATTTCTTTTATTTTTTTCTTCTTTCTTTCTATCTTTTTTCCTCCCTTTTCTTCTGAGCTGTGTGGCTGACAAGGTTATTGTGCTCCGGCCGGGTGTCAGGCCTCTGCCTCTGAGGTGGGAGAGCCGAGTTCAGGACATTGGTCCACCAGAGACCTCCCAGCTCCACATAATATCAAATGACGAAAGCTCTCCCAGAGATCTCCAAAGCTCTCCAAGAGATCTCCATCTCAATGCGAAGACCCAGCTCCACTCAACGACCAGCAAGCTACAGTGCTGGACACCCTATGCCAAACAACTAGCAAGACAGGAACACAACCCCACCCATTAGCAGAGAGGCTGCCTAAAATCATAATAAGGTCACAGACACACCAAAACACACCACCGGATGAGGTCCTGCACACCAGAAAGACAAGATCCAGCCTCATCCACCAGAACACAGGCACTAGTCCCCTCCACCAGGAAGCCTATACACAACCCACTGAACCAAACTTAGCCACTGGGGGCAGACAACAAAAACAACGGGAACTACGAACCTGCAGCCTGAAAAAAGGAGACCCCAAACACAGTAAGTTAAGCAAAATGAGAAGACAGAGAAACACACAACAGATGAAGGAGCAGGGAAAAAACCCACCAGACCAAACAAATGAAGAGGCAATAGGCAGTCTACCTGAAAAAGAATTCAGAGTAATGATAGTAAAGATGATCCAAAATCTTGGAAATAGAATGGAGAAAATACAAGAAACATTTAACAAAGACCTAGAAGAACTAAAGAGCAAACACACAATGATGAACAACACAATAAATGAAATTAAAAATTCTCTAGAAGGAATCAATAGCAAAATAACTGAGGCAGAAGAACGGATAAGTGACCAGGAAGATAAAACAGTGGAAATAACTACCACAGAGCAGAATAAAGAAAAAAGAATGAAAAGAATTGAGAACAGTCTCAGAGACCTCTGGGACAACATTAAATGCACCAACATTCGAATTACAGGGGTCCCAGAAGAAGAAGAGAGAATGAAAGGGACTGAGAAAATATTTGAAGAGATTATAGTTGAAAACTTCCCTAATATGGGAAAGGAAATAGTCAAGTCCAGGAAGCGCAGAGAGTCCCATACAAGATAAATCCAAGGAGAAACATGCCGAGACACATATTAATCAAACTATCAAAAATTAAATACAAAGAAAAAATATTAAAAGCAGCAAAGGAAAAACAACAAATAACATACAAGGGAATCCCCATAAGGTTAACAGCTGCTCTTTCAGCAGAAACTCTGCAAGCCACAAGGGAGTGGCAGGATATATTTAAAGTGATGAAAGGGAAAAACCTACAACCAAGATTACTCTACCAAGCAAGGATCTCATTTCGATTCCATGGAAAAATTAAAACCTCTACAGAGAGGGAAAAGCTAAAAGAATTCAGCACCACCAAACCGGCTTTAAAACAAACGCTAAAGGAACTTCTCTAGGCAGGAAACACAAGAGAAGGAAAAGACCTACAATAACAAACCCAAAACAATTAAGAAAATGGTAATAGGAACATATATATCGGTAATTACCTTAAATGTAAATCAATTAAATGCTCCAACCAAAAGACATAGACTGGCTGAATGGATACAAAAACAAGACCCGTATATATGCTGTCTACAAAAGACCCACTTCAGACCTAGGGACACATACAGACTGAAAGTGAGGGGATAGAAAAAGATATTCCATGCAAATGGAAATCAAAAGAAAACTGGAGTAGCAATTCTCATATCAGACAAAATAGACTTTAAAATAAAGACTATTACAAGAGACAAAGAAGGACCCACATAATGGTCAAGGGATCAATCCAAGAAGAAGATATAACAATTGTAAATATTTATGCACCCAACATAAGAGCACCTCAATACATAAGGCAAATGCTAACAGCCATAAAAGGGGAAATCGACAGTAACACAATAATAGTAGGGAACTTTAACACCCCACTTTCACCAATGGACAGATCATCCAAAATGAAAATAAATAAGGAAACACTACCTTTAAATGATACATTAAACAAATGGACTTAATTGATATTTATAGGACATTCCATCCAAAAACAACAGAATACAGTTTCTTCTCAAGTGCTCATGGAACATTCTCCAGGATAGATCATATCTTGGGTCACAAATCAAGCCTTGGTAAATTTAAGAAAATTGAGATCATGTCAAGTATCTTTTCTGACCACAATGCTATGAGACTAGATATCAATTTTAGGAAAAAATCTGTGAAAAATACAAACACATGGAGGTTAAACAATACACTACTTAATAACCAAGAGATCAATGAGGAAATCAAAGAGGAAATCAAAAAATACCTAGAAACAAATGACAATGAAAACACAACAACCCAACGCCTATGGGATGCAGCAAAAGCAGTTCTAAGAGGGAAGTTTATAGCAATACAATCCTACCTCAAGACACAAGAAACATCTCAAATAAACAACCTAACCTTACACCTAAAGCAATTAGAGAAAGAAGAACAAAAAATCCCAAATTTAGCAGAAGGAAAGAAATCATAAAGATCAGATCAGAAATAAATGAAAAAGAAATAAAGGAAACAATAGCAAAAATCAATGAAACTAAAAGCTGGTTCTTTGAGAAGATAAACAAAATGGAAAAAAAATTAGCCAGACTCATCAAGAAAAAAAGGGAGAAGACTCAAATCAATAGAATGAGAAATGAAAAAAGAGAGGTAACAACCGAAACTGCAGAAATACAAAAGATTATGAGAAATTACTGCAAGCAATGATATGCCAATAAAATGGACAACCATGAAGAAATGGACAAACTCTTAGAAAAGCACAACTTTCTGGGACTGAACCAGGAAGAAATAGAAAATATAAACAAACCAATCACACACACTGAAATTGAGACTGTGATTAAAAATTTCCAACAAACAAAAGCCCAGGACCAGATGGCTTCACAGGCGAATTCTATCAAACATTTAGAGAAGAGCTAACACCAATCCTCCTCAAACTCTTCCAAAATATAGCAGAGGGAGGAACACTCCCAAACTCATTCTATGAGGCCACCATCACCCTGATACCAAAAGCAGACAAAGATGTCACAAAGAAAGACAACTACAGGCCAATATCACTGATGAACATAGATGCAAAAATCCTCAACAAAATACTAGCAAACAGAATCCAACAGCACATTAAAAGGAGCATACACCCTGAACAAATGGGGTTTATTCCAGGAATGCAAGGATTCTTCAATATACACAAATCAATCAATGTGATACACCATATTAACAAATTGAAGGAGAAAAACCATATGATCTTCTCAATAGATGCAGAACAAGCTTTCAACAAAATTCAACATCCATGTATGATGAAAACCCTCCAGAAAATAGGCATAGAGGGAACTTACCTCAACATAATAAAGGCCATATATGGCAAACCCACAGCCAACATCATTCTCAATGGTGAAAAACTGAAACCATTTCCTCTAAGATCAGGAACAAGACAAGGTTGTCCACCTTCACCAATATTGTTCAACATAGTTTTGGGAGTTTTTGCCACAGGAATCGGAGAATAAAAAGAAATTAAAAGAATCCAAATCGGAAAAGAAGAAGTAAAGCTGTCATTGTTTGCAGATGACATGGTACTATACATAGAGAATCCTAAAGATGCTACCAGAAAACTACTATATCTAATCAATGAATCTGGTAAAGTAACAGGATACAAAATTAATGCACAGAAATCTCTTCCATTTCTTCACACTAATGATGAAAAATCTGAAAGAGAAATTAAGGAAACACTCCCATTTACCATTGCAACAAAAAGAATCAAATATCTAGGAATAAACCTGCCAAAGGAGACAAAAGACCTGTATGCAGAAAACTATAATACACTGATGAAAGAAATTAAAGATGATACAAACAGATAGAGAGATATACCATGTTCTTAGATTGCAAGAATCAACATTGTGAAAATGACTCTACTACCCAAAGCAATCTGCAGAGTCAATGCAATCCTTATTAAACTACCACTGGCATTTTTCACAGAACTAGAACAAAAAATTTCACAACTTGTATGGAAACACAAAAAACCCCGAATAGCCAAAGCAATCTTGAGAACGAAAAATGGAGCTGGAGGAATCAGGCTCCCTGACTTCAGACTATACTACAAAGCTACAGTAATCAAGACAGTATGGTACTGGCACAAAAACAGAAATATAGATCAGTGGAACAGGATAGAAAGCCTGGAGATAAACCCACAGCCATATGGTCACCTTATCTTTGATAAAGAAGGCAAGAATATACAGTGGAGAAAAGACAGCCTCTTCAATAAGTGGTGCTGGGAAAACTGGACAGCTACATGTAAAAGAATGAAATTAGAACACTCCCTAACACCATACACAAAAATAAACTCAAAATGGATTCAAGACCTAAATGTAAGACCAGACACTATAAAACTCTTACAGGAAAACATAGACTGAACACTCTTTGACATAAATCACAGCAACATCTTTTTTGACCCACCTCCTAGAGTAAAGAAAATTTTAAAAAAAACAAAAAACAAATGTGACCTAATGAAATTTAAAAGCTTTTGCACAGCAAAGGAAACCATAAACAAGACGAAAAGACAACCCTCAGAATGGGAAAAAATATTTGCAAATGAAGCAACTGATAAAGGATTAATCTCCAAAATTTACAAGCAGCTCATTCAGCTCAATATCAAAAAAACAACCCAATCCAAAAATGGGCAGAAGACGTAAATAGACATTTCTCCAAAGAAGATATACAGATTGCAAACAAACACATGAAAGGATGCTCAACATCACTAATCATTAGAGAAATGCAAATCAAAACTACAATGAGGTATCACCTCACACCAGTCAGAATGGCCATCATGAAAAAATCTACAAACGGTAAATCCTGGAGAGGGTGTGGAGAAAAGGGAACCCTCTTGCACTGTTGGTGGGAATGTAAATTGATACAGCTACTATGGAGAACAGTATGGAGGTTCCTTAAAAAATTACAAATAGAACTACCATATGACCCAGCAATCCCACTACTGGGTATATACGCAGAGAAAACCATAATTCAAAAAAAGTCATGTACCACAGTGTTCACTGTAGCTCTATTTACAATAGCCAGGACATGGAAGCAACCTAACTGTCCATTGACAGATGAATGGATAAAGAAGATGTGGCACATATATACAATGGAATATTACTCAGCCATAAAAAGAAACGAAATTGAGGTTTTTGTAATGAGGTGGATGGACCTAGAGTCTGTCATACAGAGTGAAGTAAGTCAGAAAGAGAAAAACAAATACCATATTCTAACACATATATATGGAATATAAAAATAAAAAGTTCAGACAAACCTAGGGGCAGGACAAGAATTAAGATGCAGATGTAGAGAATGGACTTGAGGACACGGGGAGGGCTAAGGGTAGGTTGGGACAATGTGAGAGAGTGACATGGACTTATATATACTACCAAATGTAAATAGATAGCTAGTGGGAAGCAGCCACATAGCACAAGGAGATCAGCTCAGTGTTTTGCAACCACCTAGACAGGTGCAATTGGGAGGGTGGGAGGGAGATGCAAGAGGGAGGAGATATGGGGATATATGTATATGTATAGTTGATTCAGTTTGTTATAAAGCAGAAACTAACACACCATTGTAAAGCAATTATATTCCAATAAAGATGTTAAAAAAAAGAGGAAAATTATATGGCAGCAAGTGTTATATTAGAATGATAATTTGTGTTAAAATTTTGTTGTTTCTTTTTAAGTATAGCTAGTCAATTCCTAGGCTTAAGTCAAAATTTAAGAATCCAAACTGGATGAAAAATAATACAGTGTAAAATAGTAGAGCAAATCATGAAGATTTCTGACTATAACATAGATGTTTTTTAATTGCTGATAACATAAATGTATCCAGTATTCCATAAATATTGGACTTCTACAAATCTTAAGATACTGTTTATTATTTTTTTCTCTAAAATGAATCTAGTAAGAATGCTCTGGAATGGAAGGATAGCAAAAATCATAAAAGACTGCAAATTGCCTAGAAGAGAACATAGGCAAAACATTCTCTGACATAAATTGTACCAATGTTTTCTTAGGTCAGTCTCCCAAGTCAATAGAAATAAAAACAAAAATAAACAAATGGGGCCTAATAAAACTTACAAGCTTTTGCACAGCAAAGGAAACCATAAACAAAATGAAAAGATAACCTACAGAATCAGAGAAATATTTGCAAATGATGCGACCAACAAGGGCTTAATTTCCAAAACATACAAGAATCTCATACAACTGAATAACCAAAAAGCAAACCACTGAATCCAAAAATGGGCAGAAGATCTTAATCAACATTTCTCCAAAGAAGACATACAGATGGCCTATAGGGACATGAAAATATGCTCAACATCACTAATTATTAGAGGAATGTAAATCAAAAGTAAAATGAAGTACCATCTTACACCAGTCAGAATGGCCATCATTAAAAAGTCTACAGATAACAAATGCTGGAGATGGCATGGAGAAAAAAGAACCTCCTACACTGTTGGTGGAATGTATATTGGTGCAGCCACTATGGAGAACAGTATGGAGGTTCCTTGAAAAAGTAAAAGTATAGTTACCATATGATTCTACAATCCCACTCCTGGGCATATATCTGGAAAAAAACTGTAATTCAAAAAGATACGTGCACCCCAATGTTCACAGCAGCACTATTTACAATAGCCAAGACATGGAAGCAACCTAAGTGTCCATCAACAGAAGAATGGATATCTTTTGTTTTAAACAGTGTCTTTCAATTTAAAAAATGTCTACTGCATTATATTCTCTCAGTCCAAAGTTAAAATTCCTACAGGAAGTTTCTCCCTTTCACTTTCCTCTTAAAACTGAAATCAGGGTATAGGGGATACTTTGCAGTGCTTAAGGCATGTGGCAAAGTTTTCCCCAATCTTGTGTGGTCCTTGTATCAACCTTTGCCATGGGGAGCCTAAAGGTGCCTTCGATCTTTCTACTCAACTCTCCGCCAATCTTGCTCCTCCCTTTCTTGGTGGAGAGGGGTCAGCCTGTGTTTTGTCTACCAGGGCTCCAGACAGAGTACAAGGTGAAAGCTATTCTGTTTTCTATTTTCTCCAGAACATGTTTAATGTAAATCCCCCATAATTCCTGGGGCACTAGCCTAGAAAAGTGGAAGTCAGGACACAGGACATAGGCCTCTTCTTCCATGATGTCTGTGGTTTTCTCCTTCTCCCAATCCAAGGTCAATCAGGGCATGCTCTCTCCCTCTTTCTCTCTGTGTGTGTGACAAGGACTGCCCTTACTTTATTCTGATTCTCTTCTATTCTTGGCTTATGATAAAATTCTATGATACAATCAACAAAGCTTCGCCCCAGATATGTTATTGAAATCCTTTTCTCAACAACCTGCTTTCAAGCCTATTTTTATGTTATTGACTCGAATATCCAATTCTGGACAACAAGTGCTAAATGTTGACTCCGTGTTCCTTTTGGCACCCTTCCTGTAACAGTCAAAATGTGTCCTAAAGAAAAATAATGCCTGTGGAAGAATGTCAGGAGAGGAGTCACATGAAAGGAATTTTTAAAAGGATAAAAACACACTAATGTATATTTCAAAATCTATTATTTGCATTTCAATTAAGACAAGCTGACACTTCCTTTACTCAGAAGTAGTAAAAGGTCACACATGCATTGTTATGATCAATGACAACATCAAGTGAAATATGTTTAGATATAGGAAATGTTTATAGACGGATAGGGAAGATAATGTCGATTGTAATACAGATTTAACTGTGTGAGAAAGATAGGAAAGCAAATATATTTGGAGAATGTATGAGAGATGTTATAGCAATCTGAAGATCTTGGAAATGTAACTCTCTCTTTACACCATAGAAAATGTTAGACAAAATATACTTAATTATAATCCATTTAAAAATATTAAATTAAACATATGTAACAATCAAATCCAAAAATGGTATTTTGCTTGGTAAGCAAACCCAACAAAAACACTCAAATGTGGCGTATGTCACTTGCAAAATTGAAAAAGTATACCAAACATTTGAAATAAGTGGTATAAAATGGAGCAACTTGCCTTTCCCCTTTGAGGGAATTCTCCGCATGCACTATCTCCTCCTCCTTCTCTTTAGAATTTTATAAAATTTTGTGTGAGAGTTGTTTTTAAGTAATACAATAGGAAGTTGGAACCATGACTGAATTTGAAGATTAATTAACATAATGGAGAAAGTGTGTGTGACTGTTTTCCAGAGATGGATACAATGGCTATTGGCACTTCTTATCTGGGGGAAAAAGAAAAACATTTCCATTTGTATGAAGAGTAGTCGCATTGTATTGGGTAGAAATATGGAATTTCAGTTTTCATCTATTTTATATGAATGTTAAGTAGCCAAAGGTAGATTTGATAATTATTAAGCTATTCTGTCTCAGCTCCAAACGCATTCTTCCATATTCATTTTGAGATATTAGGGCTGAAACTCTACAAATCATATTGCAGCTTTGGGCTAGCACCCTGTTGTCACAGCTAATATCTGACACTAGAGAGAGAGAGACTCAAGGCTATAAGAGGGAAGAGAAACTTGTTCCATTCTGTTTGCCTTGTGTTTACTTCCCGTTTGCTTCCTGCTCCTCTGTGTATCTTCATATCAATGGCTTTAAAAAATATTTCCAACAAAGGAAGCTGGGCTACCTTTCTGTAGCAGTTGAATCCATTTTATATTTTTTCCCAATACTTTCAGAATCAGCCACATTACACTGCCTTCGGAGACCCTCAGACTAGCCAAAAAAAAAAAAAATAGTGTTTTCTTCAGAGATCTGGGTTTCAGCTCCATGGGGCCACTCCTTCAAGTTTCTTATTTTTATTAGTTTCCAACTCTTCACTTTGTTTTCCAGAGGTGATAGCTGTTTCCTGCCATTTCTAACCTTGTGATAACATAGTGTTCTTTTTTGCCTTTTTAATTAACTAGATAAAAATTACTTACATTAAATTGTCTCTTTTAAAATATAAATCCTCTCTTTTAAAATGCCAGACTGATATAAGTGGTAAATTTTTGTGACTGTTCTATGTGTTGACAAATATTTGCTATATTTTGGGGGTGTGATATTCTGTATAATAATATATTCCAGTTATTTCCTAAAGACTTGACATGTATTAATTCATTTAACTAATAAAAAAAAAGAAAGAAAGAAAAAAAAGAAAGTAAGCACTCCTGGGCATATACCTGGAGAAAACCATAATTCCAAAAGATACATGCACCCCAACTTTCATTGCAGCACTATTTACAATAGCCAGGACATGGAAGCAACCTAAATGTCCATCAGCAGAGGAATGGATAAAGAAGATGTGGTACATATACACAATGGAATATTACTCAACCATAAGAAGGAACGAAATTGTACCATTTGCAGAGACGTGGATGGACCTAGAGACTGTCATACAGAGTGAAGTAAGTCAGAAAAAGAAAAATAAGTATCTTATATTAACGCATGCATGTGGAATCTAGAAAAATGGTACAGATGAACCCATTTGCAAAGCAGAAATAGAGACACAGATGTAGAGAATAAACGTATGGACACCAAGGGGGGAAAGTGGCGGTGGGGGGTTATGGTGGTCTGATGAATTGGGAGATTGGGATTGACATATATACACTAATATGTATTAAATAGATAACTAATGAGAACCTATGGTACAGCACAGGGAACTCTACTCAGTCCTCTGTGGTGACCTAAATGGGAAGGAAATCCAAAAAGGAGGGGGCATATGTATACGTATAGCTGATTCGCTTTGCTGTATAGCAGAAACTAACACAACATTATAAAGCAACTATACTCCAATTAAAAAAAAAAAAGTTAGAAAGAAAACCCTGGGTAGGTAGGAGATAATATTGATAATATAATTCCCATTTACAGGCCAGAAAACTGAGACATTAAAAAAAAAAACAAAGTAACTCACTCAAGATCACATAGCCATTAAGTGTTAGAGCTGAGATTTCAAACTTGAGACCTGTCAGAATACTGCTCTTAGCTGTCACAGGTGTGATATGTGTATTAGATTCAAGGTCATAACAATTAGAATTAAGCATGGGAAATAGAGAGCCATCTAGATATTTCAAGCAGCAAAGGATTTGCTATGGGGGATTAGGTTTTTACAAACCCACTGGATGAACTAGAGGGCCAGAGGCTGTTACCGAACTTTTTAATTAAAAGTCATGCCCTGATACAATAATCCAGATTCCAGGAAACTATTACTGCCATTCATAATTCTGGAAACTGCTGCTGTCACTCCATTATGATTTTTAAAAAAATTTTTATTGGAGTGTAGTTGATTTACAATGTTGTGTTAGTTTTGGGTGTACAGCAAAGTGATTCAGTTATACATATAGCCACTCTTTTTAAGGATTCTTTTCCCATATAGGCCATTACAGAGTATTGAGTAGAGTTCCCTGTGCTATACAGTAGGTCCTTATTAGTTATCTATTTTATATAGCTCCATCATTATTGTTGAAACGCAGCTACTCTGAAACAGGTACTTTACAATGGGACACCAATTCTTTTCATGCCTCACCCTTTGCAGTTTGTGTTGTTTTTTAGACCCACAACTAACATCAAATCCCCACATGCTCCAGGTATTGTAGGCTTAATAATGGTCCCAAAGACGCTCACATCCTGTCAAAAGATAAACTGAAGCACATTAAAATTTTCAAGTTTATTTGAACAACATCAATTCGAATTGGGCAGTGCCAAACCGAAAGTGGTTAGGAACGCTCTCAGGACTGGAGCTGGGGAAAGGCTTTTATAGAGCAGCCTCAGAAGCAAAGCAAGGACATTATTTGATTGGCTATAGTTTAAGTGGTTGCCTTGTTTGGGAAAGCCTAGTTGGCTCTTTGTGATTGGGAGTTCTTAAATGTTGTTTTCTGGGATATGAGAGCACTTACAGGAATTGACCCTGGCTTAGGTTTCAGTGTGCTTATGTAAGCTACCAAGACATTAGAGGCACCTCAGCCTAATGGCCTTGAAGGCAAGCAGAAATTTCCACCCCAAAATCTGTCTCTTTAACATAAGGATTATTTTAGGCTGATTATTTTTAGGAAATAGCAGATGTGGGAAAATTCTGAAAACTGAGTAGAAATTACCCTTTTGTAAGAGACATTTACATTTATAAGGGAAATCTCCATTTGTAAGGGTATCTCCCTTTCTGTACCAGGAAAAGAAGGATGACTAAATCTCTAGCAACTCTTATCAGTGGAGAAGGCGAGGATGTGAATCTGCATAACTTTACCCTTGTTTACTGTGCTTTTCTGGGTAACCTCTTATCTGGTCTCCCCTACACAATATCTTCTTTAGTCTTTAGTTGGAGATGGTATTTCAGGTGGTGACTTGGGCCATTTGGGGGTGTTACTTTACTTAGTTTTCCTGGGTCTCTCCTGTGTATACAGGAGCTATACATGTTATTGAACTTCTGTTTGTTTTTCTCCTATTAATCTGCCTTCTGTTACAGGTTGGTCTAAGCAAAGAACCTAGAAGGGTGGAAGGAAAATTATTTTTCCTCCCCTACAGCCTCCTTGTTGAATTACTTTAATAATTCTAGGGCTTCCCTGGTGGCGCAGTGGTTGAGAGTCTGCCTGCCAATGCGGGGGACACGGGTTCGACCCCTGGTCTGGGAAGATCCCACATGCCGCGGAGCGACTGGGCCCGTGAGCCACAATTACTGAGCCTGCGCGTCTGGAGCCTGTGCTCCGCAACAAGAGAGGCCGCGATAGTCAGAGGCCCGCGCACCGCGATGAAGAATGGCCCCCACTTGCCGCAACTGGAGAAAGCCCTCGCACAGAAACGAAGACCCAACACAGCCATAAATAAATAAATAAATAAATAAAATATTAAAAAAAATAATAATAATAATTCTAATCCCTGGGATGTGTGAATATGTTACCTTACATGGCAAAGGGACTTTGCAGATATGATTAAATTAAGGATCTAGAGCTGGAGAAATTATCCTGAGTTAGCTGAGCAAGCTCAGTGAAATCACAAAGATCCTCATAAGAGGGAAGCAGAAGGGTCAGGTTCAGAGAGACTGAAAGATGCCACACTGCTGGCTTTCAAGGTGGAAGATGAGGATAAGAGCCAAGGCACACAGGAGGTCTCTAGAAGCTAGAAAAGGCAAGGGAACAAATTCTCCCCCAGAGCCTCCTGAAGGAACACAGCCTTGCTGACCATTTTAGCACTTCTGATATCCAGTACTCTAACAGAATAAATTTGTGTGATTGAAAGCACTAAATCTTTGATAATTTTTTAATAGGAGCCCTAGGAAACGAATATACTAGGAAACAAGCTCAAAGTCTCACCCAAGAGGAGACAGCTTACTCTCTAAAGGAAACGCATGATTTTGCTAACTTATATAGAGACATCTAGGGAATGTGTGTGGAATGGCCAGACTAATGACATGTTCCTTCTTCTCTGACCTAGCACTTTTAAAATCCATCCCCCCACACTGGCTTCAGAGGAGGTCAGTACCAGGTCTTTAAGCAAGGCAGAGCCAGCTCATCAGAAGGAAGAGAGGTGGCTTCCGCTGGCAAAAGGAGCTGTGTGATATTTGTGGGTTCAGAACTCACCAATTCATTCCACTCCAGCCTCACCCTACATTCCAGTTCTCAGGGGGCCACTGCTTCTCAATCAACCACCACACTTTTACGTAAGAGTCCTAAAGAGCCTGGGTACTTCTATGATGGCAGGATCAGACAAGTGACTGCAGGATCAGATTCTGTCTGATTTGGGGCTTATTTTGCTACCATCCGGCCACATTCTCACTTGTCACTGGACCCGTATCTCCACCCTCCCTCAAGCCTGCTGTGCCTTCCCTGTTCCACTAGTTCCCTCCCATCCATCATGTAGACTCTATTCTCAGCTTAACAAAATTTTACCTAACTTTTCAAATCCAAGATTTTCTTTTTGAGTTTTCTTCATTTTTCTCTTTAGAGCGATCTATACTTCTGAGTACACATTATACTGAATGCCCATTAAGTTATTGTAGTCTTTGATCTTATAAGAACATATTGCTACTCACTATCCCATTTTAAGTAGACTTAATTATTCAACTGTGCCTACCAGTGTTTCATGAAGGGTAAGAAGTCGATAACTCAGGGTTGAATGAATAATATTAACATAATAGATAGAGGTAAGTAGTTTCTGTCATTTCCTAAAGAAAAAGATATCTTTAGGTTTTTCTAAATTTCAAAAGTTGGATTGATTGAAGTTACAAGCTTTTGGCTTTCCACGGCATTTTGATTTTCTTTATAGATTACCTTGCTTTACATGAAGCTTTAAATATGTTTTTTAATATGTAAGTTTAAAAATGGAAACAACCCATTTGAAAAAAATGATAGTGAGCAATTGAGAATTTGCTGACAATTGTATAGGTGAGATGGAGGAAAGGATTTAAATCAAAATCACTAATGAATAATATGGTAAATTCTTATTAGATATGTCTGGTCTTGGGAGAGTCTTTCTTTAGCCACGCTAATCATCTTCATGACCCTTGGTGAAACACTGAGCATCCCTGTACTCCCCTCCCACTGCATTTTATTTTGCAGAGCTGCTTCCTCTTTCACCTGTGAACCTGGGAACTAACCTGAGATGCTACTGTTCCCCTTAAAAAGCTTATCAAAATATCTTACTCAGTGAAGCTGTTATCCCTACACTTGAATTGTTTCCCTAGTTACTAAAAAAATAGAAACATATTAAAACTTACATCAGCAGAGATGGCTTTGTCTAGGTTTATATGTATAGGTGGTTATAGCTATATACTAGCTGATGTCTCCTGGTTATAAAATTTTACGGCACTGAAACATTGACCTTCTACAATGCACCATAATTTCCTTTTGAGATAATAAAGAGAAAAATTAATATTTCTTAATTCTCTTTAATATTTGCAACAATCTCTCTTTCCCTAATTCTTTCCAAACGCCTGATTCTCTTCATTCCGTAGCAAAATGAATCTATTTCCATTAATTTTTCTGGATTTCTAATTACTTTGTGGTTTTATACACAGCCCTAGATATTTTAAGAATTTGCATCAAAAGAGTATTGGGGGGCTTCCCTGGTGGCGCAGTGGCTGAGAATCTGCCTGCCAATGCAGGGGACACGGGTTCGAGCCCTGGTCTGGGAAGATCCCACATGCCACGGAGCAACTGGGCCCGTGAGCCACAATTACTGAGGCTGCGCGTCTGGAGCCTGTGCTCCGCAACAAGAGAGGCCGCGATAGTCAGAGGCCCGCGCACCACAATGAAGAGTGGCCCCCGCTTGCCACAACTAGAGAAAGCCCTCGCACAGAAACGAAGACCCAACACAGCCATAAATAAATAAATAAATTAAAAAAAAAAAAAGTATTGGGAAATTATCCAATTCAGGGTAGTTATTTCTGCAATCCATGGGGTGCATCTTCCTTCATCTCCTGAATCTTCATATTTCCTCCACTTCATTAACTTGGTGTGCCACATCAATTCTGGTTCCTGTTAACTTCCATTTTTTTCTTTTAATTAATGACAAGGAGCAGTGGGTGGTGAAATGCTGGGAAAACACACACGGTGTATGCACCACACTCCTCTAACACAGCAATGCACAGTGGAAAGTGAGAACTAAGTGAATCGAGCCAGTGTATTGATAGAAAACAGAACAGGTACTGAACGAATGCAGATTTGTGGTTGACAAGAGGTGCATGTTTGTGCACTAAAGAAAAGGAAAAGCATCTAGGAATAAACCTACCTAAGGAGACAAAAGACCTGTATGCAGAAAATTATAAGACACTGATGAAAGAAATTAAAGATGATACAAATAGATGGAGAGATATACCATGTTCTTGGATTGGAAGAATCAACATTGTGAAAATGACTCTATTACCCAAAGCAATCTACAGATTCAATGCAATCCCTATCAAACTACCACTGGCATTTTTCACAGAACTAGAACAAAAAATTTCACAACTTGTATGGAAACACAAAAAACCCCGAATAGCCAAAGCAATCTTGAGAAAGAAAAATGGAGCTGGAGGAATCAGGCTCCCTGACTTCAGACTATACTACAAAGCTACAGTAATCAAGACAGTACGGTACTGGCACAAAAACAGAAATATAGATCAATGGAACAGGATAGAAAGCTCAGAGATAAACCCACGCACATATGGTCACCTTATCTTTGATAAAGGAGGCAAGAATATACAGTGGAGAAAAGACAGCCTCTTCAATAAGTGGTGCTGGGAAAACTGGACAGATACATGTAAAAGAATGAAATTAGAACACTCCCTAACACCATACACAAAAATAAACTCAAAATGGATTCAAGACCTAAATGTAAGGCCAGACACCATCAAACTCTTAGAGGAAAACATAGGCAGAACACTCTATGACATAAATTACAGCCAGATCCTTTTTGACCCACTTCCTAGAGAAATGGAAATAAAAACAAAAATAAACAAATGGGACCTAATGAAACTTAAAAGCTTTTGCACAGCAAAGGAAACCATAAACAAGATGAAAAGACAACCCTCAGAATGGGAGTAAATATTTGCAAATGAAGCAACTGACAAAGGATTAATCTCCAAAATTTACAAGCAGCTCATTCAGCTCAATATCAAAAAAACAAACAACCCAATCCAAAAATGGGCAGAAGACCTACATAGACATTTCTCCAAAGAAGATATACAGATTGCCAACAAACACATGAAAGGATGCTCAACATCACTAATCATTAGAGAAATGCAAATCAAAACTACAATGAGATATCATCTCACACTGGTCAGAATGGCCATCATCAAAAAATCTAGAAACAATAAATGCTGGAGAGGGTGTGGAGAAAAGGGAACCCTCTTGCACTGTTGGTGGGAATGTAAATTGATACAGCCACTATGGAGAACAGTATGGAGGTTCCTTAAAAAACTAAAAATAGAACTACCATACGACCCAGCAATCCCACTACTGGGCATATACCCTGAGAAAACCATAATTCAACAAGAGTCATGTACCAAAATGTTCATTGTAGCTCTATTTACAATAGCCAGGACATGGAAGCAACCTAAGTGTCCATCAACAGATGAATGGATAAAGAAGATGTGGCACATATATACAATGGAATATTACTCAGCCATAAAAAGGAATGAAACTGAGTTATTTGTAGTGAGGTGGATGGGCCTAGAGACTGCCATACAGATTGAAGTAAGTCAGAAAGAGAAAAACAAATACCGTATGCTAACACAAATATATGGAATCTAAAAAAAAAATAGAAAAGAAAAAAAGAAAAAAGAAATGGTCAGAAGAACCTAGGGGCAAGACAGGAATAAAGATGCAGACCTACTAGAGAATGGACTTGAGGATACAGGGAGGGGGAAGGGTAAGCTGGGACAAGGTGAGAGAGTGGCATGGACATATATACACTACCAAACGTAAAATAGATAGCTAGTGGGAAGCAGCCACATAGCACAGGGAGATCAGCTCGGTGCTTTGTGACCACCTAGAGGGGTGGGATAGGGAGGGTGGGAGGGAGGGAGATGCAAGAGGGAAGAGATATGGGGACATATGTATATGTATAAGTGATTCACTTTGTTATAAAGCAGAAACTAACACACCATTGTAAAGCAATTATACTCTAATAAAGATGTTAAAAAAAAATAAAGATGGCTTCAAAAAATAATAATAAAATAAAATTTAAAAATGAAAAGGAAAGCAAGCACCTAAGAGAATAAAAATAATAAATGCAAGAAGTCAGACGGACTAATATCTCTCCCTTGAATGGCTCTTACAGCAACAATTATTTTAAAATAGTATCTCCTAAATGTCTGTGCTGTACTTGCATTAAACAGAGTCATGACTATGAGTTATATGATTTTCAAATCTATGACACTACCTCAAGAAACTTTGGGTAACTTTACGTACCTATTACATTTCTCAAAGAAAATATAAATAAACCACAATTATCTATTGCTGTCTCATTTAATCAATTATTTCTTCTGGATTTTATTACAGAGATCCCAATAGCCATGTGTGTGATGACTTTGCCTTCCTCATAAAATGCAGCTGAAATGACAGATTAAATATCAAGTCTAATTCATAGGTGACCCTGGAAAATAGGAAGGGTTGACACAGCAAGCTCAGGAAAATGGGGACTCCCCGAAAGATGTAAAGGAGAGAGGAACAAATTGATCTCCAAACCCAAAAGATCTGAAAACTCTGAAATTCCAAAAGGTGATAAAGATGACCTCAAAAACAAAAAATCTCCCAAATCGAAAAGATCAACTTTTTATTTAGCAGGACCTAATATAATCACAAAATTGTAGTAGCAGTGTAGCAGGGACTGAATGAAAATGCAGGTAATCAAAGGTAGCAGAAGAACAAAGGCATCCGGAGCCACTGACTCTCGTATTTACCTTTGGGCCATTGTCTAACCCCCCCATCACAGCCACCTATGAATGGGTGCTTTTCACTCAGACTGTCACCTGTCACATGTCCCCATTGCCCACTTCCCTATCTGTGACAATCAATGGATGTTGGGTTCCAGCAACTTTCTTTGCTGCTTGGTGAATTAAGTATTTGGGGTGATATTATTTAAATTTGTTGTATCACTTGAGAAATACAGAATGGAATATTAGTGTTTAGAAATAGGAACTTAATCACTAGAAAAACAGAACTCTGTAATAGTACTTTAAAGTCACCAGAAGAAGACAAGAAAAGGAAAAATATAATGGATCAATCCCACCAAAGTGAAGAAAAGAAAAAGGGAAACATATTATGATAAATATGATTTATTTTAAAAATAGAAAGAATAAAGCAAAATGTTATTCCTCCCAAATCTGCCATTGCACTACTATCAGTACTTCATCCATCACATATTCCTCTGCATTCCCAGTATGTAGGGACAAAGTTCTTAAGATGCCTCAGGACACCAAGTCCAAAAGTCAATCCACTTGATTCCCACAAGCTAGTTCTTAGGGTAGTGCTTATCAGAGCAAGAATAGAAGGCTGAATTTGGTAATAAAAATTAAATTTACTATGCACCAGAGTGAGCAGTTATAATAAGAATATCACCAAACACAAACTCCCAAGTCTTACTTGCTTTATTCCTCCCTATGGCACCCAAGGGTGATTTATCTTCTCTTTCATGCCCTTCCTTTTTAGAAATGCTTCTCAGGCTGATTGGCTTCACTTTTATATTTTACTGCGCTTATTATCAGGAAATGACTTCCTTACCATCTCAATTTGGGGATGCTGGAGCAAAATTTCACCAAGCTTTCCACATCATTAAGTTTTACCTTATTTACTCTAGCAGGAAAGGGCAGTTGAGTTAAAGTCAATCTTGGACAACACGAATCTGTAAAGGCATGTTAAGTCTCACAAAGATCTTTCTTAATGTGTGCATCTTGCTAGAGAAGGAATAGGAAAGTTCTGCTGAGATGAGCACTGAACAGAATTGATCAGCCTTTCACTCCACTCTCGTGGTGGACCGGAACCTGTAAACCTACGAGAATACTCTAGATAGCCTTTGGTCTCCAAACCTTAACTAATTGATACAGGGCATAGGGGAGCAATAAGGTTCTCTTCTGCTAGGCCATGGTTCCTTTCTCACTGTTTTGTCATTGAGCAGAACAGGCAAACAATATGGATATGTTAACCATAAAATTTCTACTTACTCCAGTTTGACTAGAGTTAGTGGGAGAAGCAATAGGTCGGAGAGAGTAGGAGTGATCAGCTTTCTAGGTGTGCAGAATACAGGCTTGCGTTGGCCAGCTGACAATTCACATTCTTTTCCTCTGTCCTGATTCTTAGTCTGCATCACAAATCCAAATTCCTCCCTAGAACATCCACAAAGGCAAACTAGGTGGACAGGCAGGTACACCAAGTCTTGACCCAACTTCAAGTTACTAAGTACTTCATTTACATGTGTTTGTTTCTCCTTATAATATCCTTAATATAGGGTAGAGTTCCTGTCATTTAGGACATCCTTAACAGCTTTACTGAGATATAATTTGATTTTTTTTAAAGAGAGTTATTGAGGTACAACTATCATAAAATAAACTGCATATACTTAGTAAACAATTTGGTACATTTTGACATAAGTATATATTCATGAAACTGTCACCTCAATCGTGATACTGAACATGCCCATCACCCCCAATAGCTTTTTTGTGCCCCCTTGTAAAATATCCTTTCTTCCCACATCTCATTCTCAATCAATCACTGATCTACTTTCTCTTACAATAGATTGTTTGCATTTTTCTATAATTTCCTATAAATGGAATCATTTAGTATGTATTCTTTTTTGTCTAGTTTCTTTCACTCATCATGATTATTTCGAGATTTAGCTATATTGTTGCATATATCGATAGTTTATTCCTTTTTATTGCTGAGTAGCATTCTATCATACGAATTTACAACTATTTACTTTTTTCCATTCATCTGTTGATAGACATTTATGTTGTTTCCAGGTATTGACTATTAAAAATAAAACTGTTTTGGACATTTGTGTACAACTCTTTGTATGGGAGTGTACTTTCATTTCTCTCGAGTAAATGTTTGGGGGTGGAATGGCTGGGTCATATTGTAGGTATATATTTAACTTTCAAGAAGTTGTCAACCTGTTTTCCAAAAATGTTGTGCCATTTTACATTCCTACCAGCAGTATATGACAGTTTTTGTTCTGTTATATCCTTATTTACAGTAGGTATAGTCAGTCTTTTAAATTTTTGCTATGTAATGGTATCCAAATATGATTTTAATAGCATTTCTCAAATCACTAGTGATGTGGAGCATCTTTTTGTGTGCATCTTTACTATATCTTTACTATTTTATCTTTTGTGGTGAGGTGTATGTTCAAATCTTTCATCCATGTTCTACCAGTTGCTTTCTCATTACACAGTGGTAAGAGTTTTTATACACTCTAGAATAAGAGTCTATATATAATCTAAATATATATATATGTAATTTTCTCCTAATCTTTGGTTTGTCTTATCATTTTTATGTCATGCCTTTTGAAGAGCAAAATTAAAATTTTGATGAAGTCCAATTATTGATTTCTTCCTTTATAATTCATTTTTGTATCCTATTTTAGAAATATTTGCCAAGTCCAAGGTCATTAAGATTTTCTTCCAGAAAGTTTTATGGTTTTCATTTACATTTAGGTCTTGGATCCATGTTAATTTTTGTATGTGGGATAAGGTGAATGTAGATTCTCTTTTTTATCATTTTTATTTTTATTTTTCATTTTTCTCCTTCTTTCTCTCTTTATTTTATTTTTTGTGTATGGCTATACAATTGATTTTGCTCCATTTGTTGACAAGATTATCCTTTTTCCATTGAACTGCCTTGGCTTCTTTGTCAAAAATCAATTGATTTTATATATGGTCAAAAATTGTAGCCAAGTGTTTTAGCTCTAATTGGAAGCTCCCTGTGGGGAAGATCCAGGTGAAAACCTTCTTCCCAGAAATCACTAACTAGGTTACCTTAGATGAGTTTCTGCCATCTTGTCTCAGTTTGCCAATCAACAGAATGACGATATTAATAAAAATCTTAGACATCATCTACTACAGTTCACCTCTTGCATCCCTCAGACCTACTCAAGATTCTCATTAAGTTTATTCCATTCTGAAACTCATTCTTCAAGGTGGTAGCCAGTCAACATTTTTAAAGAAAATGTTTACAAGATGTGGATTAGAAGGACCAGCTATATTATTTTTCTGTAGCAGTTAGTTACAAGGCCACAAATAATATCATTTATCTCTTTAACCACCCATTATACATCTCTTTCACCTTAGCTAACACCTCTGCTAGTCTAGGTTGCATGCTTCTTGGGTAAGGTGTATCTTCGTCTTTGGATGAAGATGGCTTTGTGCTCTGAACTGGCTTTGTGCTCTTTTGTCAGGTTGCTATAAATGTCCTGCATGATCATCACCAGACATGGAAGAAAGAAGTGGTTCCCCAGTGAACCCCCAAATTCCAAAAATATTCTACCTTATCCCAATTATGTATCAGCAACTCTTATCTCCTCATGATAAACAGGGTTAATTATCCTTGCTAGTATAACAAGCTATTTTCTGCCTGCTGGTCTATTGGTATGATAAATTTAAAACAACCAAGCTGAAGTTGTATCTTTAGGTATAATGGAACTCATACTTCTGTCACATGATTAAAGTAATCCCATTTCCCCCAGGAACCAGGGCTCTAGTCCAGAGACTGAAACTTCCTTAAAGTTTCAGGAACAGGAAGCACAATGTTCCCCAGTGGGTCATTTGGACTGATGGTGAGGAAGGCTACTCTTGCTTCTTCACCTTGATTTCTGGATGCATATATCTTATATACTGGGAATGCTGAACCTCGTAATGGCTATTGGTTCAAAATATATGCTGCATCTTGAAGAACAATGCCCCAGCCCCTTGATGGTATCATTCTTAAGCTGAAACTTTAGCTATGCACTGAAGAAGCCATTCTGATGTTCCCCTGGGTTGGCAGCTTATGAATAATGATGTATGTGTTAGGACCAGTGGGCATATGCCCAATATCACACCTGCTTTGTCACAAAATGGGCCTCTTCCTCTGAGGTGATGTTATGTGAGATTCCATGATTATAAGTCAGAAACTCTGAGCCATCAAATAGTGGTGATAGCCAAGGTAGCATGGGAAGGGATGGAAAGAAACATATTCAATCATGGATCGATCTCTGTAAACCCAAATTGTTGTCCCCTCCAGGCTGAAAGATTTACTCAACTTGCCACCAAGTGGCTGTTTTGTTTCTTGAGGAATGGTGCCATATTGGGGTTTAACATCAATTCTTTTTTGATTGGTTGAAATTCAACACTGGTAGTAACCATGCTCTATCTTGGTAGCATTGGCATTATGTGCAAATCTTTATCCCTGATACTATGACTACTCCATTTAGAGGCTGATTTTTCAAGTACTGTGTTGCCATGGATGTAGCCATGTCAGGAATACAGGTTATGCACATGTACCCAGACTACTTCCCTTCTATACCTACTTGATGGCCAGGTATACTATACAAAGCTCTGCCCACAGGAGGGTTTCATCTCACTGCTGTCTTGAGTGGAATTGCAGTATAGCAGCAATACACTTTTGAATTTTACCAACATGACAACCTGAACCCATCACATTCTGTCAGCCAATCATAGGGACTCCCCCCTCAAAGCCATAAGTATGCTGTGGGACTGACATCAATGCAATAGGCAAAGGTGTCTTGAAGGGAAAATCTGGATCATCTGCAGCTTTCTTATATTCCCCAGGCCCCCTTAGGCACAAACTTGAATGTATCACTTCCATCCTATGCTTTACCGTTCAATCTTATTACTGAGTGTCTCTGACAAAATCCAGATATGAATGGGCATCTCCATCATATAATCACTTGATGCTCCAAAGTCAGAAACCAAGCTTCTATTAGGGTTCAGTAGCATGCTAGGAGCCACTTTTCAAATGATGAATAGTTCTCTGTTGCAGATGGCATCATCTTGCTGCAGAAGTGTAGGGTGTCTGTGCTGTGACTCTTCTCTTGGGGCTCACAGAAAACGTACATGGTACCCTTATCTAGAAATCTCTAACACCATAGAAGTTCCCATGATATATGGCCCAAGAAGCAGCAGTCTTGTAATGCAGCCTGATCCTACAGAAAAGCCCCATTCAAATCTGGGAGCTGTCCACATTACCCAGTAAATGGGTTCACATCGTTGGCCATAATTTAGCTCCTTTTTGCTGGCAGGTTAATTGGGGATATAATGGAAACTTGTATTCTTTTATGTTTTTGAGAGTAGCACTAATCCCTGCAATTCCACATAGGATAACATGTTGCTTCTGATTTTTTATCTTGGCCAGAGTCAGCAAGTTCAAGTGCTTCCACTTGGCTTTTCGTCTCCTTCTGGCTCCTACTCCACAGGCCAGGAAACCTACCTGAGCGTACTGCCAGCTACCAAGTATATCCATACCAATTATGCACTCAGAGACCAGGAAAATGACATATTGGTCCCACTGTGAGAAAAACTTTGAGCCAAGATACTATTTATCACCAGCATCTGCACTTTCACAGGGGAGCCATGATGGTGTTTTTGTTCCCTGTATTAGAGTCATTAGACCCTGTATCAAACTACCCCTGAAAGTTTTGAATGTTGTCTTTTCTCCAGTGAATGCATGTTACCTGGGGAAATGGTCATACGTCCCTAAGAAGGAGGACTGGAAGAATCACACTGTAAACACTGCACAGGCATTTCAGAATCATTCCTCAAGGGGACCCAGTCTTTTCTTAAATCTCTGGGTTCCAGGTCTGAGAATAGGCTCAGGTCTGGAAACTGGCAAAAGATCACAACTTTACTGTGGCTGCCATAAGCCTTCTGTCTCTGCACTCATGATCATTTTTATTATAGATATTAAGCAATACTCTTGTTGGCTGTCCATCTATCTTGACCCTAGGATCACCACGTTCTATTAACCGTTATCATTGACAGATCCCTATGGGTCAGGGCTCTCTGGTTGCCTCCGACGTTGGCTCCAATCACAGTAATTACATCAATCTTGACTCTGATAATTAAGTGCCGCCACCTGGACTTTGCTAGTCTAGACTCCCATCATTTCCAGGGAACCCAGATCTGTAAGAGTAGAGTGTACTCTTGGCCCTGAATAAAGAGGGCAGCCGCCACTGAGCTCCTCAACAATGCTGGTTCTGTGTTACTAGCAGATTCCTATGAGTAGAGTGAATGGAAGTTTCTTCTGGGACCTTCAGAGGATCATAGTCAATAATTCTCTGGTACTATGCAAAATAAATCCATTTGGACATGACTAATTTTCTGAGCCTTTCCTCAATATTCATCCATGCCATTCTAGCTTTTCTAGCTATCATTTTTTTTCCAACTTCAAGGAGCTATATTAGCAGCCTCTTAGCAATAACTGTAGCAATAACTGTGGGTGTTATTGCTGGGACATTAAACCCTAAAACATAGGATATCCTCATTTAGTACCCAGCATGCTCTTTTGGTCCCTGCTAATATATGTTAGCTAGGTCTTGAGGTCTTTTTGATGAATAATCTATTTCCTCCCAAAGTAGGGCTAATAGGTCCCTGGTCAGGCCATGTTAAGACTGAATCTCGTTAGTGGTTTAGAAGCAATGAAGGAAGCCAGGGCAGATTTTGAGGAGGGCCAGAATCATCTTGCAAGGCATACACCTCACATGAGGCTCTTAAATGGTCTCCAAGCAAGAAAAGGGTGCTATTTTATAGCTACAGGAGGAAGACACTCCTTCTGGCTTAGAAGGTTCAGAGTAAATCTGGCAGTCTAGGTCCCAAGGACAGCCACCTACATACTGTCATCTGGTATGTCAGGATCTCCCTCCTTCTTTATCAGGGTTCTGACATTAACAGAGAAGACTTTTGAGGGCTGTCAATTCAACAATCTTTGTAAATCTGCTAGTCTGAAAACCAGGTCCTGGCACTGAACTTTGAAATAGTCTCCCTCCGACTTCAGGAGATGAAGAGATCTTTAGATGCTACCGTGGAGGCCTTTTGGCTTTCTTATGTGAACCTGAGCTGAGAGTTAACTCATCTGACACTATCATTTTCTTCCCTTGATGCATAAATGGCATGGAGCAGTCACTAATCGGCTTCACAGCCCTTATAATTACAATTGTCCCATCTCGCCCAAATGCTCAAGATACTTTATAAGCCAGTGCATTGCCCCCACTAGCAATTAGGTACTTACCAGCATTAACAACTCGAGTAGGCTTCTTTATGTGCTTCTGAGCTGAATTTACTCTCTTCTTCAAAATAAACTGCCAGATCCCTCTCATTCCTTTTCCCCAACCCCCTGAGAGAACCTAGTATGATAAGATTACTGTGTGGCAGAAAGAAGATGAGATTGCAAAATAACTACAGGCAAGAAAAGCTCTTGCAGAACAAGATACAGCTGAGAATGCATCATCCTGTCAGTGTCTAGCTGAGGGAGAGGGAGGGGGAGGGGGGGAGGGAGAGAGGGAGAGAGAGGGAGAGAGAGAGAGAGAGAGAGAGAGAGAGAATGAGAGACAGAGAGAGAGAGAAAGAACACTGAGAGAGACAGAGAGAAACAGAGAAATTGACCTGAATGAGCTTCCAAACTTTCCAGTCAGATAAATCCTCTTCCTCCTCTGAGGAGTGAGAGAGGGGCAGAGAGAAGACTCCTTTGGTGAAGAACCCCCAATGTAAGCATGAGGAGGTGCGGAGAAGTGTGTAAGGATAAACTAGTTTTTCTTTAAAGAAATATCTTCAAAGACTAATTTGTTTTAAAAATCAATTCTTAATAAGCAAACTGTTGTAGAATGGCTCACTAGATAACAATACATTTGAATGACTAATGTATGTTCGCTTTTCTATAATAATAAGCTAGAATCACACAGTGAGTACAGCGAACCCTGGGAATGAATCAAGCGCTGTGAACACACACGGATATTTTCAGGATACTAGGATGGGACCTAGAAAGGTATATTTGTTATCTTGTAGGAGCACTGGGAGAAACAGGCTTCTTTCAGAAATAGTTTTAAACCCAATAGGAAATAAAGACTACACTATTGAGTCACAATAATATTCCTAGCATATATCATGCATGATGGAATTTTTTCTACCTGCTGAGCTCATTCTCCCTTTCTGCAGGGTTTGGTGGTTTGGCCAGACAGTTGATTCTCTAAGACACATCTGGCTATGTCGTTAACAGTTATTCCTGAATGTTTTGGCTAGTGCCAAAGCGGTCTACTGGTTTAAAAAAAAGAGTGCCATCATGGGAAATATTATTCTTGCACACTGTTGTTTACAATCCAACTCAGTTATGAAGACAAAAACTATTTTTTAGCATCTCTTAAAAGTCTTTAAGAGAAAATGCAGTGAAGAGTTTGTCTTTATTTCTATTTAAGTTTAGTCACTGCAAAGTCCATGGCTTTTATTGAGAGTGTTGTCTTATTTTCTTTCTTATTTATAAACACTGATTAAGGTTGTCAAAATACTCTTAAATGTAAACGTCCTTCCAACAGCTTTTCATCTTTGGAGAAACTGAAAACATCCACCAAGAGCCTCTTCAGATTCTTAATAGAAAAATGGATATACGTGGAAACCCTAGACATTTCTTTCATTTTCCCTGTTCTTCATTTTATCCTTTTGCTGATCTTGGATTTTTTGGGTGTTCAAGTGGCAAGAAAGTATTTCCAGTATGTGACTCAACTCCAGGTAGAAGGTAGAAAAAGTTGAAACACTGTACTTCTATTCTCACTCTAAATATACAGCCCTCTTACTGGTGACAATTTTATTTTCAAAGTATTTAATAAACAACTACACACTGATCTTTCACAAACTTAAAAGCTAGTATTTTTAGCACTACCTATAGGCCACTTTTCTAAACACCTTCCTTATATTACTCATTTCACCGTCTCAACAACTCTATGAAATGGGTTCCATTTTATCTTTATTTTACAGATGAAGGACTTAGGTACAAAGAGATTACGTAACTTGCCCAAGTAAGGGGTAGAGCTGGGATGGAGATCGGGCAGTCTTGCATCGGAGCCTGTGTTCTTACCCATTAATTTATATTGCCTCTGTGTGCACTTTTCTCACTCACATCTGAGAGGAAGCTAGATAAACAACCAAAATTTGGGGAATAGGGAAGGAAGAAGCGTTTCTTTTCTAGCCCACATTTCCATTCTGTTCTATAGCAACTGCCTGAAGGTCTGATGGTAAGTTTGATGTCAGAAACCTTGCAGTGCTTCCTCGTATTTTTTAAGATGACACAAATAATGCTAGAATTTTAATAGATATAACTGCAACTTAGAGAGCTATCTCTGACAAACTGTCTAGGGAACGAAACCAACAAAACAAAACAAAAAACCAAAAAAAACTTTGGTTTCATTCAACCAGTAATACTTCTAAATACCTCATTTTATTCATTAAAAAATGCAGGGCATGTTCATAAACCACATAAGTGTAAAAAGGGAAAATACATACAATAAAATCAACAGAAAGCAAATTCTCCGCGACTTAGCCATCATGTCTATTTCTCTCCATTGCCACCACTCTAGTTCAAGCCACGAGCACCACTTACCTGAACCACTGCAATAATCTCCTAACTGGTGTTCTTGCTTTTATCCCGGCTCTCGATCTAATATTAGTCCTGACCTTCATGGTTTCCCATTGCAGTCTGAGAACCCCAAATATCTTCAGAATGCTTCAAGTTCAGGTTACCTCTCCAGTCTCATTTTCCTCCTATTAACAAATTGTCAACCTCACTGAGCTTCTTGCAATTTTAAAAAATATCCTGTTTCTATATTCCTGAGAAACTTGGCACCTGCTCTTTCCCTTTCCTTTAACGACATCTAAGACTGACTCCTATAATCATGTTTTAAATGTTACTTCCTCAGAGAGGCTTTCCCTAACTTCTACTCTCAATTAAATATTTTGTTTTATTCTCTGTATCACTGTTCCTATTTTTCTGTGGAATTATTGCAATTTGTTAAAACATACTTATTTGTGTCATTGTTTAAGTCTACCTTTTTACTAGACTAACCAACCGAATACTCAGGGCACACATCACAATATCTGTCACATAGTATCTACCACTAGGTGGCACCAAAGCACAGCAGGGACCTAGGTGGATAGGCATCACAAGACAGAACTTTGGACTCCAGGCTCATCATGGTTATTTCATTAAACTGGTAATATCACCAACCTGCATTTGAATTTTTGGACCACCCCCTCCCCATATATATGAGAGTGAGGTTTTATGGTATTGTGTTCTGTTCTGATTCTACTGTCTACCAGGTTAATAATCAGATAATTAGAACATACATTTTATGAGCTTGTCTTGGGTCTAAAGACCATGACACAAAAGTCTTAGAGCTACAGAATTTATATGAAAACAAATGATTATTCTAATAATTAGAGTTACACTGAAACCTACTTGGGATATAGTGATTAAGTTCCGCATCACTTGAGTTGTTCAATAAGAGACCAGATGCTCAGTTGCCCGGATAGTGTGTAAGAGACTGAAACTACCAGAAAAAGGTCCAATTAGATGACCTCAGAGAATTTCAGTCTTGAGAATCTGTGCTTCTGGAATCCAATTTAAATGTTTAAAAAAATATAAAAGTTCTTTAAGAATACTAGTTTAGAAACAATTGGTATTACTCTTCAGGGGAATGATAATTCTCCTATATGGCCATTAACATAGTCAAAAGTGCTTAAATATTAGAATCAGACTGACCTGAATTAAAACCCAAATTCTATCACTTTCTAGCTATGTGACCCTAAACAAGTTATTTTTTTTTCAGTTTCTTTACTTCTAAATGGAAAATAAGACCAAATTACTGAATTATCACTATGTTTCTCTCAGGCCAAAACCATTAGTAATGTTTGGTTTTAAAAAGATAGTCCAAAAAAAAAAAAAAAAAAGATAGTCCAGGGCTTCCCTGGTGGCGCAGTGGTTGAGTCTGCCTGCCAATGCAGGGGACACGGGTTCGAGCCCTGGTCTGGGAAGATCCCACATGCCGCAGAGCAGCTGGGCCCGTGAGCCACAACTACTGAGCCTGCGCGTCTGGAGCCTGTGCTCCGCAACAAGTGAGGCCGCGGTGGTGAGAGGCCTGTGCGCCACGATGAAGAGTGGCCCCCACTTGCCACAACTAGAGAAAGCCCTCGCACAGAAACGAGGACCCAACACAGCCATAAATAAATAAATAAAATAAATTTAAAAAAAAAGCTTGCCTTCAATTTAAAAAAAAAAAAAAGATACTCCATTCTTCTATAAGGTATACAATGATTATAAACCAACAGATGGTCCATCACCACCACCAGAATCAACAATAAAAGCCCAGAATTCCTCTTTCGCCTATTCCAAAAGTGAAGATTGTTTCTGAGTCATTTTAAAATGGCAAATAATGTAGGAAGATTGAAGTTAAAGAGATTTTCTACTTTCTAAATCTATTTTAAAAATAGAAATAGTTTGGAAACTATTCCCTTGTTCCAGTAGGGGCTGGGCACAAATGCTCTTTTTCTTTTGGCTTTCCAACCTCTGGATAATTAGGAAACAAGAGGATTTAGTGCAAAAGAACATAGAAAAACATTTCTGCAGCAACAGGAATGTTAGAGAGGCAAAAAGACCTTTACTTTTATTAGCTTCAGCAGCTTAGTGGAATTAAAAAGATCACCCTTGGCTCATACGCTGAGAAGTAATATAGAACAGCCGAGAAACAAGTTACAGGGGCTTTGACAATAAACCAGCCTAAAGCCAGAAGCTACCTAAGCTTAAGCCCTGAAAATGACTGTGACACTAATCTAAGATTCAGGGTGGTTTACTTGAATATTCTGATCAATATCTGTATATAAAATAAAAGTTAGAATGATATGAAATATATTTTATTATTTCTTTTTCTAAATGAATCCATTGATGTGGCAGGGCACTGGACTCAGGGGTCAGAGGGCTGGATAATCATCTCAACCTTGCTTCTCACTTGTGGCGTGACAGTTGCTGGGTTTCACTATAAGTCATAAAACCTGGGCCTCATTCTGCTTCTCTGCAAAATTAGAAGGTTGAAGCCAATGACTCTCAAGTTCCACTCAGCCCTTTGATTCTCTGCTTCCATGTGTTAAAGTTTACTCATAATGTTCAGTCAGTAAGTCAATCAGTCATTAGTTGAAAAAATTCATTCATTACCAACGTGTTGGGCACATAGATGCAATTTATTCAACAAGAGATATTTAATGAGCTCTGACTGTGTGCCAGGCCCTGTTCTTAGCTCTGAGGATATACTAGTATGAAAAAAGACCTAAGTTCCTACCTTTCTGTGCTTTGCATTCTGAAGAGGAAATGGACATAAAATAGGCAAATAAGTAAACATACGCTATGTTAGAGAGTAATAAGTGCTGTGGAGAAAGCCAGGAGGAAATGTCAGGGGTTGAAATTTTAAGTCTCACTGCGAAGATCACTGTTGATTAAAGACAGGAAGAAAAAGAGGACGCAAGACATGTGTATATCTGGGGAAAGAACATTTCAGGGAGAAGAAACAGAAGCTGTGCCTCGCAGATCCAAGTACCAGCAGCGAGGAGGATGTAGATGGAACAGTATGCATGGGGGCAGAGTAACAAGAGGAAAGGTGTATCATTCTGATCCTGCAAGGACACATGGACAATCCCACAAGATAACTGAGAATTTGATGAGGGGGTATTTATAAAGTTGAGCAGAGTTAAGATAGGCAAACAAGAGATGGTGAAAGCCCTAAGGAGGTCTAGACTTAAATTGGAATGGGAAGGAGGCATTACCAAACACAGAGGGAGCTGTCACTGGAGATGGAGGAGAGGATGGAGGAGAGGGTCCCCAGTAGGGGCTGAGGGCCTGGGCACAGAAACACAACTCCTGCCAATATGGGACCTGGCAAGGAGAGAGCTAGGGGAATAAACTACCCCACCTCTTTTATCTTACCCTTCTGTTTCGATAGTGCTCCCCATTCTCCAAAGCAAACTAGAAGCTGGGGAAGGGGACCTGTTGATGTGGTCACAGATCAGCATCCTAGGGCCCAGGTCAGGGCACAAGCGTGGAGAGTGGATTAAAAGAGTAGAGAATATATAGCACACGAGGTCAGAGAGGTGATGAGGAACTAGATCATAAGAGCCTCATAAATCATAGTAAGGAAGTAAGGACTGTTTTTTAATAGTGTCAGTCCTATGGAAAAGTTGCAAAACAGTATAAAAGCACCTACATCCCTTCCATGTGAATGTTTTCCACATTTGCTCCATCACCTTCTCTTTCTCTCTCCCTCTCTGTGTGCTTTTACATATATTATATAAAAATATATATATACAAACATTTCTTGACTTGCTGTCCTATCCCCCCTAAATAATCCAAAAACCCAGCCCATATGTCTCAAAAACAAGAACGCTGTCCTAAAGAATCGCTAGAGAACCCCTTGAATTCGGAAGTGAATAGTGATAAAACACTACTGTTTCATTCACAGACCCAATTCAATTCTGTCAACTACTCCAACAGGGATCCCACCCAGGAACCCAGGTTGCATTTAGTTGTCATGCCCTGTCAGTCTCCTTCCATCTGGAACAGTTCCTCAGCCCTTTCTTGTCTTTCATTCCTTGACAGTTTAAAAGAGTACAGACCTTTCCTTCTGTAGGATACTCTCCACCTGGACGTTTCCTCACGCGCATCTCAGGCTGTGCATTTTTGGCAGGAAGGCCACAGCAGTAATGCTGTGCACTCCATAGAACCTCATCTTCTGGGACACACAGGCCAACCCGTTCCTGCTACTGGGGATTTTAACCTTGCTCACGTGTCAGTCCAGTTTCTGTCAGATTTCTTTACCATCTTCACCCAAAATAGAGTCAACATTTTCCCATTTTTATTTGATTATTTGTATTTAAATTTTTTAATTGAAGTATAGTTGCTGCACAGTACTATGTAAGCTACAGGTGTACAATATAGTGATTCACAATTTTTAAAGGCTATATTCCATTTATAGCTATTTTAAAATACTGGCTATATTCCCTGTGTTGTACAATATATCCTTGTAGCTTATTTTATACCTAGTAGTTTGTACCTCTTATTCCCCTTTGCATTTAAATTCACAGGGAGATATTCACGTATTATGCAAACATCATATTTTTCATCGAACCTCTACCAATTAGCCTTAGTATCCACTGACAATTCCTTCTGGAATTAATAGCCACTATGTTAGTTGGTTGCCAAATAGTGGCTATTTTCATCATCAGTCATTCTGTATATATAAATTGATGTTTTATATCAATTTAAGATAAAGGTTTGCCCTCATCTTCATTTATTTATTCATATATTTATATCAGTAAAATTATCACATATACACCATATGTATATTTATGTTTCTCTACAAAATGAGTTCCTATTTTATTCAATGTTTTGTAAGCTGGAATTTTTATTTATTTTGATGCTCTAATTGTCACCAATTTGGCCACGGAGAATCTCTTCAAGTTGGCTCTTTTGCCCTTTCACATGTCACCATCATTTTTTAAGCTTTTCTTTTCTTTCTGGCCCAAAAAGAGGCTGTAGTCTCATCTTATAGTCTCCCTGTCCTAGTCCTGGACTCGGCCATTTCTCTAAGGAGACTTGGTTTCTTTCAATGATGGATGGTATTTAGAAACCAAAATCTGGATTCTTAGTATACTAATTGCTGCAAGTGTTATGGCTTCTGGACTCTTTCAACAGATAGGGCTAGGATGTATATATGTACACAAACACATGCACACACACACACACACACACACACACACACACACACACATATATATATAGCTATTCATGTATCTCTGTTTATATATAGTTGAAAAATTATGAATTCATACCAATACTTGTAACTCTAACCCAACACCTGTGGACAGATCAAATAAGATGACTGAACTGAATTTAGCAATGTGGAGTTTTTTGGTGACTTTTCTAAGACTATTTCTAATGGAGCAGTGCAAGCCAAAGTCTGTTTAGAATAGGTTTGGGTAAAGAGGAATAAAATTGGAAACAGTGTGTAAGATAACACTTCAAAGAAGTTTTGCTGTAAAGAGAAAGAGAAAAGCATACTACTAATTGGATTTGTTATTAAGCCAGAAGAAATAGTAACAAAAAGAAATATTTGTTATTAAGCTGGCAGAACAGTTGTGAATGATGCCAAAGAGAAGGAAAAACAAGGATTTTCCACTTACAGTGATAGAAGAATAAGTGGAGCATCTGGGTAAAGATGGAGGTCAAAAGGCAGATAAAGTGGGAACTTGCTGAAGTTTTCTTCTGATTGAGGAGAGAGTATGAATTAATACCTTGGTAGAGTGGTTAAGTAAATGGAGATAAGGAATATAGTGTGATTGCTAGGCAACAATAAGAGCTTATTTGAGGTTAGTGATCATGTTTTTAATGTGAGACAAGTTATCATGGTTGTATGTTTTTCTTTAGCCACTTTTGACTGCAGAGAGTTGAAATTAACCTGACTGGTGGTAAAACCAAGTGAGAGAGTTGAAGGAAGACAGAGGAGAAAGTCAAGGATATTTTCCTGGAAGCGGGTATGATTGACAATGGAATTTAAGCTAAGAAAGGAGAGATGAATAGGTGACAGGATCAATGATCTGAAAGTCCTGGTGATACTGCGGGTTGATGAAGTAGAGTTACTAAGAGTGAGCAGGAGAGAGATGAGGTTAGAGAGTACCATCTTTGGAACTGAAATTATCGAGGGATTGTAGTTATTTACAGTGACAAAGTCAAGGGTATGACTAAGGATATAAGTTGTTGAGATAAGATAGTAGGGAATTTATCAAGGATTAAGGGGCTAGAGTATTGGATGGGTCATTTACATGGATATGGACATTACCAAGATGTAGAAGAGATTTACACTGGCAAGGAAATAAAATCATTAGTGAAGAAGAGGCAATATCCTAGCAGTGATAGATGATGGCAGTAAAAAGGGTCCAGGAGTACCATATCCTGATAATATGAGATGCAAAACTGGACATTTTTAGGGATAGAGGAAGAATGATCTGAACCAGTAATGAGGACTAAGGAGGACACGGGTTCCCTCCCACAGGCCAGTGGAATGAGAGGAGTGGGAAAGCAAACAGCCATTACATGTAGGCAGCAGTGTTCTCAACCAAGGTCTAGATATTTTTAGAGCAAAAGATTTTTAGAATTTCCTCTGAAGGAAATTCTCAGAGAAATGGATGAGGACACAGGAGATTTTTGAGTTGTAGAAAACACACAAAAGGGCTTCCCCAAATTGTGCAGCATAAAAGATGGGGTCAGAAATGGCAGTATACAGAGCCACCCAGAGATTAGAGTGTGGGAGATGAGGATGACTTAGAATGTGGGGATTTATACCCACAAAAAGAGAAAGTGATGAGATGAGGCCCAGTGGTCTTAAGGCAGATCATGGAAAGGCACTGTGAGTGCGGGAGGGACGTTTGGGGCTCTCCGTGAACACATGCAAGTTTAGAGACCTCAGTAGACTCCTGATGTTGGACATGTAAAATCCTACAGAGATTTGTAAAATCCAAATCCTTTCTCTGACCTCAAAATCACTCTGCCTACTCTGAGGGGTGACTGAAACCTACACTCAAGGCCCCTTAATTCCTATTGACAGTGGTGAACAGGAGACATTTAACAATACAAATGCTCTCACTTATGAGGCATGTGTGAATGTATGTGATAAAATAGTAGATCTCTGGAGATGTTTCAAGAAATTAAACTACAACAGTAAAAGTGACAATATCCTCTACCCTCCTGGAGGATAGTCCTCAATTTTGGTGACTCTCACAGGATATAGAAAATAATGACGAAAAGTCTCTCCTGGGAACCCAGATGAATGAATGTGGCCAACATACCCTCCATGTTCCGTTCTCTGTATGTAAGAACTCCTGCTCCTTCTCAGCTTGGATCAATAAGAATTGATCCAGAGAAAATGTTAGCATCTGAACCTGGAAGCATTCTGTTTCTCCATGTATAAATGGTGGTGCCTTTGTATTGTAATGTTTCCAAATATGTGGGGAAAAGTGGAGATCTAAGTCCTCCATGCGAACTTATTAGTAAAGACTCCAGGGCAGGTTAGAGATTAAGGCTCTGGATGTAAATTTCTTCTCTGCTTATCTTAATGCTGTTACAAGGGTGACCAGGGAAAGCTTGCTAAATTATTAGTAGGGACATTTCCTCCCCACTATTTCGAACGTTCTTAAATGAGTAAATCCTTAGATTCTTTTTGTTGAGCAAGATGCCAGAGAAACATCAAGATCACAGATCCCAGAGAGGGGTGCCCTGTGCTACATAAGAAAGGGAAAGAGAAACACTGAGGGGATGATTGAGAGTGCAGAGAAGAGGAAATAGAGGTGACAGGGCCTGAAAGAGGAAACAAAGAAGAGGGACATTGGAAGCTGGTAAGAACACTGGCAGTAGACTTAGAGAGAAAAAGAAATAGTAGAGACGGTTAAGTGATTTTTGAGAACTTCACTCTGAACTGAGATGCTAGCTCCCTCCTCTGTCTCCTTAAACAAATTTCAATAAAAGTCTATCTTAGGTTTGCTATTTTTGTCATGTTGCTGTTATTTTTATTAATGTTAGATACAATGATATGTGAGACTGGATTCCTGCTGGGTGCCAGGTGAGTCAGGCCTGTCCAAGGGAAGCTCAGCTATGAGCCTTTCTCCCTTATTTTTATGGTGACTCCATATGTTTTCGAGGCAAACCACAGCTAACTTACATATTTGGTAAAACCTATGTGTCCAGTATATGGACACTACTGTATTAGCATTGCAATGTCTTGCTATAGGATTTTCAAACTCAAAAAATATATATATATAATAAAATGGAAACTACACCTTTCTGGTATATGCATTTCAGTGTTGTAACCTGAGGGCTCTAATCTGTCTTTGGTCTCTCTTCCCAGGATCATAAAATTCAGCCCAGAGGGGAAGCATATGTCTCTGGCATTGGACTTCTCAGTTTGAAAGCAGTCTCCATTTCTGAGCAAACTTGGGTTATTGGGTTTAAATGTCTGAGCTCAGATTTTTCACCTGTAAAAATTGGGTTAATTATAATATCTGCTAAAACATGTAGTAAATTTTTTAGCACAGTACATGACACAAATCCCTTTATAAATGTTAGCTACTATTATAATGATTCCTGACCTTGGAACATTCAATTCTGTGTTTCCATTAAGGCAAAGTCTAAATTAATTTTGCAACCTATATTTACTTTACAAAATCCAAAGATACCTTTAAACAAATATCTGGTGAAAGAATATATATTGACGACTAAAGGTTTTTTTTGGCTCTGTGCTTGCTTGTTTGTTTGGTTTGCTTATCAAAAAGAAAATCAACATCCATTTAAAATCATCCTTTCCTACAGGTACATGTAAAAGTATGAAATTAGAACACTCCCTAACACCATACACAAAAATAAACTCAAAATGGATTAAAGACCTAAATGTAAAGCCAGACACCATCAAACTCTTAGAGGAAAACATAGGCAGAACACTCCATGACATAAATCACAGCAAGATCCTTTTTGACCCACCTCCTAGAGGAATGGAAATAAAAACAAAAATAAACAAATGGGACCTAATGAAACTTAAAAGCTTTTGCACAGCAAAGGAAACCATAAACAAGACCAAAAGACAACCCTCAGAATGGGAGAAAATATTTGCAAATGAAGCAACTGACAAAGGATTAATCTCCAAAATTTACAAGCAGCTCATGCAGCTCAATATCAAAAAAACAAACAACCCAATCCAAAAATGGGCAGAAGACCTAAATAGACATTTCTCCAAAGAAGATATACAAATTGCCAACAAACACATGAAAGAATGCTCAACATCACTAATTATTAGAGAAATGCAAATCAAAACTACAATGAGGTATCACCTCACACCAGTCAGAATGGCCATCATCAAAAAAATCTAGAAACAATAAATGCTGGAGAGGGTGTGGAGAAAAGGGAACCCTCTTGCACTGTTGGTGGGAATGTAAATTGATACAGCCACTATGGAGAACAGTATGGAGGTTCCTTAAAAAACTAAAAATAGAACTACCGTACGACCCAGCAATCCCACTACTGGGCATATACCCTGAGAAAACCATAATTCAAAAAGAGTCATGCACCAAAATGTCCATTGCAGCTCTATTTACAATAGCCAGGACATGGAAGCAACCTAAGTGTCCATCATCGGATGAATGGATAAAGAAGATGTGGCACATATATACAATGGAATATTACTCAGCCATAAAAAGAAACAAAATTGAGTTATTTGTAGTGAGGTGGATAGAGTTAGAGTCTGTCATACAGAGTGAAGTAAGTCAGAAAGAGAAAAACAAATACAGTATGCTAACACATATGTATGGAATCTAAGGAAAAAAAATGGTCATGAAGAACCTAGTGGCAAGATGGGAATAAAGACACAGACCTACTAGAGAATGGACTTGAGGATATGGGGAGGGGGAAGGGTAAGATGTGACAAAGTGAGAGAGCGGTTTGGACATATATACACTACCAAACGTAAAATAGATAGCTAGTGGGAAGCAACCTCATAGCACGGGGAGATCAGCTCGGTGCTTTGTGACCACCTAGAGGGGTGGGATAGGGAGGGTGGGAGGGAGGGAGATGCAAGAGGGAAGAGATATGGGAACATATGTATATGTATAACTGATTCACTTTGTTATAAAGCAGAAACTAACACATCATTGTAAAGCAATTATACTCCAATAAAGATGTTAAGAAAAAAAATCATCCTTTCCTAAAAGTGGAATTTTAAAGGACGTATAAGTTAGAAAGTTTTATTGGCTAATATAAATAATGAGTTTCCTTTTTCCCCAACTATGATTCTAAGCTTCTGTTAGCATGCCTTTCCCCGTTTTCACTATTAATTCAGTTTTAAATGTACTTACTATATTGTTGTCAAAATAAAATGTTTACAAGATCTAACTGTCCTTTTTTTTTTGACTGATATCATTCACAAATAACTTATCTGTTGCTCCACCGCTGAAGTATTCTTTTATTGTTTAATGATGGTCTCCAAGTAACCTGGTTCATACTCTGCCTGCCAAAACACACACACACACACACACACACACACACACACACACACACACATATTTGAGTTAATAGAATCTCAACGAAATCCTTCTTGGCAAAATGTTCCCAAACTACATCTTTAATGTCAAAACAAATACACCTTTCCCCACCCTATTAATTCACTGAAACTCTCTCGCTAGATGATGTAAATACCTGCTCAGCTCTTTGGTTTAATAATCTTTCCTTTGGAACAAAGCTGAATTAGTCTTTTTTTTTTTTTTTTTTAATACAATTCCGGGCATTTTTTTAAAAAATTATTTATTTATTTATTTTTGGCTGTGTTGGGTCTTTCGTTTCTGTGCGAGGGCTTTCTCTAGTTGCGGCAAGTGGGGGCCACTCTTCATTGCAGTGCGCGGGCCTCTCACTATCGCGGCCTCTCTTGTTGAGGAGCACAGGCTCCAGACGCGCAGGCTCAGTAATTGTTGCTCACTGGCCTAGTTGCTCTGCGGCATGTGGGATCTTCCCAGACCAGGGCTTAGAACTCGTGTCCCCTGCATTGGCAGGCAGACTCTCAACCACTGCGCCACCAGGGAAGCCCGCTGAATTAGTCTTGACTAGACATCTCTCTTGATGGTTCACCATGATTATATAATTTACACTTAAAAGGAAACAAATGAATGCTCACTGATGATTAATTAAAGTGGGATTAGGTTTCAGTAACAAGTTAGCCCAAACTCAAAATGGATCCGTTCAATAGACATTTATTTCTTGCCACCTTAACAGCCCTGGCTGGGCCAATGAAAGGGTGTTCACAGACCAGAGCAGGTGGAGATTGTCATTTCTCTATCAGGCTTCATGGTCACCCCATTAATGATTTTGTTTTACGCAGTTGAAAGGACAGCAGTGAGATGAATAGAGGAAAACTTGAATAGAGAGTCAGTCATCTCTAGAACCAACTTATTGGAATGGTTTCCAGTGTTAAATGGTTAGAAAGTTTGTCATCGATTCTGAGATTCCATTTTTAATCTTGGAAAAGCATTTTGGAGGGTTACCTAATTGGTATACTATTTTATAAGTTTTTATGTAAAAGAATCTTGCATTCTTTCTCATTTATTTTGCTAAGTGACACTTCTGGCACCAAGGCACGATTTTAGTAAGCGATTTGCTCTCTAAAATAGGCTGTATTTCCTTTTAAGAATCTAAAGTGGTAGCAAATAACAACAAAATAGAAGGAACAAAAACTATGTGATGATTATAGCATGAGTTTCTCCAACATATAAAAAAGTACGATTGACCCAATTTGCTTCTGCACATCGAGTTGGGGACTGGTTGGGCATGCAACTATGCAATCTATGGACGTTTAATCTTTAGAGATAGTTTTAACTTTGTAGCGGATTAAGGAAGGTCCATATAACTCACCGTAGCAGTTTTGTCTTAGGCTTCGTGCAACGTTATTCTGTTCTAATTGTATTCTTTATCCTATGTAATACCATCCTCATGCCCTCTGGCTTCACATTGATGAAGACCAAATTATACTTCAGCCCAGACCTCTTCTTCTGAACGCCAGAACTAAATTTTCATTAGCTGCTTGGCACATCCGCTTAGATATCTTGAATCATTTTGAATTCGTCATATGCCCAAATGGAACTCATGACCTTTTCCCCTAAATCTTGCACCCAATGAAAGGGACCATTACTCAGCAAAATTCACAAGCCAGAAACTTAGCAAACATCTATTATACCCCCTCCCTCTGTCGCCTATCTACACCTAACTCTTAGGAAATCCTATTGACTTGACCTCATAAATATCTGTTCTATATGTCCACTTCTCTTGTACTCCACTGCCACTGCTCTTGTCAAACTGACTATATGGTTACTGCATTCTGCCACAAGACCAAAATCCTTAGTGTAGCTGCAACGGCTGCGTGGATGGGACCTTGACTGCATCTCAGTCTTGGCTCATTCTGTTTGCCTCCTTGTTTTGGCCTCACTGAGCTTCTTTCAGTTCCTCCAATATAAAAGTTCCCTTTGATTTTAGGAGCATTTGTACATTCTTCCCTGTTAGAAGTCTCTTTCTCTCTCTCTTTGTGTGGTTAACCCCTCTTTGTTATTTAGCTCTTGTGTTAAATGCCCCTTCCTTAAGAATTACCTGACCAGATCCTGTGTCCCATCTTGTAGCAGCCTACAATTTCCTTTTTAGAGCTTACCATAGTATAGTTTGTATCCATGAGGTATAGTATTACCTTTGCTTTATTTACCACTGAATCCCAGGTGCTTAGGAGAATTTCTGGCATACAGAAGGTACTTAATAAGTATTTAACGAATGAATGAGTAAACATCCCTGGCACCTATACTGCAATGTCAGTCTTGGTTGTACTCCTCTTGGTCTTCTTCTAGCTCAGCACCTGGGAAGCTTCAGTCAACAAGAGAGGAAGACTGTCAACCTAACTCTAAGTAATAATAACTCACAGAAGTCTACAAATAATAGATGTTGGAGAGTCTGTGGAGAAAAAGGAACCCTCCTACATTGTTGGTGGGAATGTAAATTGGTGCAGCCACTGTGAAGAACAGTATGGAGGTTGCTTAAAAAAATAAAAATAGAATTACCACATGATCCTGCAATCTCACTCCTGGGCATATATCCAGAGAAAACTGTAATTCGAACAGATACATGCACCCCAATGTTCACTGCAGCACTATTTACAACAGCCAGGACATGGAAGCAACCTAAATATCCATTGACAGATGAATGGATAAAGAAGATATGCTACATATATACAGTGGAATATTACTCAGCCATAAAAAAGAATGAAATAATGCCATTTGCAGCAACACGGATGGACCTAGAGATTCTCATACTAAGAGAAGTCAGAAAGAGAAAGACAGATACCATATTATATCACTTATATGTGGGATCTAAAATATGACACAAATGAACTCATCCACAAAACAGAAACAGACTCACAGATATAGAAAACAAACTTATGGTTACCAAAGGGGAAATGTACGGGGGAGGGATAAGTTAGGAGTTTGGGATTAACATATACACACTATTATATATACATAGATAACCAACAAGGACCTACTGTATAGCACAGGGAACTATACTCAATATTTTTAATAACCTATAAGGGAAAAGAATCTGAAAAAAAAAGATATATATATATGTATAACTGAATCACTTTGCTGTACACCTAAAACACAACACTGTAAATCAACTACAATAAAAAAAATTGTATATAAAATTCAATTTTGTATATTTATCTCTTTTGATCCTCAGAAAATTAGAATAATATTTTTTCCCCAAATTTTAGAGATAACAACACTGTCAGTCTGAAAATTTGAGTTTGCTAAAGATTGTGAAGTCAGAAATTGTGGAATTGGCTCTAGAAATCAAAACTTTGACTCTTCCTACAAGATTCTCTCCAAGCTATTTTCTATGCTGTTTTCTAAGTCAGCTAACAATCCAGAGATTAGTGGTTGATGGCTTATTTTCAGGGACACTGTGGACAGGCAGTGCAGGCTGCCTCACCATCTCCCCTTTACCTCCCATCCACCTCCTTTCTCCACTTCCTGCCTCTGCCACCTCTATGTGACACCACCCATCATGAAAATTATTCCTACTCTTAATGCCAACTCGTGCCTATGAATATTTTAGGTAAAGACTTCTTTCCTGTTCTGAATAGTTCAGCTAATTCTCATTCCAACCCTTCACAAATTCAGACACATATACTTAGGAGAAATGAAATAAAATTTCTTTGAGCAAACATATTTTAGGAATTACTTAAAGTGTAGTTTTGCCTGAGATGAGTGACCAGTTAATGCCACCGGGAGTCATAGGAGATTTTAATATTTTTGTGCAGGGTATAATAAAAGTAAGTTTTGAAGAAATTTGAAAAAAATAATTACCATTATTTAAAACCCTTGATACGTAGCCACATTATATACAGTAATTGTATCCTTTTTAGTAATTTTGCAATCTAAATATTACATCTTACAGATGAGGAAACAGTTTTGGAATAAGTGACCAAGATTACCAAAGTAGAAAGTGTTAGATGCAAGATTCAGAGTTAACTTTCTTCCACACCCCAGTATCTGAAGGAATATCTAATGCCAGTGATCAGACAACGCCAGACAAATGCCAATGATCAGAATTCATTTAACACATAACAATTGGAACAGTACACAGTAATAGAAAGTGAAAACAAGTGGCAAAATTGTTGATATGGGAGAAAACCTCAGTGAAAAGGGGATTTATCTCATGCATTCTTATACACTAATGATGAAAAATATGAAAGTGAAATTAAGAAAACACTCCCATTTACCATTGCAACAAAAAGAATAAAATATCTAGGAATAAATCTGCCTAAGGAGACAAAATACCTGTATGCAGAAAATTATAAGACACTGATGAAAGAAATTAAAGATGATACAAATAGGTGGAGAGATATACCATGTTCTTGGATTGGAAGAATCAACATTGTGAAAATGACTCCACTACCCAAAGCAATCTACAGATTCAATGCAATCCTTATCAAACTACCACTGGCATTTTTCACAGAACTAGAACAAAAAATTTCACAATTTGTATGGAAACACAAAAGACCCTGAATAGCCAAAGCAATCTTAAGAACGAAAAATGGAGCTGGGGGAATCAGGCTCCCTGACTTCAGACTATACTGCAAAGCTACAGTAATCAAGACAGTATGGTACTGGCACAAAAACAGAAATATAGATCAATGGAACAGGATAGAAAGCCCAGAGATAAACCCATGCACATATGGTCACCTTATCTTTGATAAAGGAGGCAAGCATATACAGTGGAGAAAAGACAGCCTCTTCAATAAGTGGTGCTGGGAAAACTGGACAGGTACATGTAAAAGTAGGAAATTAGAACACTCCCTAACACCATACACAAAAATAAACTCAAAATGGATTAAAGACCTAAATGTAGGGCCAGACACTATAAAACTCTTAGAGGAAAACATAGGCAGAACACTCTATGACATAAATCGCAGCAAGATCCTTTTTGACCCAGCTCCTAGAGAAATGGAAATAAAAACAAAAATAAACAAATGGGACCTAATGAAACTTAAAAGCTTTTGCACAGCAAAGGAAACCATAAACAAGACCAAAAGACAACCCTCAGAATGGGAGAAAATATTTGCAAATGAAGCAACTGACAAAGGATTAATCTCCAAAATTTACAAGCAGCTCATGCAGCTCAATAACAAAAAAACAAACAACCCAATCCAAAAATGGGCAGAAGACCTAAATAGACATTTCTCCAAAGAAGATATACAGATCACCAACAAACACATGAAAGGATGCTCAATATCACTAATCACTAGACAAATGAAAGTCAAAACTTCGGTGAGGTCCACCTCACACTGGTCAGAATGGCCATCATCAAAAAATCTAGAAACAATAAATGCTGGAGAGGGTGTGGAGAAAGGGGAACCTCCTTGCTCTGTTGGTGGGAATGTAAACTGATACAGCCACTATGGAGAACAGTATGGATGTTCCCTAAAAAACTAAAAATAGAACTACCATATGACCTAGTAATCCCACTATTGGGCATATACCCTGAGAACACCGTAATTCAAAAAGAGTCATGTACCACAATATTCATTGAAGCACTATTTACAATAACCAGGACATGGAAGCAACCTAAGTGTCCATCGACAGATGAATGGATAAAGAAGATGTGGCACATATATACAATGGAATATTACTCAGCCATAAAAAGAAATGAAATTGAGTTATTTGTAGTGAGGTGGATGGAGTTAGAGTCTGTCATACAGAGTGAAGTAAGTCAGAAAGAGAAAAACAAATACAGTATGCTAACACATATATATGGGATCTAAGGGGAAAAAAATGGTCATGAAGAACCTAGTGGCAAGACAGGAATAAAGACACAGACCTACTAGAGAATGGACTTGAGGATATGGGGAGGGGTAAGGGTAAGCTGTGACAAAGTGAGAGAGTGGCATGGACATATATACACTACCAAACGTAAAATAGATAGCTAGTGGGAAGCAACCGCATAGCACAGGGAGATCAGCTCTGTGCTTTGTGACCACCTAGAGGGGTGGGATAGGGAGGGTGGGAGGGAGGGAGTCGCAAGAGGGAAGAGATATGGGGACATATGTATATGTATAACTGATTCACTTTGTTATAAAGCAGAAACTAACACACCATTGTAAAGCAATTATACTCCAATAAAGATGTTAAAAAAATAAAAAATAAATAAATAAATAAATAAATAAAATAAAAATACAAAAAAAGGGGGGATTTAAATATTAATAGTTTTTACTATTTTTTTTTTACTTCAGTAATGATACTGATTGGTTGAGTATAATTTTATATATAAATTACAGATCATAAAACTCATAAAAATATCACAATTTCACAATTCAGAGATACCAAGAGACTGTTGACAGGTTAGTATATCTTTCCAAATATCATACATTAACTTTTTGTGTATAAAAATGAGATTAAAGTAAAAGCATTGATGTCACATTCTGTTGCTCAGAAAGTGTACTGCACAGTAGTGCCTCACCAAGCAGGTAAATGGGGGCTAAAATCCAGTTTGCAGCCCCCTAGTCAATTAGGACCCATCATGGAACTGCATGTGCATAGAGGAAGGGCTGCAGTTTTTCTAATTTGCTCAAAGACATCATCCACTCTCCAAGCCAAGTATCCACAAGGCTTTATCTGCTCAGAGGGGACATTTTTTTCTTGTTAGTACCAAAGATGCTTATGGGCTAGCAGTGACCCTGACTGTAGCCTGCTTTCTTTATTTAGCAAAGAAAGAATTTTGTACCATTCCCTGGTTTAGCATACCCAGGTAAGAATGAGTCTTGTGGCAGTATTCTGTAAGAGACAGCTTACCTGATTCAGTTATTTCCTATTTTTTAATATTTATTAATTTAATTTTTGGTTTTTGGTAGCACACATACATCATTAAAAAAATAAGCTTCTGATATTGTGTTAAAAACTATAAAAATGGAAGAAAGTAATCAGTCTATTAATCTCCATTACACCCTCTTTACATTTATTTTCTCTTAACATTTTAACGTTGTTAATAATTTCTCTCTCCTTGGCCTAAAGTTTAACTCAACACTGGACCTACAGGATACTTTGGGGCCTGGTACTCCAACTTGGAGGAAAGCGTCAGAAAGGGAGCTGATGGATTGTTGTCCATCAGTCACTATCAATTGCTGGCCCTCTAGATTTCGTCTGTGGGTTCTGGTATTTGTCACTTCCAATTTGAGCTCGTGCAGAGATTTTGGGAACTTCTGGCATTTTCAGTATTTTTCAACTGCTCTGTGATTTTACCAAACCTGAAATGTCTCGACATTTTTTTTTCTTCCTTGGGTAAACATGGTTAGGAGCCATAGATGGCTTTCTCATGCTCTTTTCCTACCAGGCTTCCTGCCAGCAACCTTGATTTTGAACAATCCGCTGCAATTCTTCTTCTTGGTGATGGCAATAGTGCAGATGAAGTTTTTCCTTGAGGTGACAGGCCTGGCACAGAATGCATCCAGAATTGGAAGAGCCTCAAAGCAGTGTGGTACCAAGGTCCTATAATTAGTGATCCATCTGCCACTGGGACTCAGACTTCCTGATCCTCACTTCCAGTACAGCAAACCATATTGTCTTTGTCCTTTTCTAATTGTTTTGTCTTCTGTGTATCAAAGGACATTAAACACAACCTGTTTGCCTGTTTCTTCTGTGTTAACCTGACACACAGGATAGATTTCAGAACAAGCTGCTCTCAGAACGTTTTCTGCTGAAAAATGGAAAAGGAGTTGAGCAAACAAGTGTTCCAGTTCATCTGCAGCTATTGCAAGTGGGCCAGATGCTCTCCGCAGCCCACTCCAAGCCCCAGCATCATGAAGGCATCATCTTGCAGGGCATAGAAATGCCTCTCACAGAAACACAGTCTTTCCTGCCCATTTCTAGCCATCAGAAAGGGAATGTTTCTGGCACAAACCACCTCAGTGGTGTCATTTTCAAGCCATACAGACTCAAAAAGTCTAGAACTAGCCCCAGGGGGGTTATCTCACTTATTTTCATTGCCATTGTGATAAAATCCAAATACTTATCTAGAAGAGAATACCTGGATGGGTCCTTAAACTCGTGACTTCAGGGAAGTTAATTACACCCCAATTTTTTAATACAATTAACTTAGAACAAATGCCTAAATCATATTAATAATATACACCAGATTTCTAGTATAAACGTTTTGTTCTTCTTCCCAGAATTTAGCGAAAACACTTAGCTAGTATCTCAAGAATGCTCTTTGTTCAATTCTGGGAGGGGTTCCTCTTCTTTAATCACTCTGGTTGGCCTGGGCCTCTTAGATTTCTACCACCTGTTCTTGTCCCATGATGTTCTGTCCAAGAATGGCTATGGCTTGTGTTATGATTCAGATAATCCTCAACGTCTACAGCTGAAATTTATCCAGGATTATATACACAAGATCTTTATTGGTTGTGTTTTTACAGAGATTGATTTTCTCCACAAATATTGCCCATTTCTAGTGGGAAGAAATGTCTTTCTCTCTCTTTCATTTACTGTCCATTCACGTGCCTGTGCTTTTGCCAATCCAAACGTGCCTACATTTTATATCTACCAAATTTTATATCTACCAAAAAGGGTTCTTACGAAGATGAAATACAAATATATATATTTCATGCTCATATATACATACTATCCTCATATATGTATATATATATATGTCCATCGGTTTAAGAATACTTACAATTTTATGTTTACATTTTACATTATTTTATTCAGTTGTTATGACAAAAGTTTTGCGATAAAGAGGGTAGATATTATCCAAAAATTGAGTAATGATGTATGAACTAAAGTTCGTAGTTTAGATTATTCCCTTCAGAGAAGAGTAATTATTCAACAAATGAAAACAGTGGCCCAGGGTCTAGTTTCTTAGGGCTAAGCTAAGGAGCCCAGTGTCTTCTGTTTTGAAGCTGTGCCAATTTAGAGAGGTTTTAATCTTAATCACAGGACCCCTTTTTTTCAGTATATGATTCTGGGCATGTTACTCATTATCAGTTTTTTTCTAATCTGTGAAATGGGGATGATAATACTATCCACCTCAGCTTGTTATAAGGACTGAATGAGGTTATTCAGGTTGAGTACCTAAGACATTGCTTTATGTGTAAAGAGTTCAATAAATATCAATTACATTTGACTCAAGACATAAAATCTGTGTTTTTTCATCTGTTCACTTTGATGCTTTTGACTTTTTCTGATGTTGATTTCAAAAAAAAAAATTTTTTTTTAACCTAAATTGTTTTAAAATTCCCTTGAAAAAATGCCTGCTGTTAAAATCTGAGTTGAAGAGGTATGGAAAAAGCACTAGTTCTGAGAAGCCATGATATCTGGGTCCAGCAGATGTGTCCATTGATACAGTGTTAAAGAGTTAGTGATACAACTCCTACTTTCAGAAAGTTGGGAGAATCCAATTAAAGAGATTGAATAAAATGGTGGAGGAGTCTGGGAGAAGTTTTTAAGACAGCTCCCATAAAGGTCCATGGCCATTATAATTTCTTCTGTTCCTGAATTGCAGAGGCCCTTCAGAAAGATCAAAGGATGAGAGCTGTGTTGCAGCTCTAGAGATCTGAAATGGTCAGGCTTGATGTTAACATGGAGAAGTGATATAATATTTGTGAATTATGCTCAGAAGGAATTGGCGCTTCATGGACAGCCCTGAGATCCCACTGCACATTTTACAATCAGCTCTTGGCTGAATGACAGAGCAAATGCACACATCAGCATGTTCCTGTTTCATTAAGAGTCGAGAGATAAGAACCCACATTTGCCATAGGGAAAGTGATAAAAATCAGTAATAGAAGAAACACATTTCATTTTTCAAATCTGTTAGCAATGAAGGGAGATGACAATATCTATAAAAATACTTAGCATGCCCCTTTAAATGTAAATCATCAAAAGGCAGCATACCTAACAGAGGACCACACGTGGAAAAAGAATATATAAAAGGAAACTGTAGCCTCTTACTAATAAAATAAATCAATTTTGCTTTAAAAGTCCTTTGAATGTTCAAGTCATGGATCTTGTTCTTGAATATTTCTCACTAGTATTGACTGTCCGGTGGGTTGAGAATGGATTACAAACCAAAGGCTACCTCACATGGGACACATTGGTTTCTAAGGCTTAAGCTTAGGTTTATAACCTGAAATGATTCTCTGGGGAAAATGAAAAGATTCCTGATCCTGAAACAAAATAGGTTATGTAATGCAGATGATTGCACCTTGGATGACGAATAAGCAAGTGTATGCTCGGAGATAAAATGAAAAACATCACCTTTAATGAAACCTTTTAGGCCTGCTTTAAAGCTCAATATTTGAAAGGCAGTACTATAGTCAAGGAGGAGTTCAAATGTTGTTAATATGCATAAATATACATTGAAGACATTCATCAAAATTCCACTGAGAGACAAATGCTTCTAAAATAAGTATTGCCAATATGGTCTCTCATAATTTACTCAAGCATTGACATGTATGTTTCTGCATATTCGTCTAAACTGGGAAATAAAGCAGTTTTATAAAGCTGCAAATGTCATGCAAAGATATATTTCTCACTTTTAATGACCTCTTTTAAAGCAATTATACGATATAGTATTTTTCTTACTGGCATGCAGAAATGAGCAAGGCTTATATTTAAAAATTATTTTATTATGCCTTGTCATGAAGAAAAGTGTTTAACATGCACATGGAATGATTCTTATAAATACTTCCCATTATCTTTTTTTTTCATCATCTTTATTGGAGTATAATTGCTTTACATTGTTGTGTTGGTTGCTGCTGTATAACAAAGTGAATCAGCTATATGTATACAGATATCCCCATATCCCCTCCCTCTTGCGTCTCCCTCCCACCCTCCCTATCCTACCCCTCTAGGTGGTCACAAAGCACAGAGCTGATCTCCCTGTGCTATGCGGCTGCTTCCCACTAGCTATCTATTTTACATTTGGTAGTATACATATGTCAATGCCACTCCCTCACTTCGTCCCAGCTTACCCTTCCCCCTCCCCGTGTCCTCAAGTCCATTCTCTACATCTGCGTCTTTATTCCTGTCCTGCCCCTAGGTTCTTCAGAACCACTTTTTTTTTTTTAGATTCCACATATATGTGTTAGCATATGGTATTTGTTTTTCTTTCTAACTTACTTCACTCTGTATGACAGACTCTAGGTTCATCCACCTCACTACAAACAACTCAATTTCATTTCTTTTTACTTTCCATTATCTTTTAAACCAAAATTTTACCTGTGAAATTTTGTAGTCTCAAAGATAGAACATACAGAAAAAACTGAGTAGGTCACTACCTTCTATTCTAAAGGTTTTTCTTCCAGTATTTTATTAGAAACACGTGTATGTCTGTCTGAGTGTTGTACATATATTAGAAGCATTTCTCAAAAACATACATAACTGCAGAGAAGATGATCTTATAATTTTCATAAATTTTAGCTATAAAAATGTTAATATCTTGTCTGATACACTCTGAAATTTCACCTTGATATTTCTATTCAATGCTGTATGAAGTTATATTTAACCGTGTTTTAAATTTGAGCTCTTGAATAGTCTTTAAAAAGAAGTATGATCCATTCAAGAACGAAGGCTTTTTGGATCAAAGATTAAACTATACAAAGATAGGAGAAAATGGTAGTAAGGAGGGGCTGGCAATAGTCCACAAGGAACATGTAGTCAAATACTGTTTGAGAGGTAAAGTCTTTTCTTGAAAATTGGAAATTAATCCCTTCTGGGTGGCCAAAAGTTATCACAGATTTAGGGAACATATAGGGAAAAATACAGACTCTAACTCTGATAATGTGCATGAAGTAGAAACTTGAATAAAGGGAGAAAGCAACAGGGTTAATAATGAAATGGGCAAGCTGAGTTTCAATGCCTATTGCTAAAAATAACCCTTAGTCAAAGTCTTACAAAAGGACAAAGATCACCAGGGTTTTAATACTTGATGAATTTAGTTGCCCTGCCCTGGAGCTAACTATGGATCTCAAGAAAAATTAAGAAAAAAATGACAGGGTGTTGTTCTACTCAATTTAAAAAGAACTAGATGTGGTATCTTGTCTTGATTTGCATTTCCCTAATGACTAATGATTTTGAGCATCTTTTCATGTGCTCATTAGCTATTTGTATATCTTATTGTTTATTTAAATAATTTGCCCATTTTGGGGGGGGGTTGCCTTTTTATTGTTGAGTTATAAATTTCTTCATATTTTGGGGGAAAATATGTTCATGAGAATATGGAGAAATTGGAATCTTCATATGTTGCTGATGGGAATGAAAAATGGTACTGCCTCCGTGGAAAATATTTTGACAGTTTCTCAAGAAGTTAAGCATAAAGTTATATAACCCAGCAATTCTACTCTTAGGTACATATCCAAGAAGATCAAAAACAAATTCACACAAAAGCTTGTACACTAACATTCATAGCAACATTATTCACAATAGCCAAAAAAGTGAAAACAACTCAACGCTCTTAATGGATTAATGGATAAACAAATTTGCTATGTTTATACAATGGAATATTATTCAACGATAAAAAAGAATAAAGTACTGATTCATGTTACTACATGGATGAACCTTGAAAACATTATGCTAAGTGAAAGAAGCCAGACATAACAGGTCACATATTATATACTTTCATTCGTATGAAATAATCAAAATAGGCAAATACACAAAGAAAGTAGATTAGGGGTGGTGAGAAAATGGGGAAAATTAGGAGTGACTGCTAAGAGGTACATGATATTTTGGGGGGTAGTGATGAAAATGTTCTGAAATTAGATAGTGGGGATGATTGTACAATGTTATAAATATATCAAACCTACTGAATTATACATTTTTAAATGTATAACATAAAATGTCTTTTATGTTACATGAATTATATCTCAATAAGAAATGAACTACAGTTATAATAAGCATAGATTGGTACCTAATTGGCATCTAATTGTATATTGATCCATTTATAGATTCAACAATACAATTTGAGACTTGAAAGTGAACTTAGGACATCTCTCAGAGATTGAGATACCAGAAGCACAGCTTCTGACTAGTTTCAATAGAGATATTCCTGTCACAGCCAGCAACTGAATGTAGAAATGAGTTCTAAAGAAAGGACTTCATTTCTGACAATATTAATCAGGAATTTAGGTATAATACTGCCAACGAAAAAACAAACAACACTCCTGCAAACCAGCCATTGTTTCCCTTGCTGAGAATGGACTCAATAGAAGGAGATACCCAATCAAAAAATGGGCGGGATATCTAAATAGACAGTTCTCCAAAGAAGACATACAGATGTCCAAAAAGCACATGAAAAACTGCTCAACATCACTAATTATTAGAGAAATGCAAATCAAAACTGCAATGAGGCATCACCTCACACCAGTCAGAATGACCATCATCAAAAAAATCTACAAACAATAAATGCTGGAGAGGGTGTAGACAAAAGGGAACCTTCCTACACTATTGGTGAGAATGCAAACTGGTATAGTCACTATGGAGAACAGTATGGAGGTTCCTCAAAAAACTAAAAATAGAGCTACCATATGATCCAGAAATCCCATTCCTGGACATTTATCTGGAGAAAACCATAATTCGAACAGATACATGCACCCCAATGTTCATTGCAGCACTATTTACAATAGCCAGGACATGGAAGCAACCTAAATGACCATCAACAGAGGAATAGATAAAGAAGATGTGACACATATATACAATGGAATATTACTTAGCCATAAAAAAGAATGAAATAATGCCATTTGCAGCAACATGGATGGACCTTGAGATTGTCATACTGAGTGAAGTAAGTCAGAGAAAGACAAATATCATATGATATCACTTATATGGGGAATCTAAAAAAGGTACAAATGAACTTATCTACAAAATAGAAATAGAGTTATAGATGTAGGAAACAAACTTATGGCTACCAGGGGGTAAGGGGGGGAGGGATAAATTGGAAGATTGGGATTGACATATATACACTACTATATATAAAATCGATAACTAATAAGGACCTACTGTACAGCACAGGAAACTTTACTCAGTACTCTGTAATGGCCTATATGGGAAAAGAATCTAAAAATGAGTGGATATATGTATATGTATAACTGATTCACTTTGCTGTATACTTGAAACTAACACAACATTGTAAATCAACTATACTCCAATAAAAATTTAAAAATAGATTATTCTTATTACTGATTTTTAAAAAAATATATAAATATCTATACAACTTTTTCTGATTTCCAAGGTTTAATTTAGTGTTTTGAATTTTTTTTAATAAAGTTGTTGTCAAGATTTCCTAGCAACTCAGTTCTTTTTGTTAGGATAGCATTTCCCAAACTGAGCTCTCAGAATCTTTTTCTCTGAAAAATGTAAACAAGTAATCTGAAAAGAAGCAAAAAGTATGCCTATTTGGAGTGGGGGGAAATTCTGTGGTCAGGTAAGTTTGGGGACACTGCCTAGCCTAACATTTTCTTAGAGAATCAACAAAATTCTTATTACCATATTAAGATTTGACAGTCCTACTGTAAGAACAAAACATAACACAAGACAAAAACAAACCTGTTCAAATTTGTTTAACTCATCATTTCCCAAGTTTATTTGCCATCTCACCATTTTTCAAGGAATTCTATTAAAACCTTATTACTGTTCTTTGAATATAGTTTGATTAAGAACCTGGTTAGAGCCTAGCTTTGCTCTACTTCTAAGTCAGAGATAAACCTCTAGTTTTGGTTGGACATTTTTGACATTTTGTTTGGACAAACGAAATGCATGCTGCTTTTGCAAACTTCAGGACTATGTTTGGTAAAACATGTATTCAAAATTGGGTGTTTATTAGCTAAAATACATGGGCTACTAATCCCTTATCTGTAATGTGGTCTTTATATACAAAGGACAGTATTACTTTCAAAGCATGTGTGCCATATCAGAGAGGTGTGTTATTTCTGGAAACATTTTAAAGGAATGTGGCTGCATTAAAGAATATATTCAATCAAGGTAAAGTTTTAGAATTCACCCTACAATGTTAGAATTGATTTGAAAAACACTTAATACTTCACAGGCATATTGAAAAATGCTCAAAATCGCTAATAATCAGGGAAATGCAAATCAAATCCACAATGAGATGCCATCTTACACCTGTCAGAATGGCTATTGTCAAAAAGACCACAAATAACAAATGTTGGCGAGGGGGTGGAGAAAAGCGAACCCTAGTACGTTGTTGGTGGGAATGTAAACTGGCATTGACATTATGGAAAACAGTATGGAAGTTTTTCAAAAAACTAAAAGTAGAACTACCATGTGATCCAGCAATTCCACTCCTGGGTATATATCTGAAGAAAATGAAAACACTAAATCAATAAGATATATGCACCCCAATGTTCATAGCAGCATTATTCACAATAGCCAAGATATGAAAGGAAGCTAAGCATCCATCAACAGATAAATGGATAAAGAAGTTGTGGTATATTTATACAATGGGATACTACTCAGCCACAAAAAAAGAATGAAATTCTGCCATTTGCAAAAACATGGATAGACCTGGAGGATATGATGCTAAGTGGAATAAGTCAGAGAAAGACAAATACCATATGTTATCACTTATATGTGGAATCTAAAAAATAAAATAAATAAATGAATAAATAAATACTTAAAAAATGAAACAGACTCACAGATACAGAGAACAATCTAGTGGTTACCAGTGGGAAGAGGGATGGGGGAGTGGCAAGATGGGGTAGGGGATTAAGAGGTACAAACTACTATGTATAAAGTAAATAAGATGCAAGGATATATTGTACAGCACAAGGAATATAGCCAATATTTTATAATAACTTTAAGTGTAGTATAATCTATAAAAATGTTGAATAATTTTGTTGTATGCCTGAAACTAATATAATATTATAAATCAATTATACTTCAATAAAAAAAGAACTATTCAAAAAAAACCCTCAATACTTTAGAAAAAGTGGTCTACATGAGACTTTAATACAGGTATACCTCAGAGATATTTCGGGTTAGGTTCCAGACCACTGCAATAAAGTATCACAATAAAGCAAGTCATACAAATTTTTTGATTTCCCAATGCATATAAAAGCTATGTTTATACTATATTGTAATCTGTTAAGTGTGAAATAGCATTATGTCTAAAAAATGATTTATATACCTTAATTTAAAAAGACAATTGCTAAAAAATGCTAAGCATCATCTGAAACTTGTAACAAAGATCTCTGATCGCAGATCACCATAACAAATATATTAAAAATGAAAAAGCTTGAAATATCACAAGGATTAACACAATGTGACACAGACACCCAAAGTGAGCCAATATTGTTGGAAAAATGATGCTAATGGCCTTGTTTGACTCATGGTTGCCACAAACCTTCAATTAGTAAAAAGCACAACATCTGCAAAACTCAATAAATTGAAGCACAATAAAAGAGATATGCCTATATAGCTTGTTAAATTTATGGACCCTAACTCAAACAGAGAATTTTTTAGGACAAGGCTTCCTGGCCAAAGTTAGTAAAGTTTGTTCATCACTGTCATTTATTGAAAACATAGCAAGTATGGAAAACAAACTGCCAAGTTCCAGCTTGCAATGAACTAAAAATTATAATCAAATCTATAAGCTTTGCAAAATACTGCTAAGATTTCTACTCTAATCACTATTTTTTCCCCCCACAAATACGACTGACTACTCAACTTCAGCTCTAACTTTATACTTTAGGCAGTCCAAGTTTAATAAATGTGACACCTGCCCTCAAGGATCTGATAGCCTAGGGGAAAAACAGAGAGGTGAAGCCTTGATAATGAAAGAGTGTGTCTGATGTTATACTAGTGTTATGCTCATCTAAAGCAGAAGGAAGTTTGGGGAACTTCCTGGAATAAGTGACACTTGAACAGAGTTTTAAAGGATGGGTAAGACTTAGGAAAGGCATTCAAACAGGCAAAGGGAATAATATGAATGAGAGTGAAAGAAGTGTAAAAATACAAAATGAGCTTGGTCAATTACTAGTAGCTGTGTATGGCTGGGGGAAGAGTGCATATAGTTGGGGCAAAGTGAAAAAGACCTTCATCAGTAGTGGGAAGCAGATGTTCTGTTTGGAGATTAGTACATGGAAAGAAAGAGTAGATGGAATAAGAACAATTAAAAGGCTATTATAATAATCTAAGAAAGAAATGAAAAAGTTTAAATGAACTAAGTAGCAGAGAGAATGGAGAAGATAAAATGTATATTATGAAAGAGACAGAATCCCCAGTATTGGGTGCTTGTGTAGTTACGACTGGAATGGTGTTATGGAAAGAAACTGGAAAGCTTCTAGGCCACCTCACAGGCCTCTAGTTTGGAACTCTATTGTTCTTCACTGAGAGAGAGAACAGGGAGAGAAGCAGGTTTGCAGAATAAAATACTTCAGTGTTGGTCATATAGTGTAAGGGGGCTATAAGCAAGACATTCTTGGCAGATAATGTCAAAAAATAAGAATAATGGATACATTGGGAAATAGGTCATGAGGGGAGTGGTGGATAGTAGTGGACACTGCAGATTGGCTTGTCAGGAGTTCCAGTTTCCTTCTCAAATGCTTTCCTGTACTGCAGAGGCTGGGAACTCCATGCTGCATTTTCCTCATCTCTTGCAGGAAATCAGAGGGTATCAGAAATGAACTTGATTTTGCTCATCAAATATACTCATATAAAAGTTGGATTCGGGCTTCCCTGGTGGCGCAGTGGTTGAGAATCCGCCTGCCAATGCAGGGGACACGGGTTCGAGCCCTGGTCTGGGAAGATCCCACATGCCGTGGAGCAACTAGGCCCGTGAGCCACAACTACTGAGCCTGCGCGTCTGGAGCCTGTGCTCTGCAACAAGAGAGGCCGCGATAGTGAGAGGCCCGCGCACCGCGATGAAGAGTGGCCCCCACTTGCCACAACTAGAGAAAGCCCTCACACAGAAGTGAAGACCCAACACAGTCAAAAATAAATATAAATAAATTAATTAATTAAAAAAAAATGTACTTTAAAAAAAAAAAAAAAGGCTAATTGAGGCTCGAAAAAAAAAAAAAAAGTTGGATTCAAAACCAAGTAAGAGAGGGAAAGGCGAGGCTTGAGCTCATTTTGATGATCCAGGACATGGCAGAAGTGGCATGGCTCTGGAGACCAGAAGCAACTCCTGAATCTACAGCTTGTGGATTACAACAGTTGTGGCAGGACTTTCAATGGCCCAAGTTATAGATCGTTTTGCTACTTTTTCCCTAGAAGTTTAGCTTACAGTCTATTTCATCAGTTCTTCTAACCATTCTAGAAGAGTAGTAAAAATGTCTCTTTTAGATTAAACCAGATAATATGTTTCTGAAACAATGTACTTCTCAGTAACAGGGATGTCTATAGGTCATGGGAAATAGGAAATCTGGGTTATCTTACCTGGAAAGAATTTGTATGAACACGAGATGGGAAGAAAGTGGTCCATGATTGACCATGGCAAAACAATTTTTATCTGTGGTCATTTGATGAGAAATGAAGCTGAATCTTTATTAGACCTAGTAACTATTGTACTGAACCATTTGAGTGAGAGCGAAAAACACAAACCCTGGGTGTGGTGGAAGGCTCCCTGCTTCTAACTGTACTGGAGAAAAACAAAAATAACAACATTATAATTTTAAATTCTCAGCACAAGGCATAGTGAGAGAGCTTCTGTGATTTTCCTGAAACAATCTCTTATTGCTGGCTACAAGGTCTGGTGCAGCCGAAAATCGGCAACAGAGTTGAATACTGTGGGATGTTAAATTACAACGTAGAACAATGATATTGAATGAGGGGGAGGGAACTGAGGATGGATATGAATGAATGCGAGATCTCAGGCCTTACATCTTCACTGGGGCACTTCTGCTTCCAGCTATGATGGAATTTAACAGACCATTTATCCTGTGGAGAATACTTAGAAAGCCAATTACTAAATTGCTCTAAAATACAAAATCAGCTGTTTGAAGGTATGGGAGTGTTCCCAGGCAATCAGACCATGGGAAACAAGATCATAAAGTGAATGGAAGTGTGGATAGGTGGGCTGAACTCTGCTTTCCCCTCAAGGTATTTGACAATTCTTTGCTGTGACATATGGGGGGTGGGGAAGGGAGGGAAACTAGGTGGAGACCTACAGATAAGAAGTAGAGACACTGAGGACTGGTTCAAGATGACGGAGTAGAAGGACGTGCTCTCACTCTTTCTTGTGAGAGCACCGGAATCACAACTAACTGCTGAACAATCATCGACAGGAAGACACTGGAACTTGCCAAAAAAGATACCCCACATCCAAAGACAAAGAAGAAGCCACAATGAGACGGTAGGAGGGACACAATCACAATAAAATCAAATCCCATAACTCACAAACTGGAGAACAGTTATACCACAGAAGTCCACCCACTGGAGTGAAGGTTCTGAGCCCCATGTCAGGCTTCCCAACCTGGGGGTCCAGCAATGGGAGGAGGAATTTCTAGAGAATCAGACTTTGAAGGGTAGTGGGATTTGATTGCAGGACTTCGACAGGACTGGGGGAAACAGAGACTCCACTCTTGGAGGGCACACGCAAAGTGCTGTGCGCACTGGGACCCAAGGGAAGAAGCAGTGACCCCATAGGAGACTGAATCAGACCTACCTGCTAGTGTTGGAGGGTCTCCTACAGAGGCAGGGGGTGGTTGTGTCTCACCATGAGGACAAGCACACTGGCAGCAGAAGTTTTGGGAAGTACTCCTTGGTGTGAACCCTCCCAGAGTCCGCCATTAGCCCAGCCAAAGAGCCAGGGTAAGCTCCTGTGTTGGGTGGCCTCAGACAAAACAACCAACAGGGAGGGAACCAGCCCCACCCATCAGCAGACAAGCAGATTAAAGTTTTACTCAGCTCTACCCACCATAGCAACAGCAAGCTCTACCCACCACCAGTCCCTCCCATCAGGAAACTTGCACAAGCCTCTTAGATAGCCTCATCCACCAGAGGGCAGACAGCAGAAGCAAGAAGAACTACAGTCCTGCAGCCTGTGGAACAGAAACCACATTCACGGAAAGATAGACAAGATGAAAAGGCCAGAGAGACAAGATGTACCAGATGAAGGAACAAGATAAAACCCCAGAAAAACAACTAAATGAAGTGGAGATAGGCAACCTTCCAGAAAAAGAATTCAGAATAATGATAGTGAAGATGATCCAGGACCTCGGAAAAAGAATGGAGGCAAAGATCGAGAAGATGTAAGAAATGTTTAAAAAAGAACTAGAAGAATTAAAGAATAAACAAACAGAGATGAAAAATACAATAACTGAAATGAAAAATACACTAGAAGGAACCAATAGCAGAATAACTGAGACAGAAGAATGGATAAGTGACCTGGAAGACAGAATGGTGGAATTCACTGCTGCAGAACAGAATAAAGAGAAAAGAATGAAAAGAAATGAAGACAGCTTAAGAGACCTCTGGGACAACATTAAACACAACAACATTCGCATTATAGGGGTCCCAGAAGGAAAAGAGAGAAAGAAACAACCCGAGAAAATATATGAAGAGATTACAGCCGAAAACTTCCCTAACATGGGAAAGGAAATAGCCACCCAAGTCCAGGAAGCGCAGAGAGTCCCATACAGGATAAACCCAAGGAGAAACACGCCGAGACACATGGTAATCAAATTGGCAAAAATTAAAGAAAACGAAAAATTATTTAATGCCGCATGGGAAAAACAACAAATAACATACAAGGGAACTCCCATAAGGTTAACAGCTGATGTCTCAGCAGAAACTCTACAAGCCAGAAGGGTAAGGATGTCCACTCTCACCACTATTATTCAACATAGTTTTGGAAGTCCTAGCCACAGCAATCAGAGAAGAAAAAGAAATAAAAGGAACACAAATTGGAAAAGAACAAGTAAAACTGTCACTGTTTGCAGATGACATGATACTATACATAGAGAATCCTAAAGATGCCACCAGAAAACTACTAGAGCTAATCAATGAATTTGGTAAAGTTGCAGGACACAAAATTAATGCACAGAAATCTCTGCCATTCCTATACACTAATGATGAAAAATCTGAAAGAGAAATTAAGGACACACTCCCATTTACCATTGCAAGAAAAAGAATAAAATACCTAGGAATAAACCTACCTAGGGAGCCAAAAGACCTGTATGCAGAAAACTATAAGACACTGATGAAAGATATTAAAGATGATACCAACAGATGGAGAGATATACCATGTTCTTGGATTGGAAGAATCAATATTGTGAAAATGACTATACTACCCAAAGCAATCTACAGATTCAATGCAATCCCTATGAAATTACCAATGGCATGTTTTATGGAACTAGAAAAAAAAATCTTAAAATTTGTATGGAGACACAAAAGACCCCGAATAGCCAAAACGGTCTTGAGGGAACAAAACGGAGCTGGAGGAATCAGACTCCCTGACTTCAGACTATACTACAAAACTACAGTAATTGAGACAATATGGTACTGGCAAAAAACAGAAACACAGATCAATGGAACAGGATAGAAAGCCCAGAGATAAACCCACACACCTGTGGGCAACTAATCTATGACAAAGGAGGCAAGGATATACAATGGAGAAAAGACAGTCTCTTCAATAAGTGGTGCTGGGAAAACTGGACAGCTACATGTAAAAGAATGAAATTAGAACACTCCCTAACACCATACACAAAAATAAACTCAAAATGGATTGAAGACCTAAATGTAAGACCGGACACTATAAAACTTTTAGAGGAAAACATAGTAAGAACACTCTTTGACATAAATCACAACAAGATCTTTTTTGATCTACCTCCTAGAGTAATGGAAATAAAAACAAAAATAAACAAATGGGACCTAATGAAACTTAAAAGCTTTTGCACAGCAAAGGAAACTACATAAAAGATGAAAAGACAACCCTCAGAATGGGAAAAAATATTTGCAAAGGAATCAGTGGACAAAGGATTAATCTCCAAAATATATAAACAGCTCATGCAGCTCAATATTAAAAAAACAAACAACCCAATCCAAAAATGGGCAGAAGACCTAAATAGATATTTCTCCAAAGAAGACATACAGATGGCCAAGAAGCACATGAAAAGCTGCTCAACATCACTAATTATTAGAGAAATGCAAATTAAAACTACAATGAGGTATCACCTCACACCAGTAAGAATGGGCATCATCAGAAAATCTACAAACAACAAATGCTGGAGAGGGTGTGGAGAAAAGGGAACCCTCCTGCACTGTTGGTGGGAATGTAAATTGATACAGCCACTATGAAGAACAGTATGGAGGTTCCTTAAAAAACTAAAAATAGACTTACCATATGACCCAGCAATCCCACTATTGGGCATATACCCAGAGAAAATCATAATTCCAAAAGACACATGCACCTCAGTGTTCATTGCAGCACTATTTACAATAGCCAGGACATGGAAGCAACCTAAATGCTCATCGACAGATGAATGGATAAAGAAGAAGTGGTACATATATACAATGGAATATTACTCAGCCATAAAAAGGAACGAAATTGAGTCACTTGTAGAGACGTGGATGGATCTAGAGACTGTCATACAGAGTGAAGTCAGTCAGAAAGAAAAAAACCAATATCATATATTAATGCACATATGTGGAACCTAGAAAAATGGTACAGATGAACCGGTTTGCAGGGCAGAAATTGAGACACAGATGTAGAGAACAAATGTATGGACACCAAGGGGGGAAAGTGGCGGGGGGGGCGGGGAGGTGGTGGTGGTGTGATGAATTGGGAGATTGGGATTGACATATATACACTAATATGTATAAAGTGGATAGCTAATAAGAACCTGCTGTATAAAAAAATAAATAAAATTAAATTAAAAAAAAAAAAAAGAAGTAGAGTCACCAGCAGGGCTTTTGGCAACTGCATAGTTCCAGAGAGACAAAAAACTAGATTTGGGACAACAAAGATCCTGAAGAAAAGAGAGGCAGGGAGATGAGAGCCCTGCCCTTGAAGGGGTGTCTCCTCAGGGCATTTGCACAGAGATAGAGACTAAGAAACCACATTGGAAAGCCACTGCAAAGGAGAATAGACTTTTTTTTTTTTTTATTTTTGGCTGTGTTGGGTCTTCGGTTCGTGCAAGGGCTTTCTCTAGTTGCGGCAAGCGGGGGCCACTCTTCATCGCGGTGCGGGGACTGCTCTTCATCACGGTGCGCGGGCCTTTCGCTATCGCGGCCCCTCCCGTTGCGGGGCACAGGCTCCAGACACGCAGGCTCAGTAGTTGTGGCTCACGGGCCCAGCCGCTCCGTGGCATGTGGGATCTTCCCAGACCAGGGCTCGAACCCTTGTCCCCTGCATTAGCAGGCAGATTCTCAACCACTGCGCCATCAGGGAAGCCCGGAGAATAGACTTTTAAGGACTCTCACAGTGTGGAGGATACAAAAAATTAGGGTAAATGCCCACCTAAGAGGCACTACAGAGTTTCACCTGGATTCCAGACTTCATTGCAACCCCACTAAATAACAGCTGTACTGCACTGAGATAATTAGGATCAATCACCCAGTCCACATATGTACATACCCAACAAAGAACATGTATCTGAATTTAAAAATTACCCCTGCAAACTAAGAGAAAAAGAGAGAGACAATGCAAAAACAGTAGGATTGGAGACTTGATCAGACATTTCATAGACAAGACTATCAGAGTGGGAATACCCATATTGTAAAAATGTGTTATTTATTAGCTATCATGGAAATGCAAATTTAAATTACAAGAAGATGCTGTACACACTCGAATGGCTAGAAAATGAAAAGGGCAGGCTATACTAAATATTAGCAAGAAAGGGATGCTACAGAAGCTTTCCTATACGTTTTCCTTTGCCTATAGAATTGCAAATTGGTTACAGAAGTCATACTGTTTGACCAAATGATTCTATTTTTCCGTACATATCTAACAGTAAGCTGCATATATATTAACCAAAACACATGCACAGATAGTCATAGAAGCATTATTAGCAATAATAATTTTGGAAACAATCCAAACATCTTCAAATAATAGATTGGCTAAATAAATTGTGGCATATTTCTGAAATAAAATACTCTACAGTGTAAGTTCTCAACTGGCAGTGATTTTGGTCCCCAGGGACATTTGGCACTATCTGGAAGACATCTTAGTTGTCACATCTGGCAGGAGTGCTGGCATTTAGTGGGTAGAATCCAGAACACTGCTAAACATCCTGCTTTATACAGGGAAGCCCCCACCGCAAAGAATTATCTAGTCCAAAATGTTTGTAGTGCTGAGGTTGAGGAACCCTGTGTATTAGTTTTCTGTAAAACTACAGATTACTACGAACTGTTACAAACTACCACAAACTTAGGGGTTGAAAACAACACAAAGTTATTACCATACAGTTTTGAAGATCAGAAGTCCGGCATGGGACCCATGAGCTGAAATCGAGGTGTTGGCAGGGCTGTATTCCTTTCTGGAACCTCTAAGGGAAAATCTGTTTACTTGTCTTTTCCAGCTTCTAGACGACATCCACTTTTAATTGTTACATTTCATACTTTATCCTGGACCACCTCCTTCATCTTAAAAGGAGAAAAGCCAACCCAGCCCTTCTCAGATCGCTCTCTCTGCCTCTTCTACTTTTAAGGACCCTCTCGACTACCTTGAGTTCACCTGGATAGTCCAGAATACTCTCCGTATATTAAGGTCAGCTGATTAGCAACCTCAATTCCATATGCAAATCAATTCTCCTTTGCCGAGTATTGTAACATTCACAGGTTCTAGGTATTAGGATTGTTGACATCTTTGGGGGCCATTATTCTGCCTACCTCCTCCTGCTACACAGCGATGAAATTTTGTACTGTTGCTACACAGAATGGCATGCATGGATCTCACATACATGATGGTGAATAGCTGACACAGATGAGTATATAATTTACAGTTTTGTTTATATAAGGTTAAAAAATGGGCCAAACTAATCCTATTTTTAGTTTGATGGAAATTGAATAGTGATTTCCTGATTCAGCAGGTAGAGTCCCAAGCATAGCACAGGTGGTGGAGCTAGCAGTGTTAGCAAAAGCTGCCTAGTTATGAGAAGGCTTCCTGCTCCTACACTTGACAGGTCAGGACTGGGATAGCAGCTTCCTTGTTAGCCTATTCTGTGGGTAGTTTTGGGGGCTTTTCTAGAAGCTTACCCTAGTCTCCATTTCTTCACCCCTCCCAAACATTCTGGAAGTGATTTAATCCTCTAAAATGAATCCTTTTCTGCTTAAAGGAGCTTGAGTGGATTACATTCTCTGTAACTGCAAATTCACCAATATTATAAGGCATCAGCAATAGCTAATAAAAGCTCTTTGTCAGTCGGTATGCAGCATTGCCCTAATACTTTATAAAGATTATCTCATTTAATCCTAACAATCGCTAGGTATTACTGTCATCTATCGTAAGTGGTACAATTGAGAATCAACGTGGTTAGGTTACTTATCCAGAGCTGTTGATGGTGGTAACAAGATGGAAACCCAAAGCCCTGGCGACCATGCGCCCCTCCTTGTACTTGGCTGTTCAGTTTCATTACCTTTTAGAGTAGAAACATCCAATATATTGACTTCCCATAAATTCTTCCAGTAAAGATTTAAAGAGCTCAAAGAAGCATTTAGAGCTTGATTTGCCCTCACCCCTTCAATTTATGAGCTACGTGGTGTATCTGTCAGAACACTTGGTTGTAAACAGTGGAATCTGTTCTGGCTAGTTTAATCAGAAAAGTGATGTATTTGAGAATATCAGGTGCTTAATAGATTCACTGGGATACTTTGAGAAAAAAAAAGAATAGACTCAAAAGTGAGCTTCTAGCAGTAATACTCCAAATCGTGACCCAGAACCAGACTGTTGAGGAAACTGTACTCACTGCCTCTGTTGGGTGCCAAATACCACAAGTTCAACGTGACTGGCCCTGCGGCCCGTGCTGACTGCACTTCTGCGGCAGGAACCCAGTCTTGCAACAACTGGGAAGCTACTGCTCTCCCTGATCCCACCTCCTGCATCTAGTTGCTCCCGTCACTCATGTCTGACTGGAAGGCCCAGCAGGTGTGTCTGACTGCGGTGCTCTGATCATGTACCTTCATCCGATCTGCAACGGAGGCTGACAATTTACTTCTGATTGCCACACTGGAGAGGTGATGATCATACTGCAGACGTTTCCTCCTTTAGAGGAAGGGCATACAAAACTGATGGGGGATGAAGAATGTAATAGATGTCCATCACAAACAGGGTCGAAGTTTAGCCCCTACTCTGTTTTCTACCCACATACTGAAAGAGTTAAGGATTTACTAGTCCTGAGTGTTTTCCATCATTAGTTAGAGCTAGATACCATCGCCTCATATATTTTGAGAGGCTGCCGTTGGCTCTGCTCTAAAACAAACTGCTAGTTCAGAAGAAAAATCTTTCTTTAATGAAAGATTACGGGAGAGAATATTCACTTCACCAATTATCCATCTCACTAATGAATAAAACAAGTGGTCATTAGCATGCTGCTGATTTCTCGGCTGTGCATTATTTTATTTTATTTTTTATTTTTTTAATAGATCTTTATTGGAGTATAATTGCTTCACAATACCGTGTTAGTTTCTGTTGCACAACAAAGTGAATCAGCCATATGCATACACATGTCCCCTGTAATTTTATTTTTGAGCTATAGAGGCTCCTGTGTGTTTTGTGTTTGTAATGGAATTTTTAATACACAGATGTTAGAGTAATCTCACAAAAATAATTGAAGAATTGTGAATCGGACATATAAATTTTAATCACCATCCCTTTTAATTAGGCTCATTTTCTTCTGAACATGTGATTTTCTGTAATGATTTCACTTCACTAATACTTCATAGATCTTTAAAAAGTCACTGTTAATAACCTTTATGTATACTTAGGATTTCGAAGTTCCACTTACTAGATGTACAGAGATGAATTGAGTATATCTTTCCATCGGCCAAAACTCAATTCCTTTCTCAGAGCTTCCACAGTTGGTGACTCTCCTCTACCTTCCCTGCTGCCACTGGCTTGAAATAGGTATAGTTAATACACATCCTCTCTTCAGGGAGGAACAAGGAATGCACATTTTTCTGAGAGTTAAAAATGATTTGTATTTTTCTGTATTTTTTAGAATTTTTATATGTTAATCTCTTGTCTAGATGATATCAATTAGCTGTATGGCCTTATTAACATAAGCATTTTAAGGCTTCCTTCAAATGCGATGATAGTTCTTTATTTCCATTGTTTATTAAGAACTATAAGCCTGCTTTATACTAAGAAAGAGTAAGAAAGGTAAGTAATTAATTTAAACAAATATATATAGATCTTCCTGTGAAGATCTTTGTCAGATAAGTAGCAGATACTGAGAATATAGAGAGGGATGTTAAAGAGACCACTTAACTCAAGGTACCTGTAATTAGACGAGAAAGACAGACACATGAAGATAATTACATAAATGGACTATTAAGCTGTTACCTAACGCCAAGTCCGTGTGCCCGAGGCACAGTGAGGCCAAACAACACCAAAACGTCAGAGTTTGGAGCAGAGAAGGTTTATGACAGGGCCATGCAAGGTGGCTCATGCCTTAAAAACCCAAACTCCCCCAAAGCTTTCAGCAAAGCCCTTTTACAGGAAAGGTGAGGAAGGGGCGTGGTTAGTTGTTGCAAACTTCTGGGTGTCAGATCCATTTTGTTTTTCTTGAGTTCAGGTCACAATGTTCCTGTAAATCTCCACCAAACAAATGTTATTCTCTGTTCTGACATGAAAGGGCAAGGTCCCAAGGCTCAAGGTCCAGGCTTGGCTAAGAGGAGGGGGTCCCTGGGCTGGACCGTTACCCTGCCCGGGAGTGTTCGTCCAGAACCCACAGCCCGGGTCCTCCCGCCAGCGCCCAGGCCCGGCTGAGGAGGCAGATCTCAGCTGGCGGCACCCCCAGGGCCAGGTCCCCAGACCCCACCCAGCCGTCATCACTGAGGGAGCCAGGTGCCCGGGACCCAGCCGGCCCTCAGGCTCCTCAGGCCGCCCAAACGGGGGTCGGTCCCGAGGACCGCGACCCATGGAGACTGCCGCGGCCATTAGGTCTCGGAGGCGGGGATGGGGGAGAGGCTCACTGCCGCTTCAAGGCCCCGGCCGGGTCCGTGGGCAGCCGCGGCGAGGGCTGTGGGGCCCTGCGGGACACAGCCCTCAGCCTGCGCCCGGCCCCCCAGCTCATCCGCCAGCCCAAGGCGGAAGGGCCCGGAGGATCCCAGGAGAAGGCGGAGATCTGCCTCTCACCGTACTCTCTGCCCCGAGGACCACTGCCCGGTTGCGGGCGGAGTGGGGTCTCTAACCTCCGCGCTAAGGGTCTCCCGTTAACGGCTGTGCACCTGCCCCGCCCCTATTACAAAGCTGCTTTGTGAGCTAGATATTAATATCCCCTGTTACAAAAGCCTCACCCATCCTGTGTCCCCCCTGCCCAACTCCAGTTCCATCACCTCTCTTCTTCCCTTTTAACCCAATTCTTGTGAGAGCTGCTGTCTCAAATTTTTCATCTTCTACTTTATCTAAAACTGTTTATATGTGAATTCTGTCAACCTCTTACCCTCTTGGTCACTGAAACATCTCTCACCAGGGTCACCAGAGCCCTCTCTTACTCCATCCCTGAGCAGAATTTAACACTGCTGACCACTCTGTTCTTACTGAAACGCTTGCCACTTGATTTCTGTGACAGTTCACTCTCCTCACTTCCTTTCTTTATCTTTAGACATTTCATTTGGTCCTTCTTTGCAAACTCTTCTTTTCATGTCTGTCTTTCAAGGTTGCCATTTCTTGGGAGTTCGTCCTCGTTCTCCTCTCACTCTACATATTCTGGGACATTTCAACCATACCTACTGCTTAAATGATCATTTACACACCAAAGATTCTCAAAGCTCCAATATATCTTCATATCTATGTCCTGAGAGCCACACTCACTATCCAGCTACTGTGGGCATGATATTTGGGTTTAGAAGTACCCTGGCACATCACCCTCCCACAATGTTCATAAGTGATCTCATGTTTTAGAACAGTAATTTCCAAACTTTTGGTCTCAGTATTAACAACTATTAATCCTCCACAGAGATTTCATTACTGTGCCTTATCGCTATAAATTTTTGTCACATAGCCTTTGAAAACCTTAAAAATTATTCACTTATCAAAACATAATAAACTCATTACACATTAACCTATGTAACATTTTAATGAAAAATAACTATGTGTGGAAAGCAAAAGGCTTAGTGAGAAGAGTAGCATTGTTTTAAATTTTTGCAACTGTCTATAATGTATGACCAAGCACAAGACAGGTGGAGTCTCATATCTGCTTCTGTATTCGAGCTGGAAACGTCTTTGTATAACTAAGAGTAAATGAGAATTAAAAAGGCAAATGACATATAAATAATACATATGGCACCGACTAAGTACAAAACTTTAACCTCCTCCAGTGCTAAAATTTATTATCCCCACGATGATACTAATAACCCTGACTTGATTATCAGAAAACAACATAATTTGAATTAACACCACAACCCATAGCTTGCGAATTAGTCTCACAAGCCTGCTTCTTCTTAATCAGTTCAAAGATAATAGCCTTAATTTCTCATTAACATTCTTTTCCGACTCCCTATCTGCACCACTACTGACAATATGACTCCTACCTCTGATATTATTAGCCAGTCAATCTCACCTACTCAAAGAATCACTGACCTGAAAAAAACTATACATCACTATACTAATCATACTACAAACATTTTTAATCATAACTTTTACCGCCACAGAACTAATTCTATTTTACATTACATTCGAGGCCACACTGGTTCCTACACCTATTATCATCACTCGATGAGGCAACCAAACAGAACGCTTCAATGCAGGACTCTATTTTTTATTCTACACACTAGTTGGATCACTCCTACTGCTAGTGGCATTAGTGTAAATCCAAAACACCACGGGCTCTCTGAATTTCCTAGTACTTCAATATTGAATTATCCAACTCCTGATCCAACGTCTTTATATGACTAGCCTGCATAATAGCCTTTATAGTAAAAATACCCCTCTATGGCCTCCGCCTTTGACTACCCAAAGCACACGTAGAAGTTCCCATCGCAGGCTCTATAGTCCTTGCAGCCGTATTACTAAAACTCGGGGGCTACGGCATACTGTGAATTACATCAATTCTCAACCCCCTGACAGAATTCATAGCCTACCCTTTTCTTACGCTCTCTTTATGAGGGATAATCATAACCAGTTCAATCTGTCTACACCAAACAGACCTAAAATCACTTATCGCATACTCTTCCGTCAGCCACATAACACTTGTTATTGCAGCTACCCTCATCCAAACTCCTTGAAGTTACATAGGAGCTACCTCTTTAATAATCGCCCATGGCCTCACATCATCTATATTATTCTGCCTAGCAAACTCAAACTACGAGCGAGTCCATAGCCGAACTATAATTCTAGCCTGAGGCCTACAAACCCTCCTCCCCCTAATAGCCACTTGATGACTACTGGCAAACCTGACAAACTTAGCCCTGCCCCCAACTATCAGTCTAATTGGAGAACTGTTCATAGTTATATCAACCTTCTCATGATTAAATCTCACCATTATCTTAATAGGAACTAACATTGTAATTACAGCCCTATACTCTATATACATATTAATCTCGATACAACGTGGTAAATACACACACCATATCAGTAATATTACACCCTCCTTCACATGAGAAAATGCCCTTATGGTCCTCCACATTCTACCCCTCCTACTACTCTCTAAACTGCAAAATCATCCTGGGCCTCTTGTATTGTAAATATAGTTTAAAAAAAAACACTATATTTTGAATCTAGTAACAGAAGACTAAGACTTCTTATTTACCGAGAAAGTATTGCAAGAACTGCTAATTCATTCCCCTATGCTTAACAGTATGGCTTTTGCAGACTTTTAAAGGATAGTAGTTATCCATTGGTCTTAGGAGCCAAAAAATTGGTGCAACTCCAAATAAAAGTAATAAACCTATTTTCCTCTTTTGCCCTGCTCACACTACTGATACTAATCATCCCGATTATAATAACTAACACAAATTTCTACAAAAGTGATAAATATCCATCATATGTAAAAAATACTGTCTCATGTGCTTTTATTACCAGCCTAGTTCCAACAATAACATTCCTCCACACAGGCCAAGAAATAATCATCTCAAACTGACATTGAATCACTATTCAAACCCTTAAATTAACACTTAGCTTCAAAATAGATTATTTCTCAATAATATTCGTACCAGTAGCATAATTTGTTACATGATCCATTATGGAGTTCTCAATATGGTACCTACACTTAGATCCTTACATTAACCAATTCTTCAAGTACCTACTCCTCTTCCTCATCAGCATGTTAATCCTTGTTACTACCAACAACCTCTTCCAACTTTTCATTGGGTGAGAAGGGGTTGGAATTATATCCTTCCTGCTCAATGGATGGTGATATGGACAAGTAGATGCAAACACAGCTGCCCTCCAAGCAATCTTATATAACCGCATTGGAGTTATCAGGTTCGTCATATCCATAGCATGGTTTCTGTTCAACACAAACACATGAGACCTGCAACAAATTTTTATACTCGAACTAATTTCCTCAAACCTCCCCCTTACAGGACTTGTACTAGCCACAGCCGGAAAATCAGCTCAATTTGGACTTCACCTCTGACTCCCGTCAGCAATGGAGGGCCCCACCCCTGAGTCAGCCCTGCTCCACTCAAGCACAACAGTTGTAGTAGGGGTCTTCCTACTTATCCGATTTTATCCCCTAACAGAAAACAAAAAACTTATTCAAACAATAGCATTATGCTTAGGAGCCCTCACCACCCTATTCACAGCTATATGGGCTCTCACCCAAAATGATATTAAAAAAATCATCGCTTTCTCCACCTCAAGCCAATTAGGCCTAATAATGGTAACAATCGGCATCAACCAACCCTATCTAGCATTCTTACACATCTGCACACATGCTTTTTTTAAGGCCATACTATTCATATGCTCCGGATCCACTATCCACAGCTTGAACAACGAACAAGATATTCAAAATTAGGAGGCCTACCTATTCAAGGCTTTACCCTTCACCACAACATCCCTTGTTATCTGGCGTCTAGCATTGACAGGAATGCATTTCCTCACCGGTTTCTATTCTAAAGACTTAATCATTGAAGCCGCCAGCACATCTTATACCAATGCCTGAGCCCTGTTAATAACCCTAATTGCCACTTCCCTCATAGCTGTCTATAGCACCTGCATCATCCTCTTCGCACTACTAGGACAACCCCGCTTCTCCCCCCTAACCCCCATCAATGAAAACAACCCCCTTTTAATTAACTCCATCAAACACGTACTAATTGGAAGTGTCTTTGCCAAGTTCATTATTTCCAACAATATCCCCCCAATAACAGTCCCCCTAATAACTACACCCTTATACCTAAAACTAACTGCCCTTACAGTAACTACCCTAGGCTTTGTATTAGCACTCAAAATTAACCTCAACACACAAAACCTAAAATACATCTACCCCTCAAATTCCGTTAAATTCTCTAGTCTCCTAGGATATTTCCCCACCATCAAGCACCGTCTACCTCCTGACCTAAACCTATTAATAAGCCAACAATCAGCATCCTCCCTTTTAGACTTAATTTGACTAGAAAACATTCTACCAAAAACCACATTCCTTATTCAACTAAAACTCTCCACACTAATCTCAAGCCAAAAAGGCCTTATCAAGCTATACTTCCTATCATTCCTCATTACTCTCACCCTTAGCATGCTTTTATTTAATTACCATGAGTAATCTCCATAATAACTACAACACCAATAAACAGCGACCAGCCAGTAACAATCACCAACCAAGTACCATAACTATATAATGCCGCAATCCCTATAGCCTCCTCGCTAAAAAAACCAGAATCACCAGTATCATAAATAACTCAGTCTCCCAACCCACGGAACTCAAACAGAACTTCCACCTCCTCATCCTTTAAAATATAAAATACCATTAAAAACTCTATTATCAACCCTGAAAGAAATGCCCCCAAAACAACCTTATTAGAAACCCAAACCTCAGGATACTGCTCAGTAGCCATAGCAGTTGTATAACCAAACACAACTAACATTCCCCCTAAGTAAATCAAAAACACTATCAAACGTAAGAACGAACCACCAAAGTTCAACACGATCCTGCACCCAGTACCACCACTCACAATCAACCCAAAGCCCCCATAAATAGGCGAAGGTTTTGAAGAAACCCCCACAAAGCTGATCACAAAAATAACACTTAAAATAAATACATGTCTTCATTATTCTCACATGGGTTCCAGCCATGACCAGTGACATGAAAAATCATCACTGTCATTCAACTATAAGAACATCAATGACCAACATCCAAAAAACTCACGCTCTAATAAAAATCATCAACAATACATTTATTGACCTCCCAACCCCATCAAACATCTCATCATGATGGAACTTGGCTCTTTACTAAGCATCTGCCTGATTCTACAAATCCTAACAGGCCTATTACTAGTAATACACTACACACCAGACACAACAACTGCCTTCTCATCAGTAGCACACATCTGTCGAGACGTTAACTATGGGTGAATCATTTGATACATGCATGCAAACGGAGCTTCCACATTCTTTATCTGTCTTTACATTCACGTAGGAGGTGGACAATATTATAGATCCTATGCCTTTCAAGAAACATGAAATGTTGGAATTATTCTACTGCTTACAGTCATAGGCACTGCATTCATAGGCTATGCACTACCATGAGGATAAATATCATTCTGAGGAGCAACAGTTATTACAAACCTACTCTCAGCAATCCCATACATCAGCACCACTCTTGTCAAATGGATCTGAGGCAGCTTTTCCGTATATAAAGCAACATTCACATGATTCTTCGCTGTTCATTTCATTCTTCCCTTCATCATTACAGCACTAGTAGCTGTCCACCTACTATTCCTCCATGAAACAGGATCAAACAACCCCACAAGAATCCCATCTGACACAGACAAAATCCCATTCCACCCCTATTACACAATCAAAGACATCCTAGGCACTCTACTACTAATCCTAGCCTCACTAATACTAGTCCTACTTTCACCCGACTTGCTAGGAGATCCTGACATATGGGCTTTTTTACCTCGCTGAACCCCTGAAATGGTTTCAGGGACCTCCAGGGGTCCTCAGATCACATTTCAGAACCACTGGTAAAAAGTTCTAAATAGCTGGGTTGACCCACATTAATGATTTCAGCTCGGTATCTGTGACAGAGTATCAAAATGAATACCTAGCACTGATAAAAGTGCAGTGAAATGAGTGAGTCTGGACCCAAATTGGGTAAGGAAGGAAAATAAGCCAAAGAGAAAACTGTCAGTCTGGCCAAGCCAGATTGGGGGTAACCTATACATATGAGAGGGTCTTGAGGACCATGCTGAGATGGAAGGATCATTACTTAATGATGTCCATGAAGGCATTGCTGAGATGGAGGGACAATGCCACAGCCAAGATAGCTATCAAGACACAAGAGCCTGCACTAATTTGAGGTAAGGGGTCAAGACACATTGTGGACAGTAGCAAGAGGAGTCAAGAACAAGGAATGAGGATAAAGTACAGGAAGAATGGGGACCATCCAGGAAGCTACCTTTCTGAGAAAGGGGTAAGCATCAATTTTCACTGCATTCAACAAGGACCCAGCATCTTACACATGATGTATCACATTAAATACTAAGGAAATAGAAGCATCTCAAGAGTTGGGTACCACAATGGCAAAAATCTTTCAACCAGTAATATGGTGCAGTTTTCTTCAGTAATCTCACGAATGTAGAAACACTGGACAACTCCAATTCAGGATTTTCTGTGGTCCTTTTTCCTGACGCTTCCAACAAGATGACTCCAAAGGAAAGGTTTGCATTTGTTCCAGTTTTTCTAAATTACCCCAAGAGCAGAGCCACCACAAATGGCAAATCCAATTATGCATTGTACAAAGATCCAGGCCATGAGGCAAGGGGCAGCTGAAGTTCTGTCCTTGCTCTGCTTGCCAAGTTATATACCGGAGTGGTTGTTGTTGCTCAGAGTGGCTTTTCTAATTCCATTGTTGAAGGGGGCCATCCTTCTAATTTGCAACAATATGTCACATGGGCAAGCTGTGGTCCTACATGAGAGAAATGTTTTCAAAGTTGAACATCATAATGGAGTTTCAGTGGTCAATGCCATCTTTTTTCCCTGCAGGAAAAAAGCCCCCAAACAAAGTTACCATGGCAGAAAAATCAAATTCTTTTTTTAAAATAATTAATTAATTAATTAATTAATTAATTTTTGGGTGTGTTGGGTCTTCGTTTCTGTGCAAGGGCTTTCTCTAGTTGCGGCGAGCGGGGGCCACTCTTCATCGCAGTGTGCGGGCCTCTCACTGTCGCGGCCTCTCTTGTTGCAGAGCACAGGCTCCAGACGTGCAGGCTCAGTAGTTGTGGTTCATGGGCCCAGTTGCTCCACGGCATGTGGGATCTTCCCAGACCAGGGCTCGAACCCGTGTCCCCTGCATTGGCAGGCAGATTCTTAACCACTGCGCCACCAGGGAAGCCCAGAAAAATCAAATTCTTGTGTAAAAAAAAAAGCATTAGGAGTTGGTGATAGAAGTAAACCATTAGCCAGAATCTAATTGTTGTCTTGTAATTTGTAATTTATACCTGGATATGCACAGTTAAGAGATCATCTAATTAGAAATTCAGAAGGACTGACACCTTTAGTGGAGTTTGAAGTGATGTGGTAAGTGGTAAGACAACTATGAAATCTTGATGACCAGCCTCCTCTGTCATTTACCTAATGTTTCTATCTGCAAATCCCTTGAGCTCAACTAGGGTAAGTGAGAACCCAGTTTCAGACACAAGAGTGTGTAGAATCTATGCACTGAAAATAATTTACACAAAGCTGTTACTGTGGCAGCTGAGGTATGAAGATGAAAAAGGAGTGCTTACCATCATTTGAGTAATCTAATTTTTTCCCCAGAATTATCATGCAAATCAATAAGAATTCTTGATCATTTTTCATGTGTAGTGGACAGTCTTTTATGTCTTTATTTATGTATGTATTTATGTTTGTAGTCCATCCCTTCTTTGGGAAGTGGACTGAAGATTACTCTTTTCCTAATCTGTTTAATTTTGGAGAAATTATGGGACCCAGTCCACTCCCCACCAACACAGAGGTGGATCCATCCATGCTAGCCAATCAGACTCTGTATTCTTGGAAATCATTTGTTACATAGAAACACTCAGATGTGGAAGGAAATTGGACAGCGGTTGTCTGATTACAATGCTCTATAATAAATCTGAAAATCCCTGCTGTTAACATACCTGAAACTGGGAGAGGACCTTCAAGATGGCAGGGGAGTAAGACGTGGAGATCACCTTCCTCCCCACAAATACATCAAAAACACGCATGTGGAACAACTCCTACAGAACACCTACTGAACACTGGCAGAAGACCTCAGACTTCCCAAAAGGAAGAAACTCCCCATGTACCTGGGTAGGGCAAAAGAAAAAAGAAAAAAACAGAGGCAAAAGAATAGGGATGGGACCTGCACCTCTGGGAGGGAGCTGTGAAGGAGGAAAAGTTTCCACACACCAGGAAGCCCCTTCACTGACGGAGACAGGGGGTGGCGGAGGGGGGAAGCTTCAGAGCCACGGAGGAGAGAGCAGCAACAGGAGTGCAGAGGGCAAAGCGGACAGATTCCCACACAGAGGATCAGTGCCAACCAGCACTCACCAGCCTGAGAGACTTGTCTGCTCACCCGCTGGGGCGGGTGAGGGCTGGGAGCTGAGGCATGGGCTTCGGAGGTCTGATCCCAGGGAGAGGACAGGGGTTGGCTGCGTGAACACAGCCTGAAGGGGGCTAGTGCACCACAGCTAGCCAGGAGGGAGTCTGGGAAGAAGTCTGGAACTGCCTAAGAGTCAAGATACCATTGTTCTGGAGTGCGTGAGAAGAGGGGATTCAGAGTACCGCCTAAACGAGCTCCAGAGACGGGTGTGAGCTGCAGCTATCAGACTGGACACCAGAGACGGGCATGAGATGCTAAGGCTGCTGCTGCATCCACCAAGAAGCCTCTGTGCAAGCACAGGTCACAATCCACACCTCCCCTCCCGGGATCCTGTGCAGCCCACCACTACCAGGGTCCCATGATCCAGGAACAACTTCTCCGGGAAAACATACAGTGCACCTCAGGCTGTTGCAATGTCACACTGGCCTCTGCCACCACAGGCTTGCCCTGCATTCCATACCCCTCCCACCCCCACAGCCTGAGTGAGCCAGAGCCCCCTAACCAGCCGCTCCTTTAACTCCCTCCTCTCTGGGTGAAGAACAGATGCCAGAGGGTAACCTACATGCAGAGGTGGGGCCACATCCAAAGCCGAAGACCAGGAGCTGTGGGAACAAATAAGAGAAAGGGAAAATTCTCCGTGCAGCCTTGGAAGCAGCAGATTAAATCTCTACAATCAACTTGATGTACCCTGAATCTGTGGAATACGTGAATAGGCAATGAATCATCCCAAAATTGAGGCGATGGACTTTGAGAGCAACTGTAGACCTGGGGTTTGCTGTATGCGACTGACTAGTTTCTGATTTTTATGTTTATCTCAGTATAGTTTTTAGTGCTTGTTATCATTGGTGGATTTGTTTATTGGTTTGCTTGCTCTCTTCTTTTTTTATTACTCTATTGTTTTATCTTAATAATTTCTTTTTGATTTTAATAACTTTTATTTTATTTTTTTCTTTCTTTTCTTCTCCTTTTCTTCTGAGCCATGTGGCTGACAGGGTCGTTGTGCTCTGACCAGGTGTCAGGCCTGAGCCTTGGAGGTGGGAGAGTCAAGATCAGGACATTGGACCACCAGAGACTTCCTGACCCCACATGACATCAATCAGTGAGAGCTCTCCCAGAGATCTCTGTCTCAACGCTAAGACACAGCTCCACTCAATGACCAGCAAGCTACAGTGCTGGACACCCCATGCCAAACAACTAGCAAGATAGGAGCACAACCTCACCCATTAGCAGAGCAGCTGCCTAAAATCATAATAAGTTCACAGACACCCCAAAACACACCATGGGACACGGTCCTGCCCACCAGAAAGACAAGATCCAGCCTCATCCACCAGAACACAGGCACTAGTCCCATTCACCAGGAAGCCAACATAACCCACTGAACCAACCTTAGCCACTGGGGGCAGACACCAAAAACAACAGGAACTATGAACCTGCAGCCTGAAAAAAGGAGACCCCAAACACAGTAAGTTAACCAAAGGAGAAGACAGAGAAATACGCAGCAGATGAAGAAGCAAAGTAAAACCACCAGACCAAACAAATGAAGAGGAAATAGGCAGTCTATCTGAAAAAGATTTCAGAGTAATGATAGTAAAGACAATCCAAAATCTTGGAAATAGAATGGAGAAAATACAAGACACGTTTAACAAGGACCTAGAAGAAGTAAAAAGCAAACATACAATGATGAACAACACAATAAATGAAATTAAAAATACTCTAGAAGGAATCAATAGCAGAATAACTGAGGCAGAAGAACGGATAAGTGACCTGGAAGATAAAATAGTGGAAATAACTACCACAGAGCAGAATAAACAAAAAAGAATGAAAAGAATTGAGGACAGTCTCAGAGACCTCTGAGACATTAAACGCACCAACATTCGAATTATAGGGGTCCCAGAAGAAGAAGAGAAAAGGAAAGTGACTGAGAAAATATTTGAAGAGATTATAGTGGAAAACTTCCCTAATATGGGAAAGGAAATAGTCAATCAATTCCAGAAAGTGCAGAGAGTCCCATACAGGATAAATCCAAGGAGAAACATGCCAAGACACAGATTAATCAAACTTTCAAAAATTAAATACAAAGAAAAGATATTAAGAGCAGCAAGGGAAAAGCAACAAATAACACGCAAGGGAATACCCATAAGGTTAACAGCTGATCTTTCAGGAGAAACTCTGCAAGCCAGAAGGGAGTGGCAGGACATATTTAAAGTGATGAAAGGGAAAAACCTACAACCAAGATTACTCTACCCAGCAAGGATCTCATTCAGATTAGACAGAGAAATTAAAACCTTGACAGAGAAGCAGATGCTAAGAGAATTCAGCACCACCAAACCAGCTCTACAACAAATGCTAAAGGAACTTCTCTAAGTGGAAAACAAAAGAGAAAAAAAAGGACCTACAAAAACAAACCCATAACGACTAAGAAAATGGTAATAGGAACATACATATCGATACTCACCTTAAATGTAAATGGATTAAATGCTCCCACCAGAAGACATAGACTGGCTGAATTGATACAAAAACAAGACCCATATATATGCTGTCTACAAGAGACCCACTTCAGACCTAGGGACATACAGACTGAAAGTGAGGGGATGGAAAAAATATTCCATGAAAATGGAAATCAAAAGAAAGCTGGAGTAGCAATTCTCATATCAGACAAATTAGACTTCAAAATAAAGACTATTACAAGAGACAATGAAGGACACTACATAATGATCAAGGGATCAATCCAAGAAGAAGATATAACAATTGTAAATATTTATGCACCTAAAATAGGAGCACCTCAATACATAAGTCAAATGCTAACAGCCATAAAAGGGGAAATCGACAGTAACACAATCATAATGGGGGACTTTAACACCCCACTTTCACCAATGGACAGATTATCCAAAAAAATAAATAAATAAGGAAACAGAAGCTTTAAATGACACATTAAACAAGATGGACTTCATTGATATTTATAGGACATTCCATCAAAAAACAACAGAATATACTTTCTTCTCAAGTGCTTATGGAATATTCTCCAGGATAGATCATATCTTGGGTCACAAATCAAGCCTTGGTAAATTTAAGAAAATTGAAAGCCTTGGTAAATTTAAGAAAATTGAAATCGTATCAAGTATCTTTTCTGACCACAACGCTATGAGACTTGATATCAATTACAGGAAAAAAAACCTGTAAAAAATACAAACACATAGAGGCTAAACAATACACTACTAAATTACCAAGAGATCACTGAAGAAAACAAAGAGGAAATCAAAAAATACCTAGAAACAAATGACAATGAAAACCAGACGACCCAATACCTATGGGATGCAGCAAAAGCAGTTCTAACAAGAAAGTTTAGAGCAATACAATCCTACCTCAAGAAACAAGAAACATCCCAAATTAACAGCCTAACCTTACACCTAAAGCAATTAGAGAAAGAAGAACAAAAACCCCCCAAGTTAGCAGAAGGAAAGAAATCATAAAAATCAGATCAGAAATAAATGAAAAGGAAATGGAGGAAAAAATAGCAAAGCTCAATAAAACTAAAAGCTGGTTCTTTGAGAAGATAAACAAAGTTGATAAACCATTAGCCAGACTCATCAAGGAAAAAAAGGAGAAGACTCAAATCAATAGAATTAGAAATGAAAAAGGAAAAGTAACAACAGACACTGCAGAAATACAAAGGATCAGGAGAGATTACTGCAAGCAACTATATGCCAATAAAATGGACAACCTGGAAGAAATGGACAACCTGGAAGAAATGGACATATTCTTAGAAAAGCACAACCTTCTGAGACTGAACCAGGAAGAAATAGAAAATATAAACAGACCAAGCACAAGCACTGAAATTCAGACTGTGATTAAAAATCTTCCAACAAACAAAAGCCCAGGACCAGAGGGATTCACAGGCAAATTCTATCAAACATTTAGAGAGGAGCTAACACCTATCCTTCTCAAACTCTTCCAAAATATAGCAGAGGGAGGAACACTCCCAAACTATGAGGCCACGATCACCCTGATACCAAAAGCAGACAAAGATGTCACAAAGAAAGAAAACTACAGGCCAATACCACTGATGAACATAGACGCAAAAATCCTCAACAAAATACTAGCAAACAGAATCCAACAACACATTAAAAGGATCATACATCATGATCAAGTGGGGTTTATCCCAGGAATGCAAGGATTCTTCAACATACACAAATCAATCAATGTGATAAACCATATTAACAAATTGAAGGAGAAAAACCATATGATCATCTCAATAGATGCAGAAAAAGCTTTGGACAAAATTCAACACCCATTTATAATAAAAACACTCCAGAAAGTAGACATAGAGGGAACTTGCCTCAACATAATAAAGGCCATGTATGACAAACCCACAGCCAACATCGTTCTCAGTGGTGAAAAACTGAAACCATTTCCATTAAGATCAGGAACAAGACAAGGTTGCCCACTCTCACCACTATTATTCAACATAGTTTTGGAAGTTTTAGCCACAACAATCACAGAAGAAAAAGAAATAAAAGCAATCCAAAACAGAAAAGAAGAAGTAAAGCTGTCACTGTTTGCAGATGACATGATACTATGTAGAGAGAATCCTAAAGATGCTACCAGAAATCTACTAGAGCTAATCAATGAATTTGGTAAAGTAGCAGGATACACAATTAATGCACAGAAATCTCTTGCATTCCAATACACTAATGATGAACAATATGAGAGAAAAATTAAGTTAACACTCTCATTTACCACTGCAACAAAAAGAATAAAATGCCTAGGAGTAAATCTACCTAAGGAGGAGAGAAGACCTGTATGCAGAAAACTATAAGATGCTGATGAAAGAAAACAAGATGATACAAAGAGATGGAGAGATATACCATGTTCTTGGCTTGGAAGAATCAACATTGTGAAAATGACTATACTACCCAAAGCAATCTACAGATTCAATGCAATCCCTATCAAACTACCAATGGCAGTTTTTCACGGAAATGGAACAAAAAATCTCACAATTTGTATGGAAACACAAAGACCCCAAATAACCAAACCAATCTTGAGAATGAAAAACAGAGCTAGAGGAATCAGGCTCCCTGACTTCAGACTATACTGCAAAGCTACAGTAATCAAGACAGTATGGTACTGGCACAAAAACAGAAATATAGATCAATGGAACAGGATAGAAAGCCCAGAGATAAACCCACGCACACATGGTCACCTTATCTTTGATAAAGGAGGCAAGAATATACAATGGAGGAAAGACAGCCTCTTCAATAAGTGGTGCTGGGAAAACTGACAGCTACACGTAAAAGAATGAAATGAGAACACTCCTTAACACTATACAAAAAAATAAACTCAAAATGGATTAAAGACCTAAATGTAAGGCCAGACACTATAAAACTCTTAGAGGAAAACATAGGCAGAACACTCTATGACATAAATTACAGCAAGATCCTTTTTGACCCCCCTCCTAGAGAAATGGAAATTAAAAACAAAAATAAACAAATGGGACCTAATGAAACGTAAAAGCTTTTGCACAGTAAAGGAAACTATAAGCAAGACGAAAAGACAACCCTTAGAATGGGAGAAAATATTTGCAAACGAAGCAACTGACAAAGGATTGATCTCTAAAATATACAAGCAGCTCATGCAGCTCAATATCAAGAAAACAAACAACCCAATCCAAAAATGGGCAGAAGACCTAAATAGACATTTCTCCAAAGAAGATATACAGATCACCAACAAACACATGAAAGGATGCTCAATATCACTAATCACTAGAGAAATGAAAGTCAAAACTACGGTGAGGTCCACCTCACACTGGTCAGAATGGCCATCATCAAAAAATCTACAAACAATAAATGCTGGAGAGGGTGTGGAGAAAGGGGAACCTCCTTGCTCTGTTGGTGGGAATGTAAACTGATACAGCCACTATGGAGAACAGTATGGATGTTCCCTAAAAAACTAAAAATAGAACTACCATATGACCTAGTAATCCCACTATTGGGCATATACCCTGAGAACACCATAATTCAAAAAGAGTCATGTACCACAATATTCATTGAAGCACTATTTACAATAACCAGGACATGGAAGCAACCTAAGTGTCCATCGACAGATGAATGGATAAAGAAGATGTGGCACATATATACAATGGAATATTACTCAGCCATAAAAAGAAACGAAATTGAATTATTGTAGTGAGGTGGATGGACCTAGTGTCTGTCATACAGAGTGAAGTAAGTCAGAAAGAGAAAAAGAAATGCCGTATGCTAACACATGTATATGGAATCTTAAAAAAAAAAAATCGTTCTGATGAACCTAGGGTCAGGACAGGAATAAAGATGCAGACATAGAGAATGGACTTGAGGACACGGGGAACAGGAAGGGTAAGCTGGGATGAAGTGAGAAAGTGGCGTTTACATATATACACTACCAAATGTAAAATAGATAGCTAGTGAAAGCAGCCGCATAGCACAAGGAGACCAAGTCCATGCTTTGTGACCACCTAGAGGGGTGGTATAGGGAAGGTGGGAGGGAGACGCAAGAGGGAGGGGATATGGCGATATATGTATACATATAGCTGATTCACTTTGTTATACAGCAGAAACTAACACACATTGTAAAGCAATTATACTCCAATAAAGACGTTAATAAATCAGTCAATCAATCAATCAAACAAAATCACACTGTAAAAAAAAAAACATTTAAAAAAATAAAATACCTGAAACTTCTGATTTTGGTCTTGTCTAAGATTTAGGTTTTCAACTTTTCCTTTGATTTTGTGAGCTACACAGTTTTCTTCTGTTATATTCTTTCCCCCCACCCCTTAAGTCAAGCATAATTAGTTTCTGTCGATGGCAACCAAAGAAATCTGACAAAATTAGATACAAAAATTGTGTTCTAGGCAAATAGACCGTCAAGAAAATGTGAGTTACCTGGATTTAATTTTTTGAGGAGATGGAGTAATATAGGAAGACTCCTGGATAAGAAGTTAACTGCTCATGGTCTATCTTTACAAGAGTACTAATCAAGTCTTCTCACCAGGAGTCATGTGCCCACTGATGATGAAACTCTCTGGCATTGGAAGTTAGTCCAAAAGGCTAATTTAAAGGGGCTAAGGGATACCAGACAGTGGGGTGGAATATTTGATCCTGATGGTATTGGGTAAGTTAAAGACAGAAAAACAAGCTCACATTGTGAAATGATCACTCAAGATACAAGAAAAAACTATTAGCCTTCCTGTGATAGTGCTGAAAAACATACCTTATTGATTGTAGCAGTTGGTCAGAGATCACTGAAAATTAAACTGGGAGATGATTGATTTTTTTGAGTTGCTGAGTTACAGCAGCCTGTGGGTTAATAACCTTGCCAAGTCTTTTAAGTGAATGTTAGAGCCTTGATCAAATAAGAGTGAGATTTTTATAACTGAAATCAATAAAATCTGAGAGGATTTTGAAAGCTTTGAGAACTCTGAACTAATGAATCCATCTGAAGTAATTTTCATTGCTCCTCTCTTGGCTGAGTATGATGTGTCTCCTTTGAAAGAGAAAGCTGAAACTTCCACTAGTGCCTTATTGGTTCTCAGTAAGCAGAATTTTAACAATCTCAATATTGCTTAGGTGATACAATGAAAAATCAGAGTAAAAATGATTGCAAGAATTCGTGAATTTAAAGTGTCTGGGGAAATGGATATTTTGAGTGCTTAACCCAGGATGGTTAAACACAATTTTCAATTGGGCTAAATTTTTTCTGTACCCAACATGGTAGCTCCATTTAGATCTAATCATTTTCTAGGTTCTTTAGTACAACTTAGACTGAACAAAGACCTTAAATGGCATAATAAGAGTAGAAAAATCTTGGTGTAATTTGGGAGATAGACTTGAAAGAATTTGGGAGACAAAAATGCTAGATTGTATATCCCATGCTTTCAAAAAACCCTACCTCATTCTAAGGCTCCCAAACTTTTCCTTCACACTTGTGATGAAGAATAGCTTGATGGGAGAGCACTAGAATCTTTAAAACAACTTTACTGGCTGTTCATTCTAGGCCAGGAATTCTAGTGGAAACGGCCATTGAATGGGACAAAACTGGACTCTATGATTTTAGTAAAAATGGGAGGAACCTGGTGGGCAGAGCCTACATAGCAGAAAATGGAGCAGAAGTGTAGGAAGAGTTAATGTCTCAGGGAATGATTGGACACTCAGAATTCTCTAGGATGGTTAAATAATTATAGAGGTCTACCAAAATTGATTAGAAAGTCAACTAGGTCTTACTTAAATTGTAAAAACTCCAAATGCCAAATCTGATGAACAGATGCCTTATTTGAGTCACAACAGTAGAAAGTCCCAACCTCTAACTAGGTCTCATGCTTGAGTCAGATCAAGACTCAGAGCACTTTGGATAAAGGAGGGGTCAGGTACCATTAGGGAGAGTGTTATGAATTTGTCAAATTTATACTTAAGTGGAGCACAGGGTGACAAATGGTGAACTGCTGCACTTCAACAGTGGACCACAAGGGACATTGAAGCAGAGAAGTTTGTTAGTCACAGGTCCTGAAGGAAGTACACGACACACCTGCGGGTGGCAAATGGGGAGGTCAAGGCAGAGTGCAGACAGAGAGAGGCAGGACCTGGGGCACATGTCTTTATTAGGGTCTGTGGGTGGAGTGGTTTGGTGTTCTCCAGCTCAGGGAAGATTTGTCAATTCAATCTGTAAGAGGAGGGCTTTGGTAAGCTCCACTGTGGGGTCTTATCTAAGGGGCACACAAGAGGAAGGCACTGAGAAGCAAGGGAGAATATTGATCACAAGGGCTGTTGGAGAAATCATATCAGGAACTTACACTAGCTTGTGACTCTGTGGGATACTGTCTAGGGCTTGTGCTTGCTTGAAGGGGCTAGTGTCAGTTTAAGATCACTGCAGGCCATTTGGCCAAACAAAATGGAGGCTGAGACAGCAATACCATGGAGTATTAGCTAAACTCTTGACAGAGAGACACTGTGATAATACACATGTGTCTACCTTCATTCAACTGTTTTCTAAAGGAACTCTTGAATAAGGAAGGGCTATAAGATACTGGCTGAGAACTGACATTAATTTCTGGAGGTCCAGGATTCCAGTTCAGCCCAATAGTTATAATGCGTATTAATTGGTGTAAAAGTATGTCTGTGCTAGGTTTGCTTCCTGGTAGTCTCAAAGGGATCTTCAATATTATTTATGGTTATTTTCCAAGTCTCTTATCATATAGCTGAATACATATCTTGAACAATGGAAAGGATCCCTTATCCATGAAGTAAATCCTTCAGTCTCTTCTTTCCTTCCAAATTAGCAAATTCAAAGTAAAATCATTTCACTGCAGGAACTGCAAGATTAGTATCTATATTCTGATCACAATATCATTAAATTCCACAGATGGGGAGTTAAAAACACTGAAAAGTCTTGGAGAATGACAAAAGGCTATTATAAACCTAATCAGGTGATGACTTGAATTGATGTTTGTATTTCAGATGTGGTTTTCTTACTGAGGCAAATTAATGCAACGCCTAGCACATGGTAAGGAATTATGTCAGCTGAATATGTTTTTTAATTTTTATGAATAGCATGAGTATTTTGCTTTAACCTAGCAGTATTGCAGTATACCCTCACCATCCAGACACTGATTCATTTCCTCTTCTGACAAATACTACAATCTAGTTTGGACTGAAATTCATCATGACAGTATATCACAGCCCTTTGCAGTATGAAGTTTACACTTTGATAACATTATGCCTATAGGCTTTGAAGAATAGGAAGTAACATGAACCCTGGATGTCTTGGTGTTATTTCTGAGGCTGAAATCCTTAGTCAGATTCTCCTATCAAGACCCCAAATCACTTCACACTTATAAAATTAATAATTTTTGTCTCTCTCTTTTTCTTAGGAAAAAGAAAGAATAACATTAGCAAATAGTGAATTTTAAACAAGTAAAATGTAGCATTTCAGAAAAATTAATTTCCCATGTGTGGCAAATTGAATGTGTGATATTTCCTGAGTTTCTCTAAGAAATACACGTCCCAAATACATGTCAGTTTATGTTAATAGCATTAATAAAGGACAGGAGGGACCTGTACAATGAGCCTTCCTTCTGTGTGATGGTGAAGATTTGGTAGAATTCACCTGTGAAACCATCTGGGCCTGGTGCTTTATGTGGGGTAGCTCCTTAATAACTTTCTCTAATTCTTCTATGGAAAATGGTCTATATAAGCTTCTTAACTCTAATAAGATTAATTTTTACAACCTGTATTTCCTTGGGAAATAATCCATTTGGTCTAGATTTTCAAATATATTTGCATAGACATCTGCAAGATAGTATCTTAAGATTTTTTTTTAATTTCTTTTTTCAAAGGCTATTTCCTTGTTGTCACTTTTTATTTTGTATATTTGTGCTTTTTCCTTTCTTCCTTTATCAAGTTATATATTTTGTTTGTTTTTTTGAGCTATTTTGCTAATGTTTTCCCAAAAACAACATTTTTGATTTCTTAATTAGGCATTCTGGTTTTTCTATTCTCTAACTCATTAATTTCCATTCCGTCTCTGGGATTTGTTTTTCTTTAAGTTCTATCTTTTTCCATGTAGCAATAGCATCACATTAAAAAAGAAAATTTAGCAATATGAAGAGCTCAAAAATATTGTCCTCCTGGCCAGAGATGATAAAGACAATTAGAGCAAAATGTTTTCTTTATTACAGTCTTGTGTATTGTGCCTAATAAAGTATTATTTGGTTCATTACACATTTATATTACCAAATATATTTTGGAAGCCCTAGATTGGATATAACATATATTAACTAATAAAAAGAAATACATTAGAAAAGGATGTGTTTCTGCCTGAAAGGCATATTTATCTCAATAATTTAAAAAGTTTTATTTATCAATAACAAAAGAAGATTAATGGAAAATATATTTCACTGTTTTATATTTTATTCTCATCAGAATATTTAAGTTATTAAACTTATTGAAAATGCAGATTTCAGGGTATTCTGTGAATCTTAATTCTTTACAAAAGAGTGGGAAAATACATGAAGTATACTGAAGTGATGGAAAAAGAAGCATGTTTACTCTTTGGCTGATAATCTAAAAAATGAAAAAGAAAACTCATGTCTTCTTTTGCTGTTGTCTTTTTCTGAATATAAAATGAGCTAATTCTCTCTTCCCTTCATCTCTCTGAACTTCCACAATACTTAGGACACTACTGGAGTCATGAACTTTTACGTAGTGTGTGTGTGTGTGTGTGTGTGTGTGTGTGTGTGTTTTACTTTCATTTTTTACTTTAGGCTATAAGTTCTAAGAGGACAGAGGCTAGTATTCTATTCTGGGCTCACCTGAGCACCAAGCAAACTACCCGGCATACTTGAGGCTAATGAAAAATTTATTTCATCCACCTAAAAGAAAATATTTTAGTTATCCACCCTGTCATGTTCATCCTGTATAATTTAATTAAAAAAAGTAAAACCTGCCATCAAATTCCCTATAAGGTAAATTCTGGGCCAATTATATCTACTGCTAAGGTTGCAAGCAGTGAGAGAGACTTGTGCTGTACACTGCTTTTCCATGGTAACGTGGGGATGGGCAGTTACTAGAAGTTAACATCTTACTCAGGTAAAGACAAAGGACAGAGAATGTGTCAGCCAGGCAGTAAGTTCGTGCCAAAGACTTAAGATAAAATGCTTAGTATGTTTCTTTTTTTTTCTTAACATGGGATTTCTTATTGTTAACAGGGTATTGATGATAGAAATTTTGACCTAGGTAAACTGAAATATTAATTCTGTTTCATACACCTGAGTGTGCATGAAGAGTATACAGTATTTCGAAATAGACCGAGATTCTACATTTTTAATTTAGTCTATTTAGTCATATAAAGACCTTTCTTTTTTCTATTCCTAACAAATTTTTCTCATATTCTTGCCTTCTTCCTAGTAGATGACTGATTTTGGAGGCTGGGAATAAAAACGGTCATGGTCAATGGTTTATTTTCAAGCAGTGTTAATTTTCTATCTCAGGAGAATGACCTCATAAGATAATTTCTAAAACCACACTGAAGGATCACAGAGCTCAATGTTAAATTATTTTTAACATATTAATTAGGAAACATTGTGGGGTTTTTTTTATTATTAAAAAAAACACCTTTCTTGGACACTAAAGATCTGGAAATGCTTAGACAATTGTTTTGAAAAACCAGCAGTTTCTACCAATACATACCCAGTGAAATAGAGAGAGAGAGAGAGAGAAGAAATAGCGTAATAAGATCATTTAAAAGCGCTCAGGAACAATTGATGCAAAAGATAATTTCAGAGAGCTAATGAGAAAGCAAGAGCTTTCCAGATTCCTAGTTTCTTATCAGTGTTGCTACCTCTTTTCTCTCAGTGGGAGATATGAAATTAGACAGGATGGCGCATGTAAATATAAAGGTCAGAAGAAGTGGTTCTTGGACCTGAACAGGAAGATTTGGTGTCTAGGCACCATGAAGAATCTCCAAGTGCACTGACTGGACAACAGACATATATGTAACTCCCTTTTCCCTTCTCATTACTCTAAATATTCACCAATAAAACAATAAACCTCGCATGTTTCAATACATTTTGTAATAATTGTTTTAAATCAAATTGTTTATATAGATAAAGGCCTCATACACAGTATTTGCACAGGGCCTCCCACATTCAGTGGCAGTCCCAGCACCAAGTTATCGCTGATCAAGTACCAAGAATCCAAAATGTGCCGAGCTCTCTACATTTGGTACATCTTTTAACACTAATCTTCACAACTTCTCTATTGGGTAATTTTTTTAAAAAATTGTTAACAGTTTAAAAGAAGAAACGATTTAGGCTCAAAGATGCTAAGCAACACGGCCAAGGCTACAAAAGCCATAAGAGTCAAGCATAGATTTAGTTCTAGTTTGTTCAACTCCAAAGTCCAAGCTCTTTCTTACTAAGTCATAATCATGAGCAATGACAGAGTAGAAGTCTTCAAAGCAGATGTCTGGGAGGCACTGCTGCTATTACCCCAAATATCTTTTAGTATCATCTCATTTGAAATGGCTTAAAAGAGTGTGCAAACCATGAAAATCACAACAATAATAAAATGAATAAAAACCATTATCCTTACACTTAGGGATAATCATCATTGGTCCAAAGACCCTTTTGTTTTCTCTGCTTCACTTGCCTGGCCCTGTGAAGAAGTCATGGTAGAGGGGTATAGGACAGTGAGAGGTTAGATGATGCTGGATCTAGTCTCTGGAGTACATTAAGAAGGAGAATGGCAGATTAATGTTCACTTTGTGCTCTCTGCAGGCAATGAGTGTGGTATATTGATAACACAGATTTAACTGGCTGAAGGCTGTAAAAGAAAATTGCTGGACATTAAATTGCTGTACACCAAGGTCTACTTATATGGTACATTGAACTTTTCAAAACACTTTAATATGGATTATATCATGTCATCCTTTTCAAGTTGTGTGGGATTGATTGCAGATGCAACTTGTCAACTCTGGACTTCGAATGTGTTTATAGTCTGTAAACATGTGCTCCTTCAATGTTAGTGCTGGGAAGGACTCTAAAAATCACCTAGTTCAACCCCTTTAATCTATAAAGGAGGAAACTAATACTCAGGTTAAATAATTCACATAGTGCCCCACGGTGGATTAGTAGAAAAGCCAGGACTACAAACAGAGTTTTTATTTGCAGTGATATAAATTGATGTGCTTTTTGGTTCTGAACATATTTTTTTGTCCCTGCCCTTTAATTTTAGACAGGAGCTAAACTGTGGGGGATTGTGGTGGGAAGCACAACAGAACAAGAGGGTATGATCAGTAATTGCTGCATACTAGACTTTTAAAATACTCTAACAAACAATAGGTTAAGAGAAAGGGCTTTCTAGAGATTTAGATGCTCTTGTGGGCTTGCACCTGACTCACTCAGGACCAGTTCTTCAAGGGGTAGGGGTGCGTGTGCTTATGTAAACAGCTAAGTTTAGAGATTCAAGTGTAGAGGGCACAGTGTCTTGATTCCCATTTGAAAAGCAATTGCAGCCATGGAGCGGTTCCCTTATCTCCCAGATATTGGAGAAGTAGAATAGAATTGGCTGCATAGATTTTTAGAGTCAGAATAGGCCTCAGATGGCTACAGAAGTTTTTAAAGATCCAGAATGACTTGGAATAATTCAAACTTTCTTTTGTCACAAGAAGGTACAGGATTATGTGAGAGAGGGACGGCAGACCTGAAGACATCACTCAACCATGATGTAGAGGCTGGGGGGTGCAAGTACCTATGACTGAACTGACATCTTATATAGGAAAACCAACAGAAGGAAGATACCAGTCATGCAGACCAGCCTCGGTGAGGGAATCTCAGCAGACACCACAGTGGACAGAGCCAATTATCACAGACCAGGTAATTCACCCACTATGAGCTCTCCAGAATGTAGATGATTGCCAGAGAGAGAAAAAAATTGGGAGAAATTCCAGAACTGACTTTATGCCTGAAGTGACCTAGGATTGATTAAGTTTCTATTTTATGATATCAGAAGAGATGTATAAACTTGAAATATAAGTAAAGATGAATGATATATTAAAGTTACATATTTGTGCCCTCATGAGTTTTATGGTCTTAGCCAATGGGAACCACTAATCTTGACCTCAGACTAATGTCTTACCATCTAAAACAATTATGTAATTTACATCAAAATGGGATATTTTTCTGTGTGGAGATGTGTGTGGAGATGAAGCATTATCAACAGACAAATCATTCAATGTGATAAAAGAAACATTAAAATTCATTGATTTTCCAAGAAAGTTTAGCATTTTCTCTTGTCATGATTTTGGATCAGAATTGGATTAAATGATGGGCCAGGCTGGCAGTTGTCAGAGTGGCTGCCCAGAAGAGATGCTGAAACACTGAAATTGGTTAAAACCTGGAATAAAGGCATAGATCAAGTCTGTTATTTCACGTTGTTACTCATGACTCTTTAGCTAACCAGAAAAAGTGCAATTTTGTCTCTCTCCTCTTTGTGTCTCTACTTGTTTTGAAATATATTACACTATTAAATGTGTAAGCTCAATTGCCTCCTAAGGAAGATGGGGCCTAGGTGCTGGAAAATCTTTCATTTTCTGAGCATAATCAACATGTCTCTCCTCATCAAAATGGCCTTGGATATACTGAATTTATATGAAGTAGTGGGTTAAATCATATGGTTTGGAGCAGGAATATGGGATAAGGTTAAACTGCTGTCCATAATAAACCAAGAGAGAGATTGGTGGTGGTTTTAGTGGTGGCGAGTGGAGTTGACTGGGGTAACACAGGATTGAGGCAAGCATTATAGAGCCAGAGGGAGGAAAGGGGAAGGAAAACACTGGATGGATGTGAGACCAAGAAGGGAAACTTGGAAGGGGGCAAATACAGTGGAAATTTTTGAAATGAATGCTATACACTGTGAAATACAATCCCTTTCCATGTGACCTGTGTTAACTTTAATAAACTCACCATTACTTATTAATGTTCCTTTGTGAAGAGAATTTTATTTGGGGAGAGCTTAAAGGAAAAGACCAAGTTACAAACTTAAAGAAAGAAGTGTATATATATATTTTTATCATTAGAGAATTATTCTCTTAAAAAAGTAAACTGACAGAATCAGAAGAAAGAGACTAATTAACGATTGTGGTCAGAGAATTCTAGCATATGCTTCTCAGAAACAGGTGAAAGTGGGGGCTTCCCTGGTGGCGCAGTGGTTGAGAATCTGCCTGCTAATGCAGGGGACACGGGTTCGAGCCCTGGTCTGGGAAGATCCCACATGCCGCGGAGCAACTAGGCCCGTGAGCCACAACTACTGAGCCTGCGCGTCTGGAGCCTGTGCTCTGCAACAAGAGAGGCCGCGATAGTGAGAGGCCCGCGCACCGCGATGAAGAGTGGCCCCTGCTGGCCGCAACTAGAGAAAGCCCTCGCACAGAAACGAAGACCCAACACAGCCATAAATAAATAAATAAATAATTAAAAAAAAAAAAAAGAAAGAAACAGGTGAAAGAGACAAATTATTATCACCAATATCAAAGTTGAGTAATACAATTAATAAGATCAAACTAATAGCTATAAATAACACTTGGCATATAACAAGCAAGGAACGTGTATGTTAAACAATCACTAAATTCACTTGAAATAGTTCCATGTCCCTAAACCTTTGGATAACTTACTCTATAGTACACCAAAAATCTGGCATTTCCACTTAAGTTAGTATAGGCCACCTGTGGGTTCACATTTTGGACAACTAACCAAGAAAACTGTTAGAACCATTTTCAGCCCTTCAGTTTTGACTACAGAAAATCTGATTAGTAAGCTCTTTCAATAAATTCATGCTGATCCAATTTTATATTGCTTCCACCTTGGCCCTACACTCATAAACTCCATGCCTACACATATTTACCAGCTTTCTGGGAAGTCATTATTCTGTGCATATCAAATGTCCTCACAGGTCATACCTGGTATTTTACCCTCTGGACCCTGCTGGATCTCGAGTTTAGTTACAGGTCTAGAAGCAAGAGCAGAGGTGGAAGCAGGTCCTGGGCAGCATCAGTAGTACCTTGCAAGACAGCTACCCCAGGGAAAGCAGGTTCTTCAGACAAGGGGAGACTAACCTGCTGAGGCAGAGGTTAACAGGCTGCTCCTACAAGCAAAAGAGGCTTGGCAGAATTGGGGTGTTTAGAGTCTTGAGCTTCATTAGAATCTGCCTATACGACCCCTTTCCAATTTTTCAGGTTCTACTGCAGCTATATGAATGCTCTAATTTTAACAATAGAGACTCTATAGAATTGGGAATTCGATTTGCCTTTGCAATTCCACCACCCACAGATCAGAAATTGGGTTTGATTTTCAGAAATATCTTCCCTGTGGCTGTGCGAGATAAGAATTTCCTCCAGGACTTTTATTAAAGATTTTAGTTCCCTTATGCAGACCTTAAGTTTGAAATTTAAAGCCCTGAGCACATTATTTGCTTTCCCCCATTTCTGCAGCACAACCACCAGCCAACTCCACTATATTCCTTATTTTCACTAAAACGTTCTATGGCAGCAATTACTAGGTCACCCAGAGCCTTGGATTCTATAGGCACTTGATTACAGTTATTTATAGTGATAATTTGAATAACTGTTGCACAACTACATGTCATGGATGACATGTCCTTTTTACCCCTAGAAATGAGGTCATTAATGCTTATAAGTCTAATCAGATCAGAGGATCCAGTCCAGGAAACTCAAAATCATTTCAGAGAGCTAATCCTAAAGATTCTGCTCCTCTGGAACCACTCTTGGTAACAAATTCTGTACTAGTAAGCCTTCAATCAGAGAAGAAGAACCATTAGGAGATGTAGATATAAATATAGATGTAGATACACATATGTAGAAATAGAGATATGTGGATACAGATATAGATAGATTAAAGGATTTGCTACAAGAATTTGACCTATACAATTATGGGATCTTGTTAGTCAGTGTCTGTAAGACTACTGTCTTTGCCTCTGATGCTGGAGCTGAAGTCCGAAGGTCAGGCAGTCAGGAGAGAAAGATGGATGCAACGTAGGGAAGAGCAAAGACAAGCTATGACCCACAAACAAGAAACACACGTCAGTTCTTGCTATCTCTACCATGATGCCATGGATGTCTTGCAAAAGAAGCTATTGCTATTGGCCTTCATCATAGAATGTGACATGCTCAGGAATTAGAGAAATTGAAGGGGGATCAGGGAAAAGTGGATCTTGATCACTGTCCTTTCCAATAAGATAAGCCAGCAGATAAGCCATAATATGTGAGCTGCAAAATGGATGATTTTTACTTCCACCCTTCTAATCCTGCATAAGAGCATTTCTTTTGAGTTACCCAGACTAGAAATATACAGAAAAGGAAATTATAGGAAATGTATTTCAGTCTAGCCGAACTGACACACTTCAAAGCACCACCAAATCTTTACTGATTTACTATCTTATTGTTCTGTCAATTCCTGAGAGAGGCGTGTGGAAGTCTTCCACGACAATTGTGGATAAACTGGTTTCTCCTTTAAGTTCTATTATTTTTGCTTCATGTGCTTTGAAGACTTGTTATTAGGTGCATACATATTTCAGAATGTTATTTTTTTAAGCGAACCCTCCATCATTATATAATGTCCCTCTTTATCCCCCTATTCCTTTTTCTGAAGTCTATTTTGCTTTGTATTATATTCCTACACCAGCTGTCTTGTGATTAGTGTTTGCATGGTGCAGCTCTTTCCATTCTTTTACTTTTAACCTATCCATATCTTTATATAATACTTAAAATGGGTTTCATCAGATATTCAGTTTAGCCTTAAGTAGCTGTGGCTCTCAGGAACACTTTTGCAAGGCTTGTTGCAAAATTCTCTTTTTGTTTGTTTTCTATAATTCAATTCTCACTACTTGGAGTGCCACTGTATAAAATTTATGTTTTCAGAAGGCTCAAATAAAATATAAATATATTTCTTGGGATGAATGGCACATCAATAAATTTATGATGTTATTGCATGAGTAGAAGGAAAATTCCAGAGGAATTGGAGCCCTCTGTAGGTAAACTTTGATATCTAGAGTGGATTTGAGATGGCAGTGGAATATGTGGTATGGCAGAGGGGTTACCTTGTGTGTAAGTGACCACACATGATACAAGATGGATGGAGAAGTGCGGAGGGGAGAAAAGAGAAAAGAAAGGAAGTAAATGTCTAAAAAGCAGCAAGGGCAAGGAAAGGGATTTCACAATGGGTTTTGAGTGAGGGAAGTAATTATCCAAAAAAACGGGGGAAAAAAAAAAGCTTTACCTTATTTTATGGGCTTTTCTAAGGGCCAGAACTAGATACAACCCTCAGTTGATCTCATTTCATCTGGTCTAATTAGGCTGTGGAAACTCAGAGAGGCCATCAGAAAGAGAACAGAGGTTTACGATGCCATGAGTTAACTCAGTGCTCAGACAGTTCTTCTGTAACTTGGAATTCTGATCTGTTAAATTTCCAGATCATCTTCAGATTGCTCACTATCATAAGTGTTATCCCACTGCTTAGACCAACTATGGGCTACACTGCATTTGTCGTTCAGTTTTTTCTTCTGTGGATGGAACCTGCTGCGATTTTGTTGCTGTTATCATATTCCTTTCATAATAATTCTCTTTTCCTTGGGGGCACAAAATGTCTTTTTCTATCATAGTTTGCTAAATATTCAAAGCCTTGCTTATGTCATAACACTTAAGCTACATTTACTCTTGGGCATAGAGTGGTTCCATAAATGTCAATGTCATATTTGGCTTTGAATCATTTTGCCCTAGTTAAAGGCTTTCTCAGCAAATAGAAAATGATACCCCCTTGCAATAGCAGATGATTACAAAGGCACAATGTCACTTGGATTCCAGCTAGACCAGGAACATATATATGCCCTGACCAGCAATCACTGAACATGTTAACAACGGAAAATGTTGAGTAATAAAATACAATCTTATACCATCATATCCTTATATGTTTTCATACATGCCACTATTATACTGCTGAGGCGGGCTGGGGACAACAGAGAAAGATAGAATAGAGCCATCTTTCTTTGGCAGAGCACTTGATTGCTTACAAGGAATTCTTGTTGTATGTTCACTCATTTGATCATTCCGCTGTTGTGAGGAAGGCATGAAGTGACTCGTGATTTTTTTAATGGATGAAGAAGTTCAGGCTGAGTGACTGACTTGCCCAAGGTCACACCAGTGGTAACTGACTGAGGGTGAATGCTTAGGCTCCAGATCCTTAACCCAGTATCATTGCGGATTGATTTTGGGTGGAAAGAGATAAATTTGACCAAACTATCTGGTCACATGAGACTGAGAGCTCGGGAAACTGCCAAAGATCACCCTGTAAATAAATCAAAGCCAGAAGTTTACTTTTGCTTTAGTTATTAATTTTTTATAGCACAGATCTATTTTCAGTTGTTTTCTTAAGCCAAGTAAACGTCGAAAGATAATCAACATCCACCCGCTCAACTCCCTGAGCTGCTGCCAAACTCCACGGCATATAGTACAAATAGTTTGGTCTGACTCACTTTTATGGGCCTGGAAGTTCCTTCTATTTATCTCTGCCTGCTAACATTTTACCAGTTCTTTTGGACCTATTTCAAAGATCATTTCTTCCATGAAATCTCAGGTCCCCCACAAGCAGGTATGAACCCTTTTTCTTTTGAACTGCTACTGTGGTTTACTTGTGTTCACGTATTGTTTCTCATACTTAAGTCTCTGTGCCGTCGAATTAATTAAACAAGGAGGCCATTAGATGGAGGTGGTTCTATGTCATGGCGGCCCTATGACAGCAAACCAAAATCTCAGCCTGCAAATGCCTCAAGGCTACAAAATCAAAATGCTAAGGACAACAAATCACAGACAGCTAACAAGTCTTTAAACTGTGGGCAATGTAATCATTTCCTTTATTTACCTCTAGACTTTCTCTGAAAGTCCTTCCCGTGGCTTCCAAAGGCAGAGAGCTGCGAATCACTTCTGCTTTGGCACTACCCGATTCAAATAAACTTTTGCTTGTATACTATTTATATATAGAATGGATAAACAACAAGTTCCTACTGTATAGCACAGGGAACTATATTCAATATCCTGTGATAAACCACAATGGAAAAGAACATGAAAAAGAATGCATATATATGTATAAGTGGATCACTTTGCTGTACAGTAGAAATTAGCACATTATAAATCAACTATACTTCAAGAAAATAAATTAAAAAAATAGATTTTTGCTCAAATATACCCTTAAATTTTAAAATTTTCCTCAATTTATCTTTAATAGTGCTTTCCCATTAAACATATGAAACGGGGGGTAGTTAATGCTAAAAAGAGAAATTGGAAATTAAACTGAATTAGGAAGGAGATAAGACTTCTTGTATAATATTCACATATTTCAAAAGTATGTATCGAGCACCTATAATGTACCAGGTATCATGTAGATTCTTTGAATATAGCAGTGAAAAATGAAATTCCTGCCTCATGACTAGTTGGTGATAATAAAATTTTCATTACATTGAACTTTGAACTTTATTGCAGTATATCATTTGTATTGCTTTTTTCATGAGTGTTTTTTACCATATATAAGTTATATTCTATGTATGTGTGCTCAGTAAAAAAAAAAAATTATAAGCCCTGTAAAAACAAGAATTGTATTTTACTCACATTTTATCACATTTAGGACCTGACTTAGTGACTGTATGTAAATGGACATTCAAATGATTGTTGATTCAAATTTGATTATTTCAATCTGATAAGGATTATAAACTCTGGTGAATGGATACAGGGCTAAAGCAGGTGATGTAAAGGAGAGAATTGGTTGGAGACAGCCAAGTAATGGAATGCTTGCTCCAACTGTGTGTAGCCTTTCAGGAATGTTGCCTTCAGAGAGGATAAAGGCAGGATCTGTGAAGGTGCACTTATCTGAGTTGGAATAGTTTGAATCCTAGCTCCCAGGTAACTAGATAGAAAACTAGAAAAGTTCTTATCCTTCTGTGTTTCAGCTACAGTAACTCATCACCGAGATGTTTTATGATTAAATGCAGTCATTCTTTGGAACACCTGTAAAGCAATAACAACAATGCCTAGGATGTACCAAGTATCAACTAAAATTGGCAATTTCTCATTTTTCAGTAGATGCTATAAAGCCAAATATTGATGTGAAATCCTAATGTTTATATGTTGATAACTTTGTCAAAATTTTAATTATAGCTGTGTATTTTAAAAATATTAAAAACACATATACGGCCACCAGTTTTCAATCTTCGTGAATCGTCTACTTTAGTGTCAATGTTATGTAATTAGTCAGTTAATTGAGCACTGGGGCTACTGCAGTGAATAAAATTCTTTGCTCCTATGGTTCATTCATTCTAGTGGTGGTGGCATGTGGGAATGAGGGAGAAATGGGTAGAATGACAGCCAATAAACAAACAAATAATATGTTTGGGAGTGATAGGTTCTATGGAGAAAATTCATTTGGGGAAGGGGAGAGGGACACATGGAGTAAGATGGGGGAAGTTAGGCTACCTTAGATAAATGGTTAGAGAAGGACTCTGAAGAAAAGGACCTGGAGCAGAGAACTGAAATAAATGAATGGGCCAGCCATGAGGTCATCTAAGAGAAGAGCTTTTCTGGTGAAAGAAAGTAAATGCGGCGGCCCTGGGTTGGGAATAAACTTGGTGTTTTCGAGGAACACCTATGAATACAGTGTGACCTGAGACTAATGAGAAAAAGGGAGATGAGGTCAGAGAGATTGTGGGAGCCAGAGCATGTGGAACTTTCAGGTCATAGCATGGACTTTAGCTTTTACTCTGAACAAGAGAGGTGGCTGAGGCAGTTCAGGCTGCTCTGACAGAATATCATAGACTGGATGGCTTATAAACTACAAAGATTTAGTTTTCAGAGTTCTGGAGGCTGGAAATTTGAGATTAGGGTGCCAGCATTGTTGGGTTCTGATGACAGCCCCCTTTTAGGTAGCAGATGTCATTTTCATTGTATTCTCACATGGCAGAGAGGGTAAGAGAGCTCTCTGGGTTCTCTTTTTTAAAAGCACTAATCCCATTCATGAGGGTTCCTTCCTCATCACCTAATCACCTCCCAGAGGCCTCACCTCCTAATACTATTACATTGGGGGTTAGGATTTCAACATACGGATATTTCGGGGGGACACAAACATTGAGTTCATAACAAAAGAAAACAATTGAAAGGTTTTAAGCAGAAGAGTGACATGATTGAGTTATGTTTTATAAAGACCTCTCTAGATATTATGTTGAAATGAGACTGTGATCGGGCAAGCAGGAAAGCAGAGAGAACATTTAAGAGGTTATTGTTAAGAATCCAAGAGTTTATGGTAAAGTTGAATTGGCAATTAGCCATCTGACTGGTGAGATTGAGTAGATAGTTGTATACACAAATTTGGAGTTGAGAGGGTAGCTCAGGCATTGGAATGTTTGGAATTGTAAGTGATGGGATTTACAATCATGGTGTTGAATGAGATTACCACAGAAATGAGGAGAGATGAGAAAATGTGAGGACAGAGCCCAGGGGCACTCTACATTTAGAGGATGAGAAACTGAAGAGGATCCAGCAAAGGCAAACGAAAAGGAGAAGTCAACATCATGAGAGTAAATAATCTGGAAGTCAAATTTTGGAAATATTTCTAGGAGGATCCACCAGGCAAATGCTCTTAACAAATTGAGTAGCTGAGGATTGAAACTGGCCTTTGGGTTTGGCAACACCTTGGCAAGGGCAATTTTTAATTTTTAGCAGATTCATGGAAAGAAAAGTATGAACAGAGTGGGCTCAAGAGAGAATAAGAGGAGAGAAGGTTGAAACCATGATTTTGACAATTCTTTCAAATGTATTGTAATTCTTTTGAAGTTCTTTTCATATTTATTGTAGAGAAAAATGAGGCAATAGCTGAAAGGAAATATAGAGTGATGAAGTTACTTTTTGTTGTTGTTTTTGACTGGTTTTAAAAGATGGGGGATACTTTTAACATTTTTATCTGTTGATAGGTATCATCCAGTAGAAAGAGAGGCTTTGCCAGTGCAAGAAAGAGAGGGGTCAGGGTAAATTGCAAGAGGTAAATTTTTGGTGCATGATTTTATAAGTTTCAGCACATTTATAGAGCTGTGTATTCATCACCAGAATTAATATTCCATCACCCTGAAAAAGTCCTTCAGCCTGCCCCTTTTTAGTCATGCATTCAAATCACCCCAACTCTTGGCTACAGCTGATCTTTGCTCTATGGCTATGCTTTTGCCGCTTGTCAAATACATTTTACTCAGTGTTTCCCACAAGGTTTCTAACACTACAGGGGAATTCCAGAAATCTCTTACTTACTGTCTGGGTGAAGGTGGTAACATTAACCACTTCCTTGTGGACAGGTTCTGAGAGGAACCGTGTTGAAATAAAGGAACTTAAGGTGACCTCATGATTCACCCTCTGTAGGCACAAGCATATGTGGCAAGACGAAATGGGAAGGAATAATCAAATATTAATACTCATTCTTATCTCCTTCCCTAGGTTATCCCTTGCCATCTCCTGTCTTCATATGTATCTCAAACTGCGTTGACAGATGTGAAGAAGACTTCCACAGAGATCAAGGAGCCATAGTCTAAATTATATCATTTAAAGATGCTGCTCTTATCACAAAACAGGACAGACTCAAAATGGGCATAAGAGATCAAACTGATTATCTTTCTGCCTTGGAATAATACTAAAAATTCAAACTCTAGGAGGACTAAGCTTGGAGGGTGAGTTGCTGACCCTCTCCAGAGGCCATCTGGCCGAGCAAAAGTCGTAGATTGAGGAGATACACATTAGAGGGAGTTATGTGGACCTTTAGGAGGGAGCTGACTCCCGCCCACTGTACAGGTGACTACAGTGTTACCTGCAGGAGCCAGCATGCCATAGCACAGGTGCTACAGAACAACAAAAGGGGAAGGTATCTCTCCCTCCCTGCCATGGGTGTGTGCTCGATTATCTGAATGGACTTGTCCTTCTTAGACTTGCACCCCTTTCCATTATTACAATTAGATTTAAATTAGATAATTTAGATAATAAAATAAAATTAGAATTAGAGTTAAAATTTGGACTTCATTGAATTAGTAATCCTGATAAATGACTAATTTTAAACTGAATTTACCCCAATGCTATTTTTCTGGAGGCAGATCAGGAATTACTTTTCTTCTCACTCAAGTTGGTGACTGTAGAATTTAAACCTTTTACACATATCTGGGGTCAGACAGATTGACTTTGTAGCCCAGAAACCAGCTTCAGAGCCAGTATGTGGCTGGAGTGCTAACCTCTGACTCACACAAAAATCCTGCTGATGCACAGGACATCGGTGCTGCGTTATCCCTGAAGGCCGAGGCTTTCTCAGGATATCTTCAATGGCAAAACATGTTCCTAAGATCCCATTTAAAATGCAGTACTAATTTCAGCTCAATGTTTTAATCATAAAGTACCTATTGAATCATGATCAGTTTTAAAATATCTTAAGGGTTAAATAGCTCATGAAGTGTGTATTCCTGAGGAAAGTGAAAAGGCGGGGAAAGGTGCCAGGGCAAAGAGATGACTTATAGCTCTACGCCTGCCTTCTTGTTCCAGAGGGAAGTGCTACCAAGTAGAGCATACCTTCGTGGGAGTCTGGAGTGAGTGTTCTGCAGTTCCCAGGGCAACCCAGCATCCTCATGGGCCTCCCCACCCCGAGCCCCAGCTTTGAAAGCATTTGCTGAGGAGGCTGCACCCTTCAAGTTCTTTTCTCAAACGTAAGAGGGAAAACAATCACCCAGAGAGCTTGTTAAACACGAAGATTCTGGTTTAGCTGTCCTGGGATTCTGCATTTCTTAACAAGCATGAACCACAGTTTGAGGAAAGACACCACGGAGGACTTGGGTAATGAGTTCCGTGTGCGCTGCTTGAACCGCTGGGTCTGAAGCCTTTGCAGTATGGGACACCGATTACTGTCACTTCCCTGAGCTGATGCGTACTCAGCAGGCTTGGCAAGCCTCACACTCTCCACCCGAGGGCTGAATCAGCACAGTTAAGCACTCCTCTTCTTTGGAAGTTCTCTACTCACTTGTCTGGATTTCTGTGTTTTGACACCAAAGAACAATTGTCCTCGAATTGTGCCGGCAGTAGTTTCACATGCCGGTGCTCACCTGCCATCTGGTGGTGAGAGGTTAATGCCAAGATACAGGGAAATTCAAGAGATCCTTTCTGCTATTTCTCCATGGTTAACAACTCAGAGAGTGTTTGGCCAGCATAAAATGTAAAAGGTGAGCTTAAAAAGGCATAAAGATGGGGAAAGTGCACGAGCAAATGCTATTGCCAAATTGTGCCTTGTCGTCTTACCTGGCAGGTGCTTTACCTGGAGAGCGGGTGTTTGAGGGATTCATCCCAGTAATGCCTCTGATGCTGATGTGGACCCGAAGGGTTGCAGGGGGTTATGTTCTCCTCGGAGTGGGTTTGATGTCGGCTCCTCTAGAGGAGTTGGGGCATCCTGAGGCTCGCATCTAATTTAGGATGATCCAAGGCAAGGCTGGAGAAGTTAGATGCTGTACTCTGGAACACTGTGGTAGGGAAAAGACATTCTATCAGCATTATTCGTTAATAAAGAGTCATTAATCCATGAGAATTCTTAATCATGAGATGCAGGGTTTACTTTTTATCTTACAAAGAAGCCTTGTGAATCTAAGTTGACAAAATCATGCAACCTTATGGCATTCAGGTTTACAGGGCTTCTGGGCACAACTGTGCTTGTACTTACTTAAATCGTGCAGTCTTTTGGAGACTGGGGCTGGAAAAGAACGTGACCATACATATGGCTGTGGGGTGGAGGAGAGAAGAGTAAACTTCTGTTTTTGACAGCAGCTGGAATATACCAAGCTCCCATTATAGTCATGAAAAACTAAAAATTAGAGCGGAAAGAACAAACAAACTAGGTTTAAAAGATCTGAGCTCTCACTTCACTTTTTATTCTGACAAGTCTTTTGATGGCCCTGAGTCTCAACTGCTACTCTTATAAAATGCAGGTTTTATACTAATCTTACAAGATTATCATTGAGATACATGAGATTGTGGAAGCAGAAGGGTTTTGAAATTATGAAATATAGAATGTATGATTATATCTGTTGATTTATATAAGTGCAAATGAAGGCTAGGAGGAAAGGTTCAGGGTAGGAGGAGAGACTGCTGTCCATGGACATCCACTGAGAATCTTTCTGAATAACTAAAAAATATGGCTCTAAAAGTTGTGCATCTATGTGTTGATGACAATAAGTAAAATAATAAAAGTTTTTACTATGTTCAGATTTCATGAAAAACATTTGTGACTATTTTATTTAAAAATGGCAAAACAATGGCAGCAAGAACAGTAAAATTGTTCTTTTAACTCTAAAGTGTTGCTTCTAAATGTTTTGGCCTTTTTTTTTTAACAGCTTTATTGAAGTATAATTGCTTTACAATGGTGTGTTAGTTTCTGCTTTATAACAAAGTGAATCAGCTATACATATACATATATCCCCATATCTCCTCCCTCTTGCGTCTCCCTCCCACCTTCCCTATCCTACCCCTCCAGGTGGTCACACACAAAGCACTGAGCTGATCTCCCTGTGCTATGTGGCTGCTTCCCACTAGCTATCTATTTTACATTTGGTAGTGAATATATGTCCATAACACTCTCTAACTTCGTCCCAGCTTACCCTTCCCCCCCTCCATGTCCTCAAGTCCATTCTCTACATTTGCGTCTTTATTCCTGTCCTGCCCCTAGGTTCTTCAGAACCATTTTGTTTTTCCTTTGGATTCCATACATATGTGTTAGCATACAGTATTTGTTTTTCTCTTTCTGACTTACTTCACTCTGTATGACAGACTCTAGGTCCATCCACCTCACTACAATAACTCAATTTTGTTTCTTTTTATGGCTGAGTAATATACCATTGTATATATGTGCCACATCTTCTTTATCCATTTTTCTGTCAATGGACACTTAGGTGGTTTCCATGTCCTGGCTATTGTAAATAGAGCTGCAATGAACATTGTGGTACATGACACTTTTTGAATTATGGCTTTCTCAGGGTATATGCCAAGTATGGGATTGCTGGGTCGTATAGTAGTTCTATCTTTAGTTTTTTAAGGAACCTCCATACTGTTCTCCATAGAGGCTGTATCAATTTACATTCCGACCAAGAGTGCAAGAGGGTTCCCTTTTCTCCACCCCCTCTCCAGCATTTATTGTTTGTAGATTTTTTGATGATGGCCATTCTGACTGGTGTGAGGTGATACCTCATTGTAGTTTTGATTTGCATTTCTCTAATGATTAGTGATGTTGAGCATCCTTTCATGTGTTTGTTTGCAATCTGTATATCTTCTTTGGAGAAATGTCTTTTTAGGTCTTCTGCCCATTTTTGGATTGGGTTGTTCATTTTTTTGAAATTGAGCTGCATGAGCTGCTTGAATATTTTGGAGATCAATCCTTTGTCAGTTGCTTCGTTTGCTGCAAATACTTTCTCCCATTCTGAGGGTTGTCTTTTGGTCTTCTTTATGGTTTCCTTTGCTGTGCAAAAGCCTTTAAGTTTCATTAGGTCCCATTTGTTTATTTTTGTTTTTATTTCCATTTCTCTAGGAGGGGGGTCAAAAAGGATTTGCTGTGAATTATGTCATGGAGTGTTCTGCCTATGTTTTCCTCTAAGAGATTTATAGTGTCTGGCTTTACATTTAGGTCTTGAATCCATTTTGAGTTTATTTTTGTGTATGGTGTTAGGGAGTGTTCTAATTTCATTTTTTACATGTAGCTGTCCAGTTTTCCCAGCACCACTTATTGAAAAGGCTGCCTTGATTACTGTAGTTTTGTAGTATATTCTGAAGTCAGGGAGTCTGATTCCTCCAGCTCCGTTTTTCTTTCTCAAGATTGCTTTGGCTATTCGGAGTCTTCTGTGTTTCCATACAAACTGTGAAATTTTTTGTTCTAGTACTGTGAAAAATGCCATTGTTAGTTTGATAGGGATTGCATTGAGTCTGTAGATTGCTTTGGGTAGTATAGTCATTTTCACAATGTTGATTCTTCCAATCCAAGAACACGATATATCTCTCCATCTGTTTGTATCATCATTAATTTCTTTCAACTGTGTCTTATAGTTCTCTGCATACAGGTCTTTTGTCTCCTTAATTAGGTTTATTCCTAGGTATTTGATTCTTTTTGTTGCAATGGTAAATGGGAGTGTTTCCTTAATTTCTCTTTCAGATTTTTCATCATTTGTGTATAGGAATGGAAGAGATTTCTGTGCATTTATTTTGTATCCTGCTACTTTACCAAATTCATTGATTAGCTCTAGTAGTTTTCAGGTAGCATTTTTAGGATTCTCAATGTATAGTATCATTTCATCAGCAAACAGTGACAGCTTTACCTCTTCGTTTCTGACTTAGATTCCTTTTATTTCTTTTTCTTCTCTGATTGCTGTGGCTAAAACTTCCAAAACTATGTTGAATAATAGTGGTAAGAGTGGGCAACCTTGTCTTGTTCCTGATCTTAGTGGAAATGTTTTCAGTTTTTACCATTGAGAATGATGTTGGTTGTGGGTTTGTCGTATATGGCCTTTATTATGTTGAGGAAAGTCCCCTCTATGCCTACTTTCTGGAGGGTTTTTATCATAAATGGTTGTTGAATTTTGTCAAAAGCTTTTTCTGCATCTATTGAGATGATTATATGGTTTTTCTCCTTCAATTTGTTAATAAGGTATATCACATTGATTGATTTGCATATATTGAAGAATCCTTGCATTCCTGGGATAAACCCCATTTGATCATGGTGTATGCTCCTTTTAATGTGCTGTTGGATTCTGTTTGCTAGTATTTTGTTGAGGATTTTTGCATTATGTTCATCAGTGATATTGGCCTGTAGTTTTCTTTCTTTGTGACATCTTTGTCTGCTTTTGGTATCAGGGTGATGGTGGCCTCGTAGAATGAGTTTGGGAGTGTTCCTCCCTCTGCTATATTTTGGAAGAGTTTGAGAAGGATAGGTGTTAGCTCTTCTCTAAATGTTTGATAGAATTTGCCTGTGAAGCCGTCTGGTCCTGGGCTTTTGTTTGTTGGAAGATTTTAAATCACAGTCTCAATTTCAGTGCTTGTGATTGGTCTGTTTATATTTTCTATTTCTTCCTGGTTCAGTCTCGGCAGGTTGTGCTTTTCTAAGAATTTGTCCATTTCTTCCAGGTTGTCCATTTTATTGGCATCTAGTTGCTTGCAGTAATCCCTCATGATTCTTTGTATTTCTGCAGTCTCAGTTGTTACCTCTCCTTTTTCATTTCTACTTCTATTGATTTGAGTCTTCTCCCTTTTTTTCTTGATGAGTCTGGCTAATGGTTTATCAATTTTGTTTATCTTCTCAAAGAACCAGCTTTTAGTTTTATTGATCTTTGTTATTGTTTTCTTTGTTTCTATTTCATTTATTTCTGCTCTGAGCTTTATGATTTCTTTCCTTCTAGTAACTTCGGATTTTGTTTGTTCTTCTTTCTCTAGTTCCTTTAGGTGTAAGGTTAGATTGTTTGTTTGAGATTTTTCTTGTTTCTTGAGGTATTGCTCTAAACGTCCCTCTTAGAACTGCTTTTGCTGCATCCCATAGGTTTTGGGTCGCTGTGTTTTCATTGTCATTTGTTTCTAGGTATTTTTTTATTTCCTCTTTGATTTCTTCAGTGATCTCTTGGTTATTAAGTAGTATATTGTTTAGCCTCCATGTGTTTGTATTTTTTACAGATTTTTTCCTGTAATTGATATGTAGTCTCATAGTGTTGTGGTTGGAAAAGATACTTGATACAATTTCAATTTTCTTTAATTTACCAAGGCCTGATTTGTGACCCAAGATATGGTCTATCCTGAAGAATGTTCTATGAGCACTTGAGAAGAAGGTGTATTCCGTTGTTTTTGGATGGAATGTCCTATAAATATCAATTAAGTCCATCTTGTTTAATGTATCATTTAAAGCTTGTGTTTCCTTATTTATTTTCATTTTGGATGATCTGTCCATTGGTAAAAGTGGGGTGTTAAAGTTCCCTACTATTATTGTGCTACTGTCGATTTCCCCTTTTATGGCTGTTAGCATTTGCCTTATGTATTCAGGTGCTCCTATGTTGGGAGCATAAATATTTACAATTGTCATATCTTCTTCTTGGATTGATCCCTTGATCATTATGTAGTGTCCTCCTCTGTCCCTTGCAATAGTCTTTAAAGTCTATTTTGTCAGAGTATTGCTACTCCAGCTTTCTTTTGATTTCCCTTTGCATGGAATAACTTTTTCCATCCCCTCACTTTCTCTCTGTATGTGTCCCTAGGTCTGAAGTGGGTCTCTTGTAGACAGCGTATATATGGGCCTTGTTTTTGTATCCATTCAGCCAGGCTATGTCTTTTGGTGGAGGATTTAATGCATTTACATTTAAAGTAATTATCGATATGTATGTTCCTATTATCATTTTCTTAATTGTTTTGGGTTTGTTTTTGTAGGCCTATTCCTTCTCTTGTGTTTCCTGCCTAGAGAAGTTCCTTTAGCATTTGTGTAAAACTGGTTTGGTGGTGTTGAATTCTCTTAGCTTTCGTTTGTCTGTAAAGGTTTTAATTTCTCCGTCGAATCTGAATGAGATCCTTGCAGGGTAGAATAATCTTGGTTGTAGGTTTTTCCCTTTCATCACTTTAAATATGTCCTGCCACTCCCTTCTGGCTTGCAGAGTTTCTGCTGAAAGATCAGCTGTTAACCTTATGGGGATTCCCTTGTGTGTTATTTGTTGTTTTTCCTTTGCTGCTTTTAATATTTTTTCTTTGTATGTAATTTTTGTTTCTTTGATTAATCTGTGTCTTGGCATGTTTCTCCTTGGATTTATCCTGTATGGGACTCTCTGCACTTCCTGGACTTGATTGACTATTTCCTTTCCCATATTAGGGACGTTTTCAACTATAATCTCTTCAAATATTTTCTCAGTCCCTTTCTTTCTCTCTTCTTCTTCTGGGACCCCTATAATTTGAATGTTGGTACGTTTAACATTGTCCCAGGAGTCTCTGAGCTTGTCCTCAATTCTTTTCATTCTTTTTTCTTTATTCTGCTCTGTGGTAGTTACTTCCACTATTTTATCTTCCAGGTCACTTATCCATTTTTCTGCCTCAGTTATTCTGCTATTGATTCCTTCTAGAGAATTTTAAATTTCATTTATTGTGTTGTTCATTATTGTGTGTTTGCTCTTTAGTTCTTCTAGGTCCTTGTTAAATGTCTCATATTTTCTCCATTCTCTTTCCAAGATTTTGGATCATCTGTACTATCATTACTCTGAATTCTTTTTCAGGTAGACTGCCTATTTCCTCTTCATTTGTTTGTTGTGGTGGGCTTTTACCTTGCTCCTTCATCTACTGTGTGTTTCTCTGTCTTCTCATTTTGCTTAACTTACTGTGTTTGGGGTCTCCTTTTCGCAGGATGCAGGTTCGTAGTTCCCGTTGTTTTTGGTTTCTGCCCCCAGAGGCTAAAGTTGGTTCAGTGGGTTGTGTAGGCTTCCTGGTAGAGGGGACTGGTGCCTGTGTTCTGGTGGATGAGGCTGGATCCTGTCTTTCTTGTGGGCAGGACCGCATCCGGTTGTGTGTTTTGGTGTGTCTGTGACCTTATTATGATTTTAGGCAGCCTCTCTGCTAATGGGTGGGGTTGTGTTCCTGTCTTGCTAGTTGTTTGGCATAGGGTGCCAAGCATTGTAGCTTGCTGGTCATTGAGTGGAGCTGGGTCTTAGTGTTGAGACTGAGATCCCTGGGAGAGCTTTTGCTGTTTGATGTTACATGGAGCTGGGAGGTCTCTGGTGGACCAATGTCCTGAACTTGGCTCTCCCACCTGAGGTACAGGCCTAACACCCGGCTGGAGCATCAAGACCCTGTCAGCCACATGGCTCAGAAGAAAAGGGAGAAAAAAAGAGAGAAAGAAAGAAAAAAATAAGATAATACAATAAAGTTATTAAAATAAAAAATAAAAAAATTAAAAAAAATTAAAAAAAATTAAAAGTAATAAAAAAAGAAAAAATAGGAAGAAAGAACAGAGCAACCAAACCAAAAAACAAATCCACCAATAATAACAGGTGCTAAAAACTATAGTAAAAAAAAAGAAAAGAAAAGAAAAGAAATCGGTCAGACAGAACCCTAGGACAAATGGTAAAATGAAAGCTATGCAGACAAAATCACACAAAGAAGCATATCCATACACACTCACAAAAAGAGAAAAAGGAAAAAAAAATATGTATTTATATATATAAAAAAAGGAAGAGAGCAACCAAATCAATAAACAAATCTACCAATGATAATAAACTCTAAATACTAAACTATGATAAACATAAAACCAGGAACAAATTAGATGCAGAAAGCAAACCCCAAGTCTACAGTTGCTCCCAAAGTCCACAGCCTCAATTTTGGGATGATTCATTGTCTATTCAGTTATTCCACAGATGCAGGGTACATCAGGTTGATTATGGAGATTTAATCCGCTGCTCCTAACGCTGCTGGGAGAAATTTGTCTTTTTGTTCATTGTTCGCACAGCTCCTGGAGTTCAGCTTTGGATTTGGACCTGCCTCTGCGTGTAGGTCGCCTGAGGGCGTCTGTTCTTCGCTCAGACAGGACTGGGTTAAAGGAGCAGCTGATTCGGGGGCTCTGGCTCACTCAGGCCGGGGGGAGGGAGGGGTACAGAATGCGGGGCGAGCCTGCGGTGGCAGCGGCCAGCGTGACGTTGCAACAATCTGAGGTGCTGTGTGTTCTCCCCAGGAAGTTGTCCCTGGATCACGGGACCCTGGCAGTGGCGGGCTGCTCAGGCTCCCGGGAGGGGAGGTGTGGATAGTGACCTGTGCTTGCACACAGTCTTCTTGGCGGCTGCAGCAGCCCTAATTAGCGTCTCATGCCCATCTCTGGGGTCCGCGCTGGTAGCCGCGGCTCGCGCCCATCTCTGGAGCTCGTTTAGGCAGTGCTCTGAATCCCCTCTCCTCCTGCCCCCCGAAACAATGGTCTCTTGCCTCTTAGGCAGTTCCAGAGTTTTTCCCGGACTCCCTCCTGGCTAGCTGTGGCGCACTAGCCCCCTTCAGGCTGTGTTCATGTAGCCAGCCCCAGTCCTCTCCCTGGGATCCGACCTCCAAAGCCCGAGCCTCAGCTCCCAGCCCCCACCCGCCCTGGCAGGTGAGCAGACAAGCGCCTCGGGCTGGTGAGTGCTGGTCGGCACTGATCCTCTGTGCAGGAATCTCTCCGCTTTGCCCTCTGCACCCCTGTTGCTGTGCTCTCCTCCGTGGCTCCGAAGCTTCCCCCCCCGCCTACTCTCCCCTGTCTCTGCCCACGAAGGGGCTCCCTAGTGTGTGGAAACTTTTCCTCCTTCACAGTTCCCTCCCAGAGGTGCAGGTCCCATCCCTATTCTTTTGTCTCTGTTTTTTCTTTTTTGTTTTGCCCTACCCAGGTACGTGGGGGAGTTTCTTGCCTTTTGGGAAGTCTGAGTTCTTCTGCCAGCGTTCAGTAGGTGTTCTGTAGGAGTTGTTCCCCATGTAGATGTATTTCTGATGTATTTGTGGGGAGGAAGGTGATCTCCACGTCGTACTCCTCCGCCATCTTGAAGGTCTCCTCCTGGCCTTTAAAATAATATAATTTTAGAAAGAAGTTTAGTTAACTGCTATTTCATTTATACTGACTGATAAAGTTTTGAATGTAGTCTAGCCACTGTTTTATTATTCAGGTAATTATCTACACAGTGTTTCACCAACCTTGAAGCTAATTCAAATGTGAGAGATTTTAACACATTTCTTAATTGGGAAAAACTAACAGGTTTAATGGGCATAAGAAGAATTCTTACTTTCTTCTTTTTGTCAGGCACTTGAAAACGGTAGTACAGAATAAGTAAAACTGTGAGTCTTGAATCTCATTTCTTCTGGCCAAAGAAACCTAGTCAGGGAACACTTTATACTAAAAAAACTAGTTTCCTTCTTTAAAAGATGATATTTTTAATTTCAAAATCTTCTTTTGAGATAGTCTTTTGTATTTAGTTTTGATTTACATAGGACACATATAGAATACACACACACAATTCTCTATGTACTCATCTCTATATGCTTTGCATCTTTTCAATAGGTTTAAGGCATTTACAAAATAGAGCACTGTGATATACCATATATTTGAGGCAGTGAGAAAGATGAGGCAAAGGATGGACGATGAAATGGAGCCATGAATGAGGACAGGACAGGAAAAACACACGAGGAAGTCCTCATACTTCTTAAGAAGAGAGGGCCCCAATTTGGTCCTGAATTTTTCCAGCAGTCTGCACAGAGGGAAATTTGATCAGGTACATGAGTCACTGGGTCCATAAAATGAGAGCAGAACAACTGCTCTGGCAGAAAGCTGTGTTCAGTCTCTGAAGTTGCTCACTTTGGTTGAATATTCTCATCTCAAGTTGGGCAAGAGCCTGGACTAAGTGATTATTTGGAAGGAACCAAAAAAGTTATCTTTCCTCTAAAAAGCACAGTCCATCAGACTCTGTGACTGTGTAAGTAGAAATCCAGAGGGGTTGAGATTTAACAGCCCTATCTAATTACAGTTTTAAAAATTATTTCTCAAAGATGATAAAATTACCTTTTCGGTTATATGAGAGGAGAATTTAAAAACTGGTAATAAACAATAGGTGTAGGAAAAAGAGGAATTAAAAAATAAAGACACTCTCAATGTGGAGAGCTAAAAATTCAGAAATTCAGGCTATACTATATCTGAAATAAGTCATAAATTATTTAATATTCCTAACATCTTAAGCAATTTGAGGAGGTTGGGAATGGGGTGATCTCTGAGATCACCCTTCTGCCTTCAAATGTCAGGATGACTCCAGGTCAGTCATATCTCTTTTCTTGCAAGATGAGATGGTATCAAAATTGGTGGTTGCAAGAGGGAAGACTGGAGCTTTTGGCCATCTGATCACACTGATTCTAACCACAGAGGCAGAATTAGGCCTCCACCTGTAAAATGTCCCTTTGGTAAAAGGCTTTTTCATGGGTTAAGGGCCGGCACAGTAAATGTAACCACCAGATGGCAGGAGTGCTCTCCGGATAAATACAACAGCCACACGCCCTTCTGTCTTCCAACCACAAACTCTCCACTAGGTGACAGCAACATGAATATAATTGGAATAGCCATTAATGGGTTATAGATATTTTTTAAAAAATAATTCTTTTAAATCTGAGAGCAGCACTTTAAAAAGTATCCACAGCTGGAATTTTTTTTTCTCTAGAAAATTACGATTCTAGTTGCTTTTAGACCTCCCACACACTAACCTAATATACAAAAGCAAAGCAAAACGAAACAAAAAGCCCCCCAGATTTTTTTGGGGGGCGGTGCACGTTCTAAAGAACCTGGGAAAGATTACTATTTGAAACCATTATTATTTAAGAGTTTATAGCTCCCAGTCTTAATTTTAAAAAATTTAAAAGAAGTGATTAAAATGGTCACTTCTTTGAAGATAATTATAGTTGTTATTTAATGACCACCTACTATGTGTCAGGGGTTGTATTTAAATGCTTTTAAAGCATTAGTTCATTGAATCTGAATTGGAGCTTTTTCAGAAAGCCCATATTTGAACTTAAGCCTATTTAGGGCCGTCATCTCTGTATTTTCCATGATCTTATTATGCCTTTTCTGCTTGAGCCATTTTCAAAACCCATACTGAAGGAGAAATTGGAACTGCCCTCATGGTATGATTTTTAGTGCACACATGGATGTACTCTCTCTACTTATGACTTTCCCTCTCATGTAGATGTACAACATTAACCTGATGAGGGACAATAACATATTTTGATTCTTCAGTTATACTGAAGGCTGAAAATGAAGACTGGTTTGGGAGCAGTAGCAAAGTAATAAACTCATTCAAGCTGAAAGACAAATGACTGGATAGTATGGTAGATGAGAGTAGAGGAGGGCCAGAGGGAACAGAGGAACGCTTGACTGGGCAGCAAAGAAGGGTAATGAGATGAAGTGGGCAGCTTCATACTTCTATGCTTACCTCTGCTTCGTGCTTTTAGAGAGCCTTACCTGTATGTGGCCCTGGACAGCCCGATGTAACCTGGTGCAGCACAAATGCTTTCCATGTGGAGCAGAGATCTGAACATGTTTGAATCCCTTAGAGGCAAACATTGGACACTCAAGCTTTGAAAACAGAGTAATAGCAAGTTGTTGTCTACGAGGCATATGCAGTGAGGGGGTGCCTGCCCTCAGGAAGCCCCCAGGACCTTCACTGCTTCTTAATTCAGTTCTAACTGGCACTAGAACCTATCATAAAGAAGAGGAGGAATAAGAAATATGCTTAAGAGAATTTTTGTGCACAACAATTTTACTGTACAGTCACGCTGTATTTTAATGCACTTTATTTCAAGTATTTTTAAGAGAAATAACAACAAAATGATATGGCAACCCCAAAAGGGCAAAACCTGACTAATGGGAAGAGGAGAATGTCCCTTTTTTTTTTTTCTGCCTGAGATAGTCTGGGGGCAGGGAGGAGTCTTGAAAGAGGAGAAAGGAGTGGGGATGAGGAACTTAGGGAAGGGTGTCCAAGGAGAAAGGGAAGGGTGGTGACTTACTTCTCCTTCTGTGCCCAGAACCACGTTCCCAGATATCTGCATGCAAAGTAAGGTGACTTCAGGTGCTGACAAACCATGTTAGTGGTAACGACCGCAGTTAACTAGGCAACTACTTACTAGGAGCCAGGCATTACTCTTATCTATGCCTCTTATTTAGTCCTTAGGCAAGCCCTACTGGGGAGGTGATATTATCCTTTCTCAGAGAGAATGACTGGCTCAGGGTCCAAGAGTTTTAGCAAAAGGCACAGTTAGTATTCAAGTTCTGTTCTCTTAGCATTCCCTCTGATTTTTTAGGGCCAGGGCTGGTGATATACCCTGACTGCCACCAGGGGTCACACTAGCCAATTTGGATCAATCAGTAAGCACAACTGGATCTAAATGTGATTAATTATATAACTATGGCCTGTCCAAGTTTAGGTCTATGAAAATTGCAACATGAAACTGAGGCATTATAAAGGATTACTGGGAAAATAAAAATATGTTTGAATATCCCTACCCCTTTTTTTTCTGGCTTAAACAGGAATAAAGGAAGATAAAACAGCATGAATCCAACCCAACAGGCAGCATGACCAGAAGCTTGTATCCTGTATACCTGGCAGCTGGCCAAAAAATGATCTGCTCAACTTTCCTAGTGATGACAGGAGGGTGATAACAGTGTTTAAAAACCTGCTGTACAGAACAGGGAGCTCAGCTCGGTGCTCTGTGATGACCTAGATGGGTGGGATTGGAGGGGGGAGGGAGGTCCAAGAGGGAGGGGACATAGGTATCCATATAGCTGATTCAGTTCATTGTACAGCAGAAACTAACACAACATTGTAAAGCAATTATACTCCAATAAAAAATAATAAACAAAAAAAATAAATAAAAATAGAAATAAATACAAGGTGAATATAGTGTAAGCATTAGGACAAAGCTGCTGACAGTTGTTGGTGCTGTTTTGTTCGCTATCAAAGTGTTTAATTTTGGTTGTCTGTATTAACTTTTCAGTGGTTGCGATCCCCAGAATTCTTGCTTCTCAAAGGACAAAGCTCAGGCTGGGATTCTTACAAAGGTTTCATAGGACAAAGTAGAGAAAGTTAGCATATCTCAAACAACGTTTGCATTCTACGGGACAATTACATTTGACTGAACCATCAACAATACATTCACACTCCGTAAACAAGTTTTTCTGCAAATGTTTATTTAGAAAGATTTTAAAGAAACGTAAAGTCACTGTGTCTATGGCAGTTTCTTTAGGTGAAAAAGGTGCTAACGGTTACTATGGAAACCAAGATGCAGGCAATGAGGAGCAAAATCAGACCTATACGACAATATTTTGAATGCTTCTCTTGTTCTTCTTCCTTTTTCAGTAAGGTATCAAAACCGGGTGTGTACATGTCTCCCAACCAAAACCGTAGGTCATTAGGATTTTCCTAAAAGAAAATTACACGAAGAATAGCATCAGTCAGTGTTACAGACTTAATGAGCTTGCAGAACAAGGCCGTATAGGTACTGTACGTCCATATTCACACTGTCCTAAGTGAGGTTTAAGTGTCACAGCTCAAATAATAGAGGCTAGGCTTCCCTGAATAGCAGGAACATGCAGCTACAACCTCCTGGCTGACCAGGAATCCTCAGCTTCAACCTGTAGGTCTGCATGAGAATTCATTAGGAAGTCTGCATGGCTTACTGAATAAATTGCTCACATTGCAGGGTCAGAAACACAAGAGCGTTTCTGTCGTCTTTTCGCTAATTTCGTGTCTCTTACAACTCATAAATACTGTGCGTCAATCAGGTTAGTGAGTTGAAATAAAATTAAAATTCCTTGCCTTAGCGGAGCCTTGGGGGTTTGATTTTGTTGGCATAATAGGGATAAAGATGTTCGCTGAGTTTTTCAGTAAATCCAGAAGCTGACTTCCATGGAAGGGGGAGTAAGACCCAGAGTAAAGAGTCTTTTCCATGCTTCTCAGTCTTCTGGTCTTCCTTGTAGCAGAATACAGCATGTTGGCATGCAGAAACTCTGGCACTGTTTGACCTTCTGGAGAAAGGACCCAGTATATCCTTTCCCACATCACCTCCTAATCCCCATGTCTCTGATTCTTTCCCTGGCCTTGTCTCCCATTCAACCCTGAGAAATTGTCTTCAACTCAATTTCATCTCCTATGTCCAATAAATCATCTGCAAACTCTACTGTCTATACATCTAAAACATATATATATACACACACATATATATATTTTTTTCCCTCCTATTTTCTCCTGCTGTTTTTCAGTGCTAATGCTTCAGTGTCTATACCTGGCATCTAGTAGACATACAACAAATTTATGGTGAATGCTGAATCTCTATTTTCACAGACCCACTTCAGGCCTTGTTATTTCTCATTTGGAGTATTGCAATGGCTTGTAGCTGGGCTGCCCACCTTCTCTCTGCCTCTCTAGGCTCAGTGGACTTAAAGTCAGCCAGTTTCCATGGCTGGACACAAGGGCAATGAACTAGCTTCAGACTGCTAAAAGGAAGGGGAGCTGGGTGGATTCTGGTGATGGCAATATAACTCTTCCATCACATTGCTACTAGGTTCAACTTCCCAGTCTTACAAAAGCGAAAACATTAAAATAAAATTTGGATGACCTGTGCAAAAGGATAGCTGATTTAAGAATCCTTGCCTACTTCACTCTTATCCTTCATTTGTGTCTGTGTCCTAATCAGAGGCCTGCACTTTGCCTGCAAGTTTAATGCCTCATTCTTCAGTAAGAACTTCCATAATGGAGACTATCCTCTCTTACATTCTGCCTATAGCTTGCCTTTGTAACTAAATATGGGCTTCTTTCCTCCTTTCTTGTTCATAAAGTTAGTAATTTAGAAAAATGGGAGGGGCCCAAAGCACATGGAACTTTCATGGCCTGTTAAGTAGTTGAAAAGATTTCAGAAATTAGGTTGGGGGCTCTGTCTGCTAATTAGGAGATATGGGTAGGGATGGTGATGAAAGAAGTTGAAATGATGAGGTCAAGAAGAGATCCTAATAAAAACAAAAGCCATGATTTCCAGAAGCATCTCTCAAAATAGCATCATGAGGTCTGCATACAGGCCTCTGACCTGACGGGCCTCTGCTCTGAGGTGAGTGTACAGGTAGAGGACAGGTGGGGAGGGGGCCGGCCCTGGTTTTCGTAAAGCAATGCATCCAGCAACTCACGTTCAGTCTTCCTAAGCATAAGTCATGGTACTGTCCAAGAAAATATTACCCCTCAGTGTCAATAATGTTCAGTTTCTTTAGCCTTACATTTGAACTTTTTTTTTTTTTGAGTCTGTTTGTTAGCCTTTCCCCCCCCCCCCATTATTCTATCACTTAAACTGTAGCTCCAGCAAAACTGGACTACGTATTGTTCTGACAAACTCTCTCACACTCTTGTATATGTGCCTTTTTTCTTGCTACTTCTGACAAAAGAGGGCCTCTCCACTCACACAAACAACCTATGTCTTCTGGAATTGTACACATTCTTCAAGTCCAGCATAAATTAACTTTTTCATAAAGTCTCCTTATAATCCAGTGTGACTTTGTCCTCTTCTGAATCTGCACAGCACTTTCCACTATTCTTCCTATCCTCTATCCACTATCCTCTTCCTCTATCTTGTCATTTCCTCTGTCCTGTCTAGAGTTATTGTTACTTTGCTCAGTTAGATAAAATTTTGAGGGCAAGGAGAGTCATATTCACCTTCATAGTCCCTTTGTCATTCATGTAAACAACAAAGAAAAGAATAGAGGCTCTAGCATACAGTCAAGAAATGTTTGTGAAATAAATCAATACACTTTTTCCTAGTTGCAGAAGGTTATTTCCTAGAGGTCTTGATCTTTAGATTCCTGATAAAAAACACAAGATTATTGTTGCTAGGGGGGAGCATCTGTTATGGAAACGTCTCTGGAAAAGAGGCTATATTAAGGAGGAGATACACTAAATCCACTAGGAGACTAAGAAACTCCAAAGACTTTGGACACTATTTCAAGGAGTGCACACTTGAGATTTTAAAAAGTGTAGGACTTTAGAGGGACATAATGCTGTCCCCTTCAGCAGGAAAAATCTGTAGGTGATTAAAGTATGGGGCTTAGAACAGACATACATTGTTAAAGGAAATGTACTTGGAAAATGTCAGACCTTTCTGGCCCTAGGGTGGGCAGAGGCAAGCCAAGGCTGGGTAGGAATCCAGTCCACTCAGAAAACAGAGGGCCTCTCTCCCTGCTTTTCAGGTATTCCTAGACCCTCTATTTGGTGGGTGACACCAGAAGGAAAAAAAAGAAAAACTTGAATTGGGTTTAAGCTGGGTGAATGAGTTCATTGCATACTTTTCCTGTGTTGAAATGTTTTTGTTTTGTTTTGTTACTGAGACACAGGAAAATGTCCAAAATGTAAATTTGCAATCTTAAATCACTGAGTAGGCTTGAAATAAAATGATCTTTGATGAGAACTGCCTTGCACAGTGCCTAAGACAGAGCATTTAGTCAATATTTTTGAATAAATGTAGAATAAGGAACTCTTAAGTATTCATGAACACAGATGATCACAAAACTAGAGGAAAACATACTTAATCTGCCAAATTAACTTTCAAAACCTGATACCTTCCAGGTAAACCCTTCTTCTGTGTCACACCATTTCTTTCTCTCTACACTGTAGAGATGCTGGTAATTGCTGAAATTGTAAAACACAAAACACATAAATAAACAAAACTACTGACTAGGAGAGAGAAAGTGAAGCCAGAGGCCAAAATGACCTGAAATCTGGAAATTTTGTGCCTAGTGAAGAGTGCCTTTCACCTCAGTACCCATTTCTTTTAGGATTATTTAACTGATCTCCCTCATCAATTAAAGGAGTTGATTCTTTGCCTTGAGTACCTTCAGATGCCCAGAGAGGTTTGCGTGCAGGCAATGCTTGTCATATTCCTCAACGGTCCATGAAGGATTCTTTTTTCTTTCTTCCATAGCTTCCTCCAAGCTCACATCACTGTATAGTGGGTTATTCTTCAGAACTGATGACAGGGATGGTGGGGGGCTCTCTGTGGTCACAGCACCCTCCACACTGGATCTCCTCATTCGTTGAGCAGTAATATTCTTCTTCTCTCTCTGTCAGGAGGCACAGTGACAAAGTTTGTCTTACCAATAGGTCACTGATGACAAGGAAGGCAACGTGAAATAACTGTACCTGAAAGCTTGCTGATTCTGCCTGGAAGCCCAACAGATTAGGACAATGAATGAAGGAAGAATTCTAGGATCCAGTTTGACCTAGGATCCTACCATTAATTGAGTTCTTTCTATGCATGTGATCTTGTTGAGCTTCAGTAATCATTCATTAAAATGCTATTTTATAACAACAGAGAAAGGACAATGTTCTTTAATTCAAGTAGTAGAATTCTAAGCAAAGCCATTTTTCCCCAGCTTACTTGCACTGAGATTTGACATTTTACTTCTCTCTACTTGCGCATTCCATGCCTGATTAAAAAAAATTAACATTGCTGTATTAATCCAACAAAATCAAGATTAAAAGGCATTTTATAGTTATGCCTTGGCTTTCATGGGAACTCCCTTAGGACTCTTATTTCAGGCAGCTTGGCGAACTGGACTAACTTAGCATTGCACTCCTATATGTAGCTACAGACCAGCTGGCTATTGGAAGGCTCTAATTCTGACTTTTAGATGTTTAAAAACTTTTTTTTATTAAAGCATGATATATATGTAGAAAAATGCATATATTATAAAAGTACATATATTATAAGTTTTCACATACCAAATAAACCCAAGATACTACCAAGAAACAAACCATTACCAGCACACCTCATGCTGCCTTCCATTTACTATCCCTCTCCCTCCCTAAGGATAACCAGTAGGATAACAGCATAGGTCAGTTTGTATTCATTTATATAAATGGAATCATACAAAGTGGTTTTTCTGTGTCTGGTATGACCTTCATATTTTTACTTCGCTTTTTTTCCTCATGACTACAAAACTATCACAAAGGTAGAAAAATTTTAGATTAAAATTTGTTCATTGGCCAAATAAAATTGAGAAGAAAAAAAAGTTTATAGTAATGTCTCATTTATGATGGGGCATCACGGGAGAGGAACTCCACATAAGTTAATTTTTGGAACACTTAGGTTTAACCCTTAAAAACTGGTGACACATTTCATTAATTTACAGGAATTTTTTCAATAAATGTGTTTCACATATTTCAGCCTTCTTAAACAGAGAAGTTTCAATAGCAATTAATATTTTTCTGAGTTATATTTATAATCATCAATACACTGATTACCTCAGCAACTATTGGGGTATATAGGTCACATTAAATATGTGTTTATATAAGCAAAGTTGTGAACTAATATTATATATAGTTTCCTTCTGAAATGGCTGGCAAAAAATCATCTAGATAAAACCATTCACATTCTCTTTAGCCTTAGGTTTATCTAATTTTCTTAATCCAGACATTTTTTACATACTTAGTGATCAATGGAGATCATCTCTGACTTTATTAGGTCGTTGGTCTGCTCAAAATCAATTTATATCCCATAATATTGAAGTTTGTAATGAAATAATAAATCATCTTGACTTAGTGTTTATCTTTAAGATGGATGACCTCATGAAAAATGTTTCTGAATTAAGAAAAAACAATTTGATACAAAATTTAGATAGTTTCAGTTTAGCATAATTCTGACTCAAGTTTTTTTCTTCAAGGCTAGATATCTTTGATTATCTTTGAAGAGAAATAATTCTTCTGACATTGAAAAATTGACTTTGTCAGTTTTCTTGCCTGCTGGATTATTCCTTGAGCTTCTTAAATAAGAAAGCTCTATAAATCAGAAAAATACAGTTTGGGGGGTTAAGAAAAAATAATACTTTCTATTACAATGTATAAAGACCTTGAAAAACTAATATACAAAAGACAGAAAAATAATCAGAGCTATTTTTAAAAGAACATTCAAGCACTTAATTCTAAACTATATTCTTGAATGTTTGATGTTCATCCCAGAACTTGGTGCCATTTATTTTTGCATTGCATGACAATTCCATGTCTGAAGGACATGTGAAGGGAAAATTAATAGAATAACTTTATTAAGAATTTTATGGAAGAAATAGAAAATACTAATCATGGTTGAGGTTCTTTTGTATTTTGATAAATTTTTTAAAAATCTCTTAAGAAAGGAAACAAAGTATGTATTTGATTCTAACTTTTCACTCCACATTCTAGATGGACTACATTTAACAAAAGGAAACTCAACAGTAATTCCATTATTTTACTCATATAATCTCTAAAATAACTTCTTTTTAAAAATACTTAAAGGAAAGTAACACTTCAAAGCTTACCTAGGCTCTTCTGTATTAACCATTACTTTGCCCATTTACCCTTTATACACTTTAATCATTATTTATGTCATTTATGTATAAGTAAGCTATCATTTAATAGAGTGATATAGAAGACTTTCAGACAGACAAACACTGAGAATATACAATTAATAGGTGAAAAAAGAAGGAATCTCTAAAAAACGTACTTCAGGAAGAAGAAACCTGATAATAGAATGAAAGATTAAGAGGCAAGAAGGAATGCTAGGCAAAACAAAGAAAAAAACAAAAAACAAAAAACTGACAAATATATACAGAAATCTAAGGAAGCACTGATTTTATGGTAAAATAGAAATAATAATAACCACTAATTTGTGAGTTTTAAGATAAGAGAAAACTGAAACTGTACAGTTAAAAGTTTAACAGATATATTTAATTAGGAAATTTTAAGAAATCATTTCAGTGAGAGTATTGAGATATTACTAAAAAATAGAGAAAGAATGTATAGCTTCTAAATTGGTAGAGCAGAAGAAAAAGGATAAAGGAAAATTAATCTAAAAGGTAAGAAACCTGAAACAAAGAATATAGAGGAGAAAGTCTTAGGAAAATAGAAAAATTTTTGAAATAATCATGTTAAATGTAAATAGACTAAACCCTCTATTTAAATGACAGACTGTCATATCAGATTTTTAAAATTAAATTTAATTATATAATATTTACAAGAGAAATACCTAAAATATAAGGAACTCAGAAAAAATGAGAGTGAAAGTATAAAAAAAGATATAGCAGGCAAATATAAAGAAACAAGAGCTGGTATTTGACTGGTTAAATACTCAGCAATTTTGTTTTCCCTTCCTGAGTACAAGGGATGACTGCCTTTATTAGGCTGTTTGAAGTTAAACTAGGACCAGCTCTTCTGATGATGTGTGGACAAAAGTAACAGAGACCACTTCCAAGCTGAGCCCCTGAATTCTCCAACAAGATTTTTGGCTCATTCTTCTTCACTTTCCATTTTTGTGTCACTGTAAGCAAGGATTCTGAGATGGCAGAGCTTTAAGATGAAAGAACTTCAAGCCCTGGGATACTGCTTGGAAAAGAGTTGCCCCCTAGACCCATCTGCCCTTCCTCAGACATGCACAAGAATGCTTTTCTTCTTTTTAGTTAGAGATATTTTGTCATTACAGTGTAGCCTAGCCTACGTTCCTTAATACAGAAAGTGATATCTTGAAATTCTACAAATGTGGGCATTGGCTTAGCAGTCAAGAAGTGGAAAGGGATGAAAGGGATATTGGAAGCCGGATTGATGGTTATTCACATAATACAGTGAAAAATGTTTGGTATAAGTGTCATCTGTGGTCATTTGGAATCTAATCCCTTGTAGCTGTACGAGAGGTATTATAAATAATCAGAGCATTTATGTACAAGGATCACAGTGCTGGTGTAATACAAGAAAAAGATAACATTAGAGAAAGAACTGAATAGTTTGCAAGAAGAAAGAGAGTAGAGAAACTCTGGAAATTTGATGCCTTCTATTGTTAAAAATCTGACTGTTTATAGACCTCAAACACTAAGATATAGAATCATTTAAAAAAATGGATTGAGGAAAAAAAAAAAAACCCGCCGATTAAAACTTCTTAGCTGGGACTTCCCTGGTGACGCAGTGGTTAAGAATCCACCCGCCAATGCAGGAGACACGGGTTCGAGCCCTGGTACAGGAAGATCCCACATGCCGCAGAGCAGCTAGGCCTGTGTGCCACAACTACTGAGTCTGCGCTCTAGAGCCTGCGAGCCACAACTACTAAAGCCTGCGCGCCCTAGAGCCTGTGCTCCACGACGAGAGAAGCCACCGCAATGAGAAGCCCGCACACCGCAACAGAGTAGCCCCCGCTCACAGCAACAGAGACCCAAAGCAGGCATGCATGCATGCATGCATAAATAAATAAATAGAAAAATCAAATGAAACATTAAAAAATAAAAACAAACTTCTTAGCTGAACGAAGTGACTCAGGGTAAAGGTCCTGTTAGGGTGTGGTTTCAAAACTATTATTCCTGACTGCCTCCAGGTGTTTGTCATTGAGTTAAAGGGTGGAGAAATGGAGGCAGAAAAGCAAACCATTAAAGCCTACTTGAGGGACTCCCTGGTGGTCCAGTGGTAAAGAATCCACCTTCCAATGCAAGGAACGCAGGTTCCATCCCTGGTCTGGGAACTAAGATCCCACATTCTGCGAGGCAACTAAGCCCGTGCGCCACAACTACTGAGTTCGCGCGTCTCAACTAGAGAGCCTGTGTGCCTCAAACTACAGAGCCCACGTGCCCTGGAGCCCATGCACCACAAGTAGAGAGAAGCCTGTCACAGGAGAGAGGCCCGAGTGCTGCGATGAAGACCCGACACAGCAGAGGGAAGCCCTCGCGACGCAGCCAAAAAAAAGAAAAAAAGCCTATTTGAGAGCTATGCCTTAAGATAACTAAAGGTGTGTTTATTGACCTACAGAACTGACCTCAACAAAATAGATATGATTACATTAATAAATAGCTCACACTAAGTTTTATAAGATATGTATCACCAAAGAAACCACAAGCCTAGACCTAAAAGCTTTTGATTGTTCAAAATTATAAAACAAAATAACAATAACCTTATGCCTCCAAATATCCAAAAATAGGAGTAAATTTTGAAGCTTCTACAGCCTCGAAGGAGGGCCCACTCTGATATGGCAAAAGAGAATGATGAACAAGGGGCAGCTTCCTAGTGGGTAGGACTGGGGACCCTAGAGAACAATGCAGCAGGAAGTCTTCTAAAAAGCAGAATCATGGCCTAATCCACCTTCCCCACCTTCAAGGAAGGAGACCCACACACATTATTTTCAGTGGAATCTCAGAATTACTTTGGGTAGTGTCTGTCGTCTTTCATTTTTCCCAATCAGAAAGGAAGAATTACTCTGGCGATCTCGTTCCTATTCCAACAAAGATTATAGGATGATATGGTTGGGACATCCGCTAAATGTAGTGACTGGCTCACTTTGGTGTTAGTGCCTCTGGGGAAGGATGAATGCTGTGTGTAGGAAGATGAAATATATAAGTATATATATGTTTAACAGAATGATAGACTGTGGCAGAGTCTGGCTAGGTGCTCAGCAAACCCATTTCTTCTTCATGGGCATACAACAGCTAGATTGGGACATAGGCTTGACCCCTAAAATCCCTGATCCTTGGCTTAGTCCCTCTCTCTTTTCTAGCTACAAGCATCATAAAAATTCTGATATAATAGAGCCTCAAAAAGGAACAGTCTGGGTTCCACTTGGAAGCAAGCCACTAGGATAATTTTCCCACCCACAACAGATCTTGTGTGAATGACAGATACATTTTATTGAGTCAAGTCACTAAGAATTTGGGCATATTTGTTTCCACAACATAATTTAGCCTAACTACTAAGAAAGTATATATATCAGACAAAATAAACTTTCAGGTAAAAGACTTTGTTATGTGAAAAAGTGTTGGTGGAAAATGAATAAATGTAGGCATAATCAGTAAAATATAATATTTCTAAACTTTTATGCCTCTAGTAAAATAATCTCAAATTTATAAAGCAAAACTTGAGATAACTAGGAGAAATTTATACATATAATTTTTTACCAAGCAGATAAAACAATTATTAAATATAAAGGGGGTTTGAACAATGAAACCAACACATTTGATCAAAGACACTGATGTCATTATTCAATGACTAAAAATACTCATTTTAAAAATACATTGAATATTTACAAAAATTGATAATGTCCTGGACTCTAAAAGAAATTTCAAACATTCAATATTATATAGATCATGCTCTTTGATCACAGACAACTTATTAGAAATTTAGACATTAATATCAAAAAGATAATGTAAATTACCACATTTTGTAGAAATTAAAACACACATTTCAAATAAATGATGGGAATTTAAAAACTTAGGCAGAATGAAAATGAAAAATGGAGCTGAAATAGCTTTTGAGGGAATATTATAAGCATATACGCTCACATTATAAAAGCAGAATGAGAAAATTAATGAAGTAATAAACATCTAATTCAAAGCCTTAAAAGGAAACCGCAGAGTAAATCTAAGAAAATAGTCAACATGAAATAATAAGGATAGAAGGAGAAATCAATAAGTATTATGAAGAAAAATAACCCAAATATACAATGGAGAGAATCAACCACATTGAAAGCTATTTCTTTGAAAAGGCTAAACCGATTAAAAATATCTCTGGTAATACTTCTGAGGAAAAAAAAAGATACAAACCCACAATGTTAGAAATGTAAAAGGAACATGAGAAGTTACATAGCACAGATTAAGAAGTGTAATAGGAGTATAATCTGAGTAACTTTAAGAATTTACATGCAATTGGGCGATTTCCCACATAATATAACTTACCAAATTTAATTAAGGAAAAAATAGGAAATGTTAATAAACCAGTGATCATTTGACTAACTGAATCAATAGTTTAAAATCGACCCCAACTATACACAGGTTTAGGAACACCAGGCTGAATGAGTGTTGTAATCAGCACTCAGACATTCTTGAAACAGATCATTTCTACCTTATTTCTATCTCATTTGTATCTTGTTGAACTCTTCCAGAATATAGAAAAACAAGGAATACTCCCCAACTCATTTTATGAAGTTGGTATAAACTCCAGACAAGGGCAGTAGGTAAAAGAAAAGGTAATTTATTATAGGCCAATTTCTCTTATAAACATAAATGAAAAAATCATTAATAAAATATTGCTAAACAGAATCCTACAATATGTATATTTTATATACCAGGATAGGAAAGATTTATACCAGAAAAGGATGTTTTATCAGGAGGATGGTTTAATATTCGAAGATTAATGTGACTCACCAATTATCAGGAAAGAAACAACACAGAAGTTTGCAGTACATTCTGAAAAATATTTGGAAAATATTTAAACATATTTAGAGCAAATTTCCTAGCAAGATGGAAATAGTAGGGAACTTTCTTAAACTAAGAGAATCTGCCCAAAACTTCCAGGGCACTGTTTACTTAATGGTTCAAATATTAGAAGCATTTATCTTGGTTTCAGAATTAATACAAGGATGCCAGTAATCACAAACATTCATATGTTATCGCGAAGTTCTGAGCAATACACTAAAAATTAAATAAATAAATAAAAGGAATAAGGGTTGTAAATAATGAAACAAAACAGTAGATGACATGATTATCTACAGGGATATTTACCATCAAAGTAAAATAGATTTTAATACAATTTCTGGATTCAAAATCAATATACAATAATCAATAACAGATGTAATACTTTATTATAAAACATGATTTAAAAGGTCCTATTCTTAAGAGCAGTAATTACTATAAGTATTTAGATATAAACCTTACAACTATATGCAAAACTTCTATGTGGAGAATTATAAGACATAATTGAAGGCTATACGAAGAGCATGATAAATGGAAATATATACCATGTTCATGAACTGGGAGAATCAAGATCAAAAGACTTCCATTTCCCCAGTTTGGTCTATACATACAATGTAATTCCTATCATAATCACAATGCAAACAAGGCATTTTGTTTATATTGCACATGTGAGCCCACAGACAACTTTTCTTGGAAAGCAGCTCCCCACTGACCACAATAATTCTGTTTTCCAAACTGCTAGAATGGTTACCTTTATGAAACACAAATTTGATCATGTGATCCTCTTGCTTAAAATTTTTCATCAACCCCTCCAAATTTTCAGGATAAAATTTAAAAATCTAGACAACACCCTCTGAAGCCTTCCTGGTCTGACCCAGACCTCTCTTTAACCCCCTCTCCTGCCTTCCTCTCCATGTAACCAGGGCTCTGGAGTCCCACATGTGTTCCTGTGACACGCACAGTGCTTTTAATACAGTTTCAGTGCCAGAGGCATTTGGGTCTCATCTGGGAGCAGCGTGATGGGACAAAGTGGGTAATGCTTCTGGCAGCATACCATCCAAGGGTGAATTTCTGACCCCACTGGAGATTTTGTGAACTGTGTAAATTTAGCATAACTTGATAAATCATGTCCTGATAATTGCCTGAGCAGCTCAGTGATGCTCCTCAATCTACTTCCTAGACAATAAATCAAGTACCTCAAAAGTCCTATAACATTTGCCCAAATATAAGCTTAAAAACGGGAGCCTATTGCACATAGGAGGCTGTTCTTTTTGAAATAGGAAATGGAGTATTGGGAATAGAGACAGTCCAGGAGAAGGCATGACATGTGTTCAGAGACAGATTGTGAAATACAGTTATGATATACCAAAAAAAAACTGAGGTAGAAAGAAGAGACATTAGAATTTAAGGGGAAAAGAGTTATAAGACTGAAAAAAAAAGTGAGGAAAGGTGACTAGGAAATACACCCAGTAAATGACATTGTGTAGAAACCAAGGGAAGAGCAACCTCCTTACCCTTGGTCTTTTGTTCCAGTTCACAGGTTTAGTACAGAAATCCCCTGGGTTCTCAAACAGATGTGATGGAAGCCAGGAAAAGATATAAGAAATAGATTAACCTGAAAAGATTCTGAAGTCTAACTTCTAATCAGAAAAAAAAAAAAATCCCACCACAATATCTGAAAAAACATGTTTTATCATTTATACCAAAAAAAAAGGAATCAGCTTTTTCCTTTTATTACCTCGTTTTATAAAGGGATTGGCAGAAATATTTGGGATACAATTCCAGATGCCTTCATCAGATACATGCCCCAAATTATTTTAACAACCAGAAACATTAGGTTTTGGCAAAAGTTTGTTCATTGCACTGAAAAGAAATTTATTAGGAAGCTTCTTTATTTCTCTAGTTGAAAGAATTTAAGAAGTATAAATCTAGTGGAATCAAGAAATATTTGCTTGTACTCTCTCCCTGCAAATACAGGTGACCTGTGTATCCACACAGAGGGAATGAACAGTGTCTGGAGATACTGGCATGTCTGAGGACATCTGTGCTTACTTTTCTATACGTACGGTATTGCTTCCGTTTGTGTAAAATGGCTTAGAGAATTGCCTCTGAAGGTGGAATGTGAATTTTAAAAAAGCTTAAAAGATAAATCATGGATATAAATACAGTACTCTGTTTTGTTTTTTGGTTTTTTTGGCCATGCAACACGGCATGCAGGATCTTAGTTCCCTGACCAGGGATCAAACCTGTGGCCCCTGCAGTGAAGTGCGGAGTCTTAACTACTGGCCGGCCAGGCAAGTCCCTAGGAGATCTTTGTTTTAACTGTTGAGTTACTACCAACGTTGAAGGCAATGTTTGTAGGCTAAGTCCTTTGACATTCCATGAGGTAGTCTGAATTCTAAACACCGTGCACATGGAGGGTATGAGACCAAAGGGTAAGCTGACACCACCCTGAAGTTTGTGTGGATTTCATGGGAGTATAAAATCTAGCTGCTTGAGTTAGCCACATAGCTTGACACATGTATTGACTACATACTGTAACACCTGCATGCACACATACCCCCTGTATCCACCGTATACATCACAAAATGCAAGTGGTATTATCGGCTATTTTCCAAATTCTAACGATAGGGTAATTTTAACACATTTTGGAATACTGGCAAATGATGATGATGATGATGATGATGATGATGATACACATTTCTTACAGGAAACCCTGTCAATTGTTTTTACCTTATTTTATTTGCTCTCAGTTTTAAGGAAATATGCAAAATGAGCATTATCCTAATTTTGCAAATGGAAATACTAAGGCATGGACTGAATAAGGGCCATAATTTATGTCTCTCAAATTGGTTTATTGTGGATTTGAGACAAGAAACCAAGTTTCAAATCTCTTTATTCAACGTTCTCCCAATGGGCTTAATGTCTCTCCAGCAGAATGAGACATTAAGCCAACAGAGTGAGGGTTTTAAATTAAGAACTATTTAACAGATGCCTACCACCTTCTGCATCCCTAACACCTAAATTCACCTGGTATGTTCAGTGTCTTATTCCAGGTATCACCACAGCTACTTAAAACTTTTATACATTCATTTCTTTTAGATTTATTTTTTTGCCAATGAATATATCACTCCTGGATTTTAAGATCCAGCCAGGAGAGAAGAATTACTTATTGACATATTGCAATCTAAAGTAGCGAATATAATAGTTTTTACTCATAATCTGTGCCACACCTACCCAACTAACTAAATTTGTAATTGATTTACTCCTTCTCTCCAAGCATTATCTCAGTAGTATATTGAACTGAAATATTTATTCAGTCATTTAACACTTTATTTTAGGGTAAAAGTATAACTTAATAAAGTTTATCTATAGTTTACAATTACCGATAACATTCAAAGACATATGAAGCAGATTTTTACCTTCTTGGTTTGCCCTGAATAACTATATCAACACATCAGGGCCTGTTGAAAGAGATGCCCTTTAAAAATTTGCATTTCATTCAGGTTTAGGAACAACATTCAACAGAGCTTTAAACTGTGAAGTTCCACATGAAGGAAATAGGTCAGCTCCAGTACTAAACAAAAGATGTTAGATCGATGTGTTCCAACCTCAAAGGAATTTATTGGATATGTTTTCTTAGACTAAACTTCATAGCACAGGAGGGCCAAGGTTTTCTGAATTGATTTTTGAATCACTTTATTCCATGATATAAACAATAAGACAAAGGAGAAATTTCATCACATTTAACTTAAACAAAACACAAAAAAAGCAACCACCAAAAAGGTGTGTATGGATGGGTTTTGAGGATTACAAAAGGGAAGGATGTAAAATTTTTGAAAAGTTAGTTTTCATAATAGGCTGCCTTACAATGGAAATAAATTAAAATCCTCATAGATGGAGGAAACACTTACATAATCATCCAAGTGTACTTGATTTTGAATGATCTCATGATAAAGGTCCCGAGGAGCCCACAAACACACCACAAAGGAGTCACTTTACACCAGGACTCATGAGTAGCAACTGTTTCTTAAAAGAAAACAAATTTCTGTTTAGGGACTTTGAGCCACTCCAAAGGATTTAATGATTTGCAGGGCTTTGCAGGTCAGTCACATCTGTTCTGAAATGACATGCTTCTTCCTGTTTCTAAATTGACTAACCCTTAACCCCATTAGCCCTCACATCTTAAACAAAGATTATTCCTGTTTCATGAGCTGTGCAACAGTCAAGTTTATTTATGTTTATTTCAGCACATGGAACTCATCACAGTTTTATTCTTCTCCTTTGGTTAGCAAAAAGAAGGAAGATGCAAAAGAAGAAAGCAAGAAATGAAGTCTGGGTTTGAAGGTTGATTGTTAAGTCTTGCCCACATGGACACCTGTGGGAAAAAAAGAACCTCTAAAATAATAGCCAGCACCTTTCCCAGGTGGAGAGTTCTCTCTATTTTCTTTCTTTCCATCATTAGGTTGCCATTGTTCCACTGTTTGAGTCTCTTTTGCATGAGATGAAAGGGAGTCAGTCTAAATGAGGCAGAAGCAAGATTCAGTTCTCTCAGAGGCCATGCATGAGCCCACACAATGTAAGCTTCTGATGCTTTACGCTTAGACTACCCAAAAGATAGAGGTAGGGTTCCCCCCAGAGCCTTATTTGCAAATGTAGTAATTGATTTGAAAAAATTTAAAGGGAAGGTATAAAATGAGGGCTAGGCAAAATCTAAAATGACAGGCTGAGAAGCTAGTGCTTGGAGGAAAACGGATGGTTGGGAAAATTCACAGAATTTATAAAGAGATCAGAGAAAGTCTCCTTATGCTAAGGAAGAGAGAAAGACCTTTTCTATGGCAAGTGTGAGCAGCTACCTTGTACTCTGTTCCCTATAGTTTTCTTTTTGCACAAATGATGAAGTGGCCAATAATGAGAAAGAAGCAAGCCCCTGCCCGCATATTTATGTGCTCCCAGACCTTACCTGTGAGTAGATGAGGTTTTGCCAGTGCTGTGCAACAGGGTAATTCCCTCCCGGAAACCTCACCAGACCGGCCTGAAGAAGAGCTGAGTTCCTCATTAAAGACCTCACGTCAAGCTGCAGGAATTTGTCAGGATGGTTGTTATTTGGCAAAACAGAGAGGTCCATGTCTGCCTTCATCTGCGGTGGAAAACAAAGGCGAGCAAGGCTGCTGCTGTCAGAGCCGTCCATTATTAATGAGCCTGAGAATGCCTCACAGGCATCTGAAACCAGGTCTCTGGGCTGCGCTCAGAAACTACTCTCGAAATGACACATCCACACACAGGAACAATGTAGCACGCTGCCTTACCTTTCACCACACACACACACACACACACACACGCACGCGTGTGCACGTGCATTTAGAGTGCTTGAATGGAACAGTTGGGCCCCCACGCATTAAATTGGATAGGATACCAAAATTAGGTATGTGTAGCACGTAATGTCTCTCCACACAGAGTTAGGAATAACAGTTGAAGAGGAGCTACTCTTTGGATAAGGCTGCCAGAATTTCAGGGTAACAGTCCACAGTTTGGAGCACATGAAACAATCACCTGTAGGGAGACATTACTTAATATTTCTCTCTGAACATTGCCGAGCTGACCCAGCTGACTTGGCCCTGCCTGCACAGCCTCACATGTGATACGTGGGATCTTGTTTCTTCTCATGTTTTGACTCCCAGAGTCTCAGGCTCATGTGAAATCTAACCGTGTTTAGGTTGTCAGCTTCAGCTCGAGTAGGGAAATGGCAAGAATCTGATAGTTTGCTACAGTAATGCAGTGCCCCAAACTACTGCTTTGACCCATTCTCTATCTGACGTCTCTTTGACTCTGTTCCTAGCTGTATAAACTCCTGCGATGGGTCTTGGTCTTCACAAAGTACATTTGGAACCAAAGGAGAACATGGCTGCTGGGTTTGGATGACGTGCTGTCCTAAGTGAACCCACCTGCTACTCAGGGAGCCGAGGTGGGAGTGAGGCTGCGGACCTTAAGCCAGGAAGTGACGATGACTTTAAGGGAGATAAGCTCTCTCATTACAAGCCGCTCTGCCTTGGGCAAACCATACTTCTCACCGGGAACGTATGGATTTTCATCTAGAGAAAGAGGGAACCTTCCCACTCTTGAGAAGGCAAAGGACAGACACATCAGCAGTTTTTAAAAGACATAGGTTATGTTTGTGCCTCTGTAAACCCATCTGATTCAGCAGGAAGGATTTTCTTACAGAGGTAATGAGGTCACGTGTGGAATGTATCAGCACCAGATTCCAGAAGAGTGCCCTATAGCTTATTAGACTCAGCAGCTAGGATGTTCTTGCATCAAGCAAGACACTAGAGAGTACTTACCTTCTTTATAACAAAAAGCATGAGGATGTTAAAAAAATCATCTGTCCTACTGATAGTTGCAAACTGGATTAAACAACCAATGTTTTCTGTAAGAATTTTTGGACCCAAACTCTATCACTGTCAACAATATTTGAAATAAGTTTGAGTGGTTTTTATCAATACACTTACTGGAGAAAGAGGTACTTCATAATGACAGTTGATAACAAAAGAGTTAAATCACAAGTGTTTGAAGAATCAAGTGTGTTATGTGTATGTGCATGTACTTAGTACTTTCTGGATTTTTCTGGCTGCTGCCAGAACACATCTAATGAACAAATATTTCTCGGGCTGTTTGCTTTTCCTAAAAGATTCTTTGGGGAATAACACACATCTTCAAGAAGAACCTTACTTCTCTTTGGCTCTCTATATTGGCCAAGTGGAGACACAAAACCCAGATCCAAATATATTTGATTAGAAGTTTTCCTTAGCCAAAGTATGAGGTAGGTGAAATGAGCCTTCAGTTTTCCTTAGGCGTCCTTCCTTTTAGATTCCTCCACTGTGCTTTAGATGCCCAGAGGTTTGTATACTATCTCCTTCTGTTTACAAGTTCAGTTTCTGACTCTCCACATTCTCCCACCATCCTTTGTCTACTGTCACCCCAAAACCATCAGTTCTTACTTCTCACTACTATCCCTATGGGTAGCCTACATGACTGATAATCAGGAAATCAAGCTTACTCCTCCCTTTCCTGCTACTGGCCAAACCCCACCCCCTCCTTACCCCCAAATCATGCCTCTGCTGACACCAGTCCTTCTGCCTGGAAACATTTCTTCCCAACCCTGGATTTTGACCACCTCCTAATCATACTTCATGGGCCATTGCTGATACCTAGCCTTTCACAAAAACTTTACATATTTTCTCTAGTAGGGGAAATGATTTTTCCCTCTTTTGAAATTTCAGAGTGATTTGTTTATACTCTTACTATCTTTTGTTTGATAATATATTTTTCCCTTTCCTTTTATGAGCCTCTATACTGGATACATTACAAAAGAGCAGCCCTATTGGATGCTTCCTTCCTCACATGAGTCCTGTCCTAAGAACCTCATAAAGCCCTTCGCTCAATAAATAATGGTGGCTGTTGTCTCTTCCAGAGCCCTCTGGAAATTGGAAATTGAAAATCCAATTAAATTTGATTAAAAAAATGGCTTAGTGCTCTGTTTTTCAATCAACCATGCCCAGTGAAAAAAGAATTCCAACGCCAAAAATATTTATGACATACTCTGTATTCTCTTCTGGTAGTTTATAACGCACAAACGCACATGGAAGACTCAGAAGTTCTGCTTCATTAACTCTAGCAATTGCCAAATTTATTTGATCACATAACACCCATTTCATTGTTGTCCTTTTAACTCTACAAAAAATTTACCTGACAGTGATTGGACAAATACTGTCTTAGGAGTTCTATTTCTTTGCTGTCACTAACACCTTCATTCTAGAGTGAAAAAGAGTATAAATAAATATAAATAAAGAGTTATATTACAGGAACAATCTGGTGGAAATCTGGATATCTGGGGCTTCTCAACTCTTACCATGCATGTAATCATTTGTTCTCTCTCTTTATAGCAGATTTTAATAAAAGCATCATTATCCCTTGGATTTGGACCCAGAATTATTATCTTTTGAACCATGAGAATTATAAAAACAGAATTAAATACAGTTCACTAGGCAAAACTGTCTACATATTAACCATATTTTCTTTTCTTCTCATCCTCTCTCCCTTCCTCCCTCTCTCCTTTCCTTCCTTCCTTCCTTCCTTCCTTCCTTCCTTCCTTCCTTCCTTCCTTCCTTCCTTCCTTCCTTCTTTCCTTTCTTTCTTTTTCTTATGCAAATAACCAACTGAAATATCTGAAAGTATTTCCATCTGAAAAGCCTGGATGATGTCCACATGAGCAGTTGGGGTTCATCAAATTATCTGACTTTGAAAATTTGGACAGTTTTGGATAGTTTTGATTATAAAGAAAGCCTGTGATTAGGTTATAAATCATTGGGCATCTATTACATCACATTATCAAAACTGATGAATGAGGGAGGCAATCACGTTAACTAAGTGCACAGAATTTGAGGTCAGAGTGATACATCCAACTAAACTGTGCTCTTGAGCAAGTTGCTGAATCCCTCTGGTCCTCAGTTTCCTCAGCTACAATGCAAAGATTTTAATGGTTCCTTACGAGGGTGCTGTGAGGTTTAATAGGTATAGTGGTTAAAAGAATGCTTAGCATATATTAAGTGCTTAAAAAAGTTTCGCTATTATTTTAAGAGTGCATAAGAAATGGGTTTTCATTTCAGCCATCTCCGATATAAAGCAAACTGGAGAAAAAAATTTAAAGTTTTATTATCTCCAGTTAAAAAGCAGACTCCATTTCCCAGAACACCCTTCCTTGTGTGAGTCTGGGTTAGAAGAAGCTGAAAGAGAAACTGGCATGAAATTTGGAAGGCACGATGGAAGCAGCATCCATTAATCTGCAATTCTTTTTGCAATCAGATATCGTGACAGAGGCATAGGCACTTGGCAGGTTCTAGATTGCCTTGCTCTCCTGAGCTCTGTGCCCATTTCTTATTTCCAACTGTTGGTCCTGCTGACCGCCAGGAAACTTAGATCCACTACCCAGTGTTTGGCTGTGGTCCTGTAAAGGAGGAAGCTACACAGAGGCAACAGTATCTCATAGACATCTTCACAAATTACCCCTTTATAGTTAAACTTACCTGGCTGTGCCCGGCTGCTCAGATTGGTGACTGGTCTGATCCTCCAACTCCTCTTACGGACCTTCGCTTCCAGGGTTCCTCCTGCTGTTGTTTGAGTTCAAACCTATTATCCCCTAACACTGCTTTGCTGATTGGACCTGTGAACTACTGGTGCCAGAAGTGCTTCCAAGGAACAGAATTTTAAAAATGGAATCTGGAATTAGTTCTCCGATATGACTAGACTTAAAGGCATTAATGACCAGTAGTAAGTGGGACCCTGGTCATCCATGACATACAGGAGCAGAATGGTTATAAAAACTCTCACCTATAGTTACCTGGAGTGAAGTGCCTAGAGAAAGCAAGGCCCTGGGTTACGAAGTACCTGCTGCAATATAAATTTTCCATAGAAACAAAGAGAATAAGGACCATGGGGTTGATTCATTGCTTCTAAATCAGCTGGAGAACTTACAGAAAGAGAATGATAAGCCTGGGGTTTTACATTCACAGCTCAAGGTCTAAGTTGGGAACCAGAAAGCTTTTATGACTGCCTTGAAATAAAACCTTTTAAACTGTACTGCTGATGTCCTACCATCTGTGATGTCTTCTAAATCCACATCCAGATTCAAGTCCTAGAAGATCCAGAACCAGGTAAAAAGTATGACTTTAAGGTGTTACCATACATGCCAAAGGAATTGCAGGATTTCACCAATTTACATTAACTGAAACCCAAGATATATGTATGAGGATGTTTCTTAATGGTGTTATATTAGGGCAAAAGGAATACAATATTCTATTAACCTAAATGTTTTTGATATGGGATCACTAAGCAGAGATTCTTGATTCAAAGTGTTAGTTCACACGTCTGGGAGTAACTCTAACAATATGACTGAAAACTGGACCCAGTGGTGGTCTGCACTGAATGAAACTGAGATGTCAACACTTCCTTGCTATAATGTAATAAAGAGGAAAGTATACACGTGTTTAAAAAGACAGTTTAAAAAAATATGATAGATGTGCTCACTAATGTACTAAACACGTCCCCGAAGAGGGTCCAAAGGGTATTCCCTTCATCAGGACTTGAAAAATACATTGGTGAAGGCAGTATTGGAATCTTTAAAGAACTTCATAGTAGCTATTCCCTGAAAATCAGAAATGACATTGGGAAATGCTGCCATAAAACTGAGCTTCTTGAATTTAATGAGGATGATGGAATTCTACAAGGGTATTTAAATCCCAGGGACCAGATGGGAATGGTTACCATAAGGGGCAGCAAAGTCAAATGGGTAAAGGCAATGGTTTGACCTGCAAAGATTTTTGGTATTGCCTAACTGATCATGGAGTCCAGAGTACTGAAACAGATGAGCATTCTACTAAAGCCTTACTTGATTTGTATAAGCATTTAACCTCTAGAGTTAGTGAAAAGAAGCCTGATTTGAATCACCACATCAGGGAATTACTTTCCCTTGATCCATTTCCATATGACAGCGGGTTCACAAACCCAGAACTCTCTGAATAAAGGGGAGGCTGGATCTTTTAGAGGAAGGATTCTGCTACACCGTCCGAAATTCATACTGTAAATCTACCCTCTAGTCTTCCCTGATGGGAACTGTGTAACGGGAAGAGGGAAATACTCAGACTTTTTGATGACTACTGGATTACTGGCTCTGAACTGATACTAGCTCCTGATGACCCAAATTGCCACTGGAGTCCCACAGTCAGAGGAAGAGCTTATGGAAGTCAAATATTTTAATCAAGTTTTTGCTTAAATCTGTCTCATAGTGGACCAAAGAGTCCCTGAACCTACCCCATAGTTATTTTCCTAATGCTGAAAGGCTTATTTGGAGTAAAAATACTCAGAAACTGGCAGAACTCCTGCGCCCCTTGTTGGTTCCACGATCTGTAGAATGAGGGCTTTTACAGTAGTAATGACAACAGAAGATCCTAGAACTGCCTCTACATACCAAAATTGGAAATTAAATCAATACTTCATTCATGGAGAGATTTGAGAATTATTTCTACCATGAAGGATTTGAAGGATGAAGGAAAGTTAAATCCTCTTTTTTTTTTTGGCCTATAGTCTTGTACAGACAGAAGACAGATGGATTTTGGAGAATTACACTGTATTATCACAAATTTAATCAGATGGGAGAGTGAAAAATTACATAGGAAGAGGAAACATTCTTAATCCATCCCTTGATTCCTGAATCCATGAATTGGTGTAGAAATACCACCATTTATTGGTCGATGAATTAGACTCTATACAACATCTTAGAGGACCTCCAAAATGTTTTCACCCAGCTGATGCCAGAATTGATTATTTGGGGGAAAAAAGATGTTGCATCATTCTGTCAGGCCATCTGTTCAGGGTGATGGGGAGCATGGTAATACTGGCGATTCACATGAGCATGAGCCCACTGCCACATTTTTTTAAACTGTATTATGAATTCTCTGAACAGAAACAATATCGTATGGAATACCCTATCGGTGAACAAAGCATTTGGTAAGTTGATGGGTGCTATTTTGGCAGAAATGTTGCAGGCCGGGGAGGCAAATCCATACTCAGGGTAAGTGGCTATTTCTGTGAGAACAAACCACTGCCTGTTTGGTGATAAAAGTGATCTAATGTAATCTTACTGCAATCAAGGCGGTGGGCTGGTCCTTCCATAGAATGGTGCCAGTATTGGGAAATAATATTCTCTCTGCTATTGTTAGGTTGAGCCCTCAGCAGTGACTGTAGCTAGACTGGACTTGGTGAGTGGTAGTTCACATTGCTGAACCCATACATAATCTCCAGTCCTGCCACCACTGTCTCTGTTCCTGGGCTCACTGGGCAAGGACAAGGGTGGCTGATGAAAGAGATTGGCCAACATACACAGAACCCATCATCTTATCCAACTGACGATTGAATCCTCTCTCCTGAGGGTGCTCTTTGGTGAGCAGTCAAATGTAATATAAGTTATTCACATATCTTTTCCTCAGAACTTCTTTGTCACCAATTTTCAAACCACACTCCTCCCAAGTCCTTGTCAAGCCAGCCATAACACCTTGATTACAGTAAGATTACATTAGATCACTTTAATCACCAAACAGGCAATGGATTGTTCTCACAGAAATAGCCACGTATCCTGATTATGGATTTGCCTCCCCAGCCTGCAAAGTTTCTGCCAAAATAGCATCCATGAACTTACCAAATGTTTCGTTCACCGATAGGGTATTCCATACGATATTGTTTCTGTTCAGAGAATTCATATTTCAGTTTAAAAAAATGTGGCAGTGGACTCATGCTCATGTGAATCGCCGGTATTACCATGCTCCCCATCACCCTGAACAGATGGCCTGACAGAATGATGCAACATCTTTTTTCCCCCAAATAATCAATTCTGGAATCAGCTGGGTGAAAACATTTTGGAGGTCCTCTAAGATGTTGTATAGGGCCTAATTCATCGACAAATAAATGGTGGTATTTCTACACCAATTCATGGATTCAGGAATCAAGGGATGGATTAAGAATGTCTCCTCTTCCCATGTAATTTTTCCCTTTCTCATTCCCCTACTATCTTACCTAAGATGTGTTGATACTGGTTGATTTTATATTTCAGCAATTAAATTAAAGGATATCCAAAGTAAGGGACAGTCTAGAAACAAACTGTGCCCCGTATGAACATGAAGGTGAAAATACTAATGAGGGAAGGTGTCAAGAACTGTGAAGACTTTGAGGCTTTACTCTACTTGCAATCTAGCAAGTTGGCCTGCCACACTTTCAGGGCAGAAGACATAAAACTCCTGGGATAGAGACAAAGGACTTTATTACTTACGGCAACAGCAGTAGCCAGAGAATCAGCATTTTCCTGCACTGGTTCCCTGAGCCCCAATTCCCACAGGGTGACACGAAGAGAGCCAGGCGGTACCTGCACATGCAGTGAACTGTATTACAGGAGAGGGACCCCAATTTTAAGGAATCTGAAACTTTCATAATGAGAAATAAGAATGTCTGCCCTTTGCTCCAAAAAAGACGCTATCTTTACCTTCCAAGGCTGTTCATTACACAAACATCCTTTAGAAGACACTCCAGAACAAAAGCAGACAGTGCCAAGACATGTGGAAATGTGAGAGACTCATGAAGAATTGCCTCCCAGCAGGAAGTTTCACATATTTTATTGAAAAATCTAAGAAATCATGTGAATCATGTACAATATTTTCTCACAAGAAAACCTTTAAGCTGGTTTTTAAACGTTTCACAGAATTGTAAAACTTTTTTAATTTTTAGAAAGAAAAAACACAATGAAACTACCACAGTATTATAAGCTTTTTGTTTTTCCTTGTTTCTAGGGAAAAGACTGAAAACTAGTAAATTTTCTCATTATGATTTGTGAGGCTAAGTACTATATTCTTTTATAGATCTGCTAAAAAGATACAAGGAAATGAGGGGATCAACGCTTTCTTTGTTCAAAATATTTTAAAAAGCTAAAATCTAATGACAACATGTTAAAATAATACACACTTTTGTAGGATGTTACCATTTCTATAACGGTTTCTCTACACTATATCAACAGTGCAATGGTGATTCAGTGTAAATCATTACAGTGTTTCATTGTTACAATACTTGTGTTCAAGTACATGTTCATGAACATGATCAAAGTCTCTATTTTGACTTTTCTTTTTCATTATTAAAATAAGGCTATAATTACAGTAGAATTTTTCCTATGGATATCTCTAAATCTGAACGCAATGCATAATACATTCTCTAAAAACCTGTTCAACACTATGAGGTTTGTTATGTTGACACATCTACTGCAGATTACAGAAAATGGGCTAGGTCTGCATCAGGATACCAAAAAACAAAAATGATTTCTCTCCATATATAACTAAACTATTATGCTAAATTAGTATACATTCTGGATAACTCAATGGTATTGTCGGGGAGAGAGTAGCATCTTAGAGACAGCCCTAACTTAAAAAAATGTTGTGTTTTTTTTGTTTTTTTGTTTTTTTAAAGCCTAAAGATCTTGGTTTTTTGTTTCTCCCTTTTTATTTTTATTCCGGAAACTGGATCCAACTTATTTATATAAAATTATTTATGAAGCCATATAGTATAAATCAAAATGTTTGTAGAACCAAAACAAACACCATATTGGATGTGTGGCAGGCAAAAAAATAAATTAATTTGATTAAATTATATGTAATCTGATAATATTTGGTCTGAAAAACATGCTAGTGTGTGTGTTTATAAATAATGTAATTGCAAAGAGCCAGCCTGCTAGAGGTCAACTCTTCTGCTGCAGCTTTTGGGCATAGAAGTCCCTGCACGTCTCACAGCAGCGCTGATACCACCGCATGTCCTGACAGAGGTTCTTCTCACGTATCACCCGGCAGTACACAGGCCACTGATTTCCCAGGCACTTGAAAGTCAGAGCAGCTGTGAAGCAGAACACAGGGAACTAGGTGTCATGAGATAAACTAGGTGTCATGAGTAGAAACAAAGAGCAATCACTTAAGTTGGGGGATTTTGTACACACACGTTGACTCATGTATATTACCTTGCAGAGCATAAAAGATAAAGAAACACACACACACCCTATAATAAAGGAGTAAAGTGAATGAATAATGGTCTTACTCATGAGCTTTTATAGACTTATTAAAGATAGATTTCCCAAATCCAATAAGTGTACTGCAAATGGCTTTTAAGTTTCCATTTCATGGCTTTCATTTAAGCTTCTTTTGGATTTTTAGTTGAGAAGATTAAAAAGAAAAATGAATGTGTTCAATATGTCCACCATTACGAGAATACAAATTAATAAGTATTGTTATGGATGACATTGAAAAGACATAGAGAAACAAAAATCTGCTCACACTTATTTCACATTCCTCGTTTCCTAGATAGCAGCAGACATGTCCAGCTGGGATATTTAAGAATTGCAATTTCAGGCATCCTTAAAATCAAAGCTGATTATCAAAAGGGACTAAAATTTACAGCAATAAAGTGCTTGAAATGAGCTCTTGGTATAAAAAATTCAGTCATGTAGATTTGGTCCCAGTTTTTCTGAAGAAATAGCGTGTTCTGGCATGTATAATAAAAGACAGTTCTGCTACAACTGTTCCTTTTGCCACTATTCTAGTATGATTCATTAATTTATGTTTAAAAACCTTAAGATTTTCCAACCACTGTGCTTCTGTGTTTGGGGATGTGCCTTCAAGAAAAAATGAACAGAGAAAATGGAGTTTTAATTAAATTCTCCTTTTAATTCATTATTTTCTGACACATGATACTTCAAGAAGGGCTCCAAATAATTGTTGGAGAAAGGGATTATGCTGTTTTTGAATACAAGGATTTAGAGCATCTGCTCTAGGATTGCTTAACTTTTTGTCTTAACTAGTTTTAATTCTACTTGAACTGATTATTTCTTAGAAATGTTAATTATTTGGCTTAAAAAAGAGAATTTTTATATTTCCATGAAGAACACAAACTTTTCCATTTGATTGAATCGTATGCCTGGAAAAGTATCTATGACAATTTAGCTCCTTGCATTTTGGCAATATTATTCTGTATGATTAAACTGATCCCCTGGAGATTATACATACAAATTGAAACTGAAGGTTTTCCCCCCTGGTAACCATAAGTTTGTTTTCTACATCTGTGACTCTATTTCTGTTTTGTAAATAAGTTCATCTGTACCACTTTTTTAGATTCCACATATAAGTGATATCATATGATATTTGTCTTTCTCTGTCTGACTTACTTCACTCAGTATGCCAAGGAGGAAAAGGGGGGAGGGATAAACTGGAATACTGGGATTGACATATATACACTACTATATGTAAAATAGATAACTAATAAGGACCTACTGTATAGCACAGGGACCTCTGCTCAATACTCTGTAATGACCGATCTGGGAAAAGAATCTAAAAAAGGGTGGATATATGTATGTATATAACTGATTCACTCTTCTGTACAGCAGAAACTAACACAACATTGTAAATCAACTATACTCTAATAAAAATCAATTAAAAAAAAACAACTCAAGGTGTTAAACATATATTAACCCACTGACTCCAGGCAGCAGTGCTATTAAAAGCCACTAACTGCCACAAAAATAAAGGCTAATTCATTCATGAATATTTGTTATTCAAATGCAGGATATATATACTTAAAATACATACTCTACTTCTTGATGATGTATTAGATTAAATAGCAGGAATTGAGAATATATGTGAAAGCATTTTATAACATAAAAACTATGTAAATCAATGTTACTACTATTTATTTTTATTTAACATTATGTCCTTAAAGATGAAAAAAATAGTACTTCTTGTTCAGTGGTGTAGATACATGCAACTGTTCTCCTTGAAAGTGATTATTTTACTCTTTGTCTCTCCAAAGGATAATTTGTACCCAGGATCACAAGGAAGGCTATTAACAATGAAGAGATCCAAGGTGTACACTACAACCTCACCTTTCCACAGACATTACCTTAACTGAGGGTTCTGCCATGGGACCGGTCAGAACCAAAAATATGGTTACATCCTTCAACCCTTTATAGGATGACCTTGGGTGGTATGGCATTCATATTTCCAGGGCCTGGACCTGAGTAGACAGCTTAGGAATGAAAATAGTTTAGTCTTTAGGATTTTTTACCCACATGATCATCTGGACTAAACTATAGTTGAATAGATCCAATTTAGTCAGAACCAAACTAATTAGTATAGATGGATAACTAAGCTTTAAAGTGATATGCAAAATAGAAGAAGCCATGATCATTTCCATGTTTCTCAAAATCATCCCCTTTTTGGTCTGCTTACCCAGCCTGGGTGATGTTATAGTATTTACATTGATCTTCTCATTGCAGGGCTGAAGGTGGCATGGCCTGTATGCTGCAGGTTTTTCTGAAGAAAAACATTCATTTCCATGTCTTCCTGTGATCTTATGCATGCACTGAATAACACGGGACTGCATTCCTTTGCCACAGGTAATTGAGCACTAGGAGAGATAACAAGGTTTTGTTAACTGTTCTTTTTGTTGTTTCCTTTTTCTAGGCTGTGAGCCACCTTCTCCTTATATTTGCTAAAATTGAACATGAGCCACAACATCCAGGGTTAATGTAAAACATGGGTCAGAAATGTTGTTGCTCATAACTTGGGCACCAGTGCTGTTCAGAATATCTAGCTGACCTAAGGCGGAGCTTTGGACAATGAAGGACATAGGCGATTAAAAAAATTTACAGCAGAAATTAACACAACATTGTAAATCAACTATACTTCAATAAAATTAAAAAAAAAAAAGTTGAAGAGTATGACTTGGGAAAGAGAGTGGGTGATACCAGTAAGTAATGAACTTGGGCGGACAGTTTTTAAAGCTTTAATATCCAGTTTGCAACAAATAATTGATTCACTGTTCTTTAATTTAGTCATTGATGCTCGAGAGTTAGATATGCCCAACTGTGGAGCCAGATCCTCGTTATAGCCTTTTAATGTACTCATCCACTCCATTTGCTCTGGCCTTAAAATGTTTATTAAGAATATCAGGGCTTCCCTGGTGGCGCAGTGGTTGAGAATCTGCCTGCTAATGCAGGGGACACGGGTTCGAGCCCTGGTCTGGGAGGATCCCACATGCCGCGGAGCAACTAGGCCCGTGAGCCACAATTACTGAGCCTGCGCGTCTGGAGCCTGTGCTCCGCAACAAGAAAGGCCACGATAGTGAGAGGCCCGCGCACTGCGACGAAGAGTGGCCCCCGCTTGCCGCAACTAGAGAAAGCCCTCGCACATAAACAAAGACCCAACACAGCCAAAAATAAATTAATTAATTAAAAAAAAAAAAAAAAAGAATATCAACATGAAAAAAAAAAAAAAAAGAATATCAACATGGCTGGGGGCTTCCCTGGTGGCGCAGTGGTTAAGAATCTGCCTGCCAATGCAGGGGACACGGGTTCAAGGCCTGGTCCGGGAAGATCCCACACACCGTGGGCCGTGGAGCAACTAAGCCCGTGTGCCACAACTACTGAGCCTGCGCTCTAGAGCCCGTGTGCCACAACTACTGAAGCCCGTGCGCCTAGAGCCCGTGCTCTGCAACGAGAAGACACCACAATGAGAAGCCTGCGCACCGCAATGAACAGTAACCCCCGCTCGCTGCAACTAGAGAAAGCCTGTGCGCAGCAACAAAGACCCAACGCAGCCAAAAATAAATACATAAAATAAATGAATTTATTAAAAAAAAAAGAATATCAACATGGCTTATCAACCTGATGTGTTATTGAAATAACTGCTATGACTTCGCAGATTACATGACATCCAAAATTGTGCAAATAATATTTGATAATCTGTATTTTTCTAATAAGATACCCTTTTAATGGATTCCTTGTATTTCAGCTAAATGTAGCTTGTCTTCATTTGTAAGATATTTCAGAGAACATATTTAACTTACAATGTTTGTTTATTAAAGAAGTCTCTTGGGCCCATATATATATATCACTAGATTTAATTTGTTACACAAATAAACTGATGTTGAGTTGAATGAGAAAATACAATTATTTTATGGTATCAAAATTACATGTGGGAGAGGGAATGTTCTTGTGTTTCTGAAAATAGTAATTTATTTACTAGTTACACTATTTTCTATGTGGTAAAGATTTAGCCATATCTGGCTAAACAGTTCTAAAAAACTTAGAACTCTTTATAGAGATGATCTCGGTGTATTCTATTTGAAAATTGGTAAATACTTTCTGATTGTCACCTTTTAGATATGCAGGCACAAGGTTTGTAATGTTTGTTCCCCTTTGTATCTGACCAAGTCATTGTTAGGATTGCATTTTCTTTGTAAGAATTTTCAGTTCTTCCTTTACTATCATCTTGGGTCCCCTGCTCTTCTTATTTTCATTAGCACAAGAAGTATTCTACACAAACCCTTGACACCTCAAATCTGTCTGCTCCTGTTTACTTTGTCTTTAGCTCCCAGCCTTCCAGTCAATCCCAAATATTAACACAGAAGATGTATTCTTTTAAAATTGCTTTATATATATATAAAATCTCCTTGGAAAAAACTTCAGTTACTGAGTTCCCCATTGTCTAAGAGATAAAGCCCAGTATCCCCAAATCTCCAGGCTGGCATTTATCTAGCTCCTCAAACAATTTTCCACCTCTCTGCTTTAGGGATCATTTGCTCTATAAAACACTAATCATGCCCATGCACTTTCTACTCTCACAATTACAACTGTGCCTAGCCTCTTTTCAAATCACAATCTCAAATCCACTACTTCCACGAAGTGGTCCACAATTATCCCAACTACTTATGCATATTTATACAACATTTATGCTTCAAAACCATATATCCATCCATCTGAGGCTACCCCTTAGAATCACTTGGAGAAAAAAAATTTTTAACTATAGATTTTAAGGCCTAGAATTTCTAAGTCAGGAAACAGATTGAGTCTGGGAATATACATTAAAAAAAAAAAAAGTATCTAGGTGATTCTGCTGCACAGCCTGAGTTTGGAAACTACTGGTCAATAGCATGTGTTCTGCATTTAATGTAGGCCAGTGTGTATTACTTTTTATCTTTGATTAGTATCTTTTCATGTATCTAGTTTGTCTCTTGGTAAATCTCTTGAAATTAGGCTCACTGTCATATCACTTTCAGTAATAAAACCTACATATCAGGTATGAAAATAGCTTACTAAGAATAATACAATTTTATGTGCATGCTATTAACATGCATCTACTTTATAGATGACTGATCTTTCTAAATTTTATTCTGTAAATACTTCTGCATATAACCCTCCTTGTATCTGATGAATTCTTAGCTTTATGTAAACAGCAGATTAAAGAACAACAACTGGGATATTACATGCCTTTAAATCTGATTTTTTTTTTTTCTTGTTAACTTCTATAGGATCTAAATGTTTCCAGTTCAGTTTAAGCTTTATTATAACTTAAACAATATTGTAAGAGGAGTAACTGTTTGACATGGTCTTTCCCCCTTGGAAGTATGTATCTTAGTATCACTCAATAGAATGGATATAAGTATTTAAATATAGACACCATGCTTCTTAGGACTATTTTCAGGAAAATTCAGAACAGTTAAACTAAAAACTTTTAAGGGGTTAAGTGTATGTGGAAAAATATTCTAGTATCTACTCCTAAAATTTTGGGAGACCTTGGAAGTAATCACAATATTTGAGAAACAAAAAGAACAATGGGAGTTTTATAATAGACGAACTCATTTTGATGCAATAGAGAAGGTTCTCAATCATATGTCAAAGAAGCCTAGTAATCAATCACAGACTATTCCCAATACTTTCAGCTAATCTTAAATCAACTCCAAAGGACATGTGTTAACCAAAGTAACGTCATTTTTCAGGATTACAAAGTAACTATAGATACATGATAACTCAGAATACATAATTTTAGCAGATAATGGCTGAAGAGTGCCTTCCATAAAAATTTTTTTTAAATTAAGAGAAAAAAAATCATTTAATTAAAATGGTATCATTCCTGCCTTTGAAACTAATGGAATAAGCTTTATTATGAAATTAGTCTAATAGCCCTAGAATCTAATTTTCATTAGAATACTTTAATAATAAAAATAACAAGCTTTTACTAATAATTATGTTCTTTATAAAATACACAGTGGTAAAAATTTTATTACAAATGTGTGAAAAATAAACAGATATTTGAAATGGAACAACTGAAATCCCAAAGTATCTTCTAAACTATTCCTTACTCTAAGATACCTCTAAATAATTGGATATTTCTCAAATCACATCACTATCATTAAAGACAGACAGACATTAAAAGAAAAAGTCAAAATAATTCTGGCTTGAAATGACGAGACCTGGGCTCTAATACTATCTCTAGAACCTAATGTACCTGGGACTTAGTTCTCCTTTTTGTAAAGCAACGCATTGTAGTAGATCATAGCTACACTTTCAGGTCTAAATTACTACAAAAGGAAAAATTCCAAATAACTTATTATTAAAAGTCACTGTAGTCAGGCAATTTTTAAGTGGTGACACTGCATAAAAGTAAAGATGCTAATTTCATTATCTAATTATTCACTATGCTACCCAACAATGGTATGATAGGCGTCTATTAAATGAAATCTCAAAATTATAGTTTTTTGAATGTTTCAGAATATTCAATCATTTATTGGCTTTTCAAATATTTACTGATCACCCATCATGTTCAGGATCCTGTGCAGAAGCTAAAAGCAGCAGAAATTATTAATACTATGGGGCTGGTACTTTATTCAATAAACTTTACAACAAAACGCAATGATCTAAAATAGATGGAGTTAGATTACGAAACATTGTGGAAGATGGGCAATTTCACCCATTCTTAGCCAAGTGTTTAATATTTTAAATAATCAGTTGTACTATGGAACCAGTTTGTTGCTTTAGGATCAAAGGGAACCAATAATATTACTTCTGAAAGCTTTCACTCCATACAATACTAATAGTAGTTAGCACTTACTTAGTATTTATTATATGCCAGGTACTGTGTTAGAGGTTACATTTATTTTAATATCTCATATGAAGCCAATGAGTACTATTATTATTCCTTTTACACAGATGAGAAAATAGAGGCTCAAATAAGTGAAACAAAGTGCCCACAGTTTTATAGCTAAGAAGTGGTGGTACTGGAGTTTGAACCCACATGTACTAAATTCAAAGACTGGACACTTACACCTTACTTGATACTAGAAGATTGCTAATATTTCTCTTTATGTTAACAGTTAAAAATCTTCTCTTTTCCCCTATCCTGCCAAATAACCCCTTATCCCCATATCTCACTCTTAACCTAAAACTAACGAATTAGAAGGCCTTTTTGGTTTTGTTTTACTATAACTCAGGCTACGTGGTATGAGATAAACTCTTTCGCCCTAAGGACAATTCACAAGCATGCTTTATCTTTAGATAGAGTGATCATAGAATTTATCGTCCAAATCAGGGCACTTGTGAAAGAAGTTGCCGATAATTATTCCTAGACTACGGGCATAAAAGGGGACTGTCCTGGGTAATCTGGGACACGCTGTCACACTATGTAGACAACTTACTGATAGATCTATATATTACATGATAAACACAAATGAACGGACACACAAAATACCTATTATATTCCAGGCACTATCTAATATGCTTTTACACATAATGTCTTGGTTAATCTTCCTCATAACCCTAATTATTTTACAGATGGCAAGAGTAAGGCTCACAGAGACTATTTCATTCATTCATTCAACAAATATTTACCGAAACTCTACAATGTACCAAATACTGTTCTGGATACAGGGAAGTGATAGTAAACAAAATAGACAAAAATATGTGCCTTTAAGGAGTTTACACTGTTATACTGGAGAGCAAAAAGGTCAAGAATTAAAATACATTGTATATTAGATATTGACAAGTGCTATGGAAAAAATTAAAGCTGGGAAGGAGGACTGGGAAAATTTGGGGTATGGGGTTTAGCAATTCATATGGGATGATCAGGAAAGGACTCATGGAGAAGGTGACAAAGACTTGAAGGAGAAACAAATGCACATCTTTGGATTCCAATACAATGTTCTTTCCACTGTGTCTTTACAGATCTTGGATCAAATTCAATGGCTTTCTCTCCCCTTCCTCCCTCCCTCTCTTCCTTCCTTCCTTCCTCCAGTCCTCCCGCCCTCCCTTCCTTCTTCCCTTCTGTCTTTTTTCTAATACATTTTAAACCTTGCTCTTCACATATGTACTAAGTTAAAAAATATTTGAAACATGGCAGCACTACAGACCTCCACTAAAGGACCAAATGCTAAAATGTCAACATCAATTTGCCAGCAACTGGTAAAAAAAAACATAGGGTGCACCAGATAACTTGCCATTGATCTTTCTTTTACAAGGAAAATTTCCTGACTAAAGTATTTTAATAAGAGAGACCTGTACTGTCTGACAAATAGTCTGTTCCCCAAACAGTTTTAATATTGCCCTGAAGGACCTTTGAAACTAAGCTCCTCACAAACCAATTCCATGAACTAGAAGCCTTTAATTCTGAACAGGAAATGCAATCTTGGTGTACCAGGTTTACTACAGTAAAAAGGGAAATAGTAATCTTTAGAACAAACTTAAGCAGCAAGGCACAAGAAAAACTGATGTTGGTAATCCCTCTTTCCCACCAAAAAATGAGCCCCGAAGGCTCTGAAAATAAAATCTGTTTTGACTCAGTGACATTCATCATTTCAATCTACCTGAGAAAATTATGACCTTCCTTGCACTTGAGTACATGAGTATTATAATATCTTTAGACCATATCGTGATAGATTTCTCTTATAATGGAATAAACCCTTTCTTGACCTGGGACATTAGTGACAATTTCTAAGATTGTATTAAATTATGTCAACCTTAGAGTCTGCATGTCAAACACTAAACATGATAAAGGAAACTTCCTCAATAATTCAAACAGTTTGGACTATTAAAATGATTAGAGAAATAGTTTAGTAAATGAGAACCATGAATACAAATGGTAGCAAATTAGCAAGAAGAAGGTTTTATCCTCTTTTAAAATGAGATATATATGTTATATAACCTTATAACTATTTCCATTATCTAAAACTTCCTTTTTGTCATTCTTACACCACACAATAAGACCTGACTTGCTTTATTTTACCTAAGAAAATTTCATCTAAATAAACTAACTGAAAGGGAAGTCTCTGGGGAAAAATAAGCAATGTCCAAGCTGGTGGAAGGGTACAGTAGACGTTTACCTAACTCAGATGTTTATAATATTCTAAAAATGGCCAAGGAGGATCTGGTGATATATATAGATGTGAACTCTTGGAAAGTTATATTTACTAAGGTAATGGTAGCTCTGAGTGGGCAGGGTTTGCCAGTACTGGTAAAGGCAGGTTAAGATGCTAGAATGATTTGGCAAATTTGTGGACTGGCCTAAATGTGAACAAATGAGGGACATAGAAAAAAATGTAGGAAAAAAATTGCACTCAAAAAATTCTTAACAAATTCTCAACTGAGGCATTGTCATAGAAACAAAGGAATGAAATGAACTCTGAATGGCTGTTAAGTCCATCTCATGGACAAGCCAAGATGTGGAATCCTTTCTTCCACCACAAAGGATGGATGAGTGGTGAGGCACTGCCCAAAAAGCAAACTGCAGTAAGAAACTGACCATGGAAATTTCACACCTGACAGTATTATTTATGGCATTAATAGACAGTGTTGCTAAGATCTTGGTTTAATACTTGGAAAAATATGTAAACACCTTATACTAGGTGTTCAAGGAAAGGCCATTTATCTTGAGACATTTTATTGATGTTATAATTCCATTATGTTCAAAGGCAGTGAGTGTGTGCTATAAAATAACTGTGGCCCAATGAAACTCTTTAAGTTTTCAAGTCTAATCTGATGCACTGAGGATAATTAGGTCTTAAATATCACAATGGTATAAATACATTTTTGATGGATCATATAAACATATAAGGGATGAGTGTATTCTGTTACTAAATTTTCATTATATTATATAGAAATATTCATTTCACGATAGATTTGAATATGTTTATCAAGAATATGTATCTTTTAAAAATAATCTACATGTATTGTTCCCCAAAGTTTCTATGAATACCACAATGCTTAGAGGCATACATCCACTAAATACTAGTGAATAATAGCAAACATGCTCTGTAATACATTGACATGGGTAAAACATGTTTAATTCAAAGAAAAAAGGCTGCACAGGCACCAATAAATAGCTATCTACAAGTTTATAAAGTGCCCAATGAGGGACAAAAATAGTGAACACGATTTTAGGAGGTTCTCAAAACTCGTCCATAGTACCACTTGAATCCACTTTTGTAAAGTGCAAAATTATCTTCCTGTCACTGAAAATTCATGAATCATGTAGGAATATCCACAAGGGCTCATGATATAATCTACGTGGTATGATGTCTCTGTCAAATTCACCGAAGAACACTGCTGTCTTTTTGTCTAAGAAGTAACCTAGGTACTTCTGGACAACTTAATTTCACTTAAGAACCCTTTAAAAATGGGATATCCATAAATATCTCTTAACTACTCTCCTATTTAGAGAAGAGACGCTAATTATTTCCACTGACCTCTGATTCTTGCACTGCTTCTGTGCTCCATGGGTTCTGAGATCAAGTAGATCTATTCTGCATATGTGATTTTCAGCATGGAGCTACAAGATACTTCCACATCTAGTCTTAGGTATTGGGATCCTATGGTAAAATGCCAAATCTTAAAATTACTGGTTAAATATTAGTTTCTACCTTTCCTTTCAGGACTTCAGAATAATCAGATAGATACTGTTTGGTGCTAGTTAGTTACTCGGAATATTTAGATAACCCAGGTTTGGGAACCAATTGGGACACTATGGTATAAGTAAATGTGTACACTTAGGTTAAATAATCAACTAGTTTGGCAGTGAGTTTATGGAATTATCAATCTGTGCATGTTAAACTCTAAAGTTAAATTGTAAAACTCTTCAAGCTTAAATCCTGTAAAATGTCCTCTTAAACATTATACCAAAGAGGCAGAAAGCCCGAAAGTAAAAATACTACTGTACAGTATTTATTTGGAGTTTTATTGGATAACAAACATAACTAAACTAGTTTGCTTTTAAATTCCTTGAAAAAAAACCCCCAAATTTCAGTGTATTTGGGGGTTAAAAATAATAATTCTCACACTTGGCCAGGACAGAGATTACCCGAGATTCCTTCCTTCTAGACTGTGCCAAAGATATATATTTTGGAGAGAATGTGTATTCTCCAGGCCAACAGCTAAGGAAGGCTCTGTAATGCTTTACTCATTTCCAGCTGGCCTCTGTAAGAAATAGGAATTCCTAAATTAAGAGAAAATTGTCACTGGCAAAGTTCAATTTTTTTTAACCAATATAATAGACAGTCTTCTAGAACCTGATATAATTCGTAATGATAAGTGCCAATCTATAACAAGGTTAACAGCATTGACTTGGATAATTTGTCTTTGGGAGTAAATGGATTATTCCAAAGTGGTTTAACAAGAGTGAAGTAGCATTCACAGTGGAGAGTGGACCTCATAAGGAAACTAAATGATGATTTCTACTGGAAATTATTAGCACAGCATTCCTATTCATTTATGTATATGTTTGGCAGTTCCATCTTTAAACTTTTTAATAAAGTGAGTGTGAAACAAGCATACTAAGGAACAAAAGTTAGCTTTGTTTTGCAAGATTTGCTGTTTGTTTTGGTCAGGGTTGCAGCATCTTTTTAAAGTAGTTCATCTGCTTAATTTAACACATGGGTATTTGGAATTGAATCTATTCCTAGAGGTCAGACATTGAGGATTTTTAGCATATGTCTTTAGTTAAATATTTGTTTGGTTCTACAGTTCAAACTATTTTTGTCTCTTTAATGAAAATGTTTGCATATAGTTACTGCAAATCAAGGAAATGTGTGTGGCAAAAATCAAGCAGAGTGCTTATGAATGATTAGCAGAGAACTGAATACGTTATGAAAGGTCATAATAATCCCCCCAATCATTTTTTATATCAAAGTACACACTGATCACCACAAAGATGGAATAAAAAAAAGATGCTTTGCATTAAGAAGCAATTAAACACTAAGTTTTGGGCACATTTGCAATTCTGTCAGTGCTGAGCCTATGAATCATAGGATGTTACAGAGGTGAAAAAAGACTATCAAGACATTTCTATTTTATCACTATCATCCCAGTGAAACATCTTCCCACCAGGGACACTGTTTGGAAAGACAGTTATTGAATTTCCTTTTCAAATAAGATACTTTCCAGGTCTAGTCCAACAATTCTATGTCAGAAATGGATCAGATCCTTCTGTGGCCATGTTAGAGAAGTGTGTGTTTTTGTTTTGCTTTTAATAAATAAACTCTTGATTTAAAACAGCACAGAGAGCATTATATAACTACTTTTAACTTATTCCAACCTGAAATAAACCAAGTATTTGTTAGTTCACAGAGAAAATTCTTAAGTGTGCTTTGCGTCCGTCTGCTGCTTTTCTTCTAGGTTAGATAACTGCTCTCTAACCTGTCAGGTATTCCAGCCAAATGAATTCCAGAAAATGCAAAAGAAGTCTGCCAGCTTCCTTGAACCTCAATCTTAAGCATCCTTTAGGCTTAAATAGCATGTTACTCAAATAAGGGTGGATTTACTTTTTTAAAAGAAAAATCACATTTTTAAGTAGTTTGATATACCATACAGGAAAAGGTCAAGGGAGTCATATGTTTACATAAAATTATATCAATTACCTTAATTTTCCTGGAGAAAGATAAGCTAGTTACTAATTTTTTGTGGTAAATTATATGAAACACTGTAGTTGTTATAGAACCAGAGTCAGAAAAATAAAATGGGCCACAATAAAAGAAGTACAATGCTTACATGTATCATACATTTTTGCTTACTTGTTGAAGAAGTTTAAGCAGTCATTTATTCAATAAATATCACTGCATGTCATGCAATGGTCCGGTCACTCAGACAGAGGAGTGAGAAGGGTAAAAGGGTTAAGACAATCTTAACGAAACAGCAAAAATATAAGGCAATAAGTAATTGAGAGAAATTAATGTAGTCAATAAGTGCAGACAGATTCTGTCATTTACTGGGGAAATTAGGTACTTGAGCTGGCCCTTAAAGGACTTGGATGGCTGTAAAAAACACATTCTAGGCAAAGAGAAGTGTATAAACAAAGACATGGAGATTGTAGAAGTACAAACTGCTCAGGCCTGAGCTTAGTGGAGATACTGAATTAATGAGAATAATGAGACAATTCTCAAAAGGCAGGTTAAGACCAGAATATAGAAAGCTTTGAATGCCAGAGTTAGTATCTGGTAGTTGACAGTATAGCCAGTGACAATTCTCTGAAATTGTTTGAACTATAGGATAGAGTGGTGAAGCCATCCACCTATATGGGGGTAAGGAAGCACATTAGAAATTGTTACTCTAGTCCTGGTGAAAATATAAGAAGGACTGCAGTATTATATTGGGAGTGAAGAGCAACCCAGGCAAAACACTACCTGTGTATAGAAGAAAAAGTGCCAAGGACAGCTTCTACTTGGGTATCTGGGAAGATGGTATTAACATTTTTCAAGAAAAAGGAAATTGGGAGTGGGATATGGTTTGAGGAAATAAAATGAGGAATGTCACTGGCACAGTCCTATAGCAGCTGACATTTGAGAATAAAGAAATAGGCTCCCCTCAACTCCTTCTGCGTTTCCATTTCATTGAACATTCTTAAGCATACTTTCTTCTCTTGTTTCTCACGACTTTTCCTCCTGTTTCTCTGAATACCCCTTTTTTTGGGTCCTTTTTGCTAGCAGTTGCTTCTTTTCTCACAAGCCTTTAAAGCTGGGAGTTTCTCAGGGCTGCATCTTTTCTTCTCCATCTATACTCCCTTCTCGGGCATGCTTATACTTTAAAATTTAAACACTGCCTAAATGTTGATGATTCCAAAATGTATATTTCCATCCCATTCCTCTCCTCTGACCTATCTACTAGACACCAGTATTTCATTCTTTTATGGGCACGTGAAACAGTCCAAAATAGAATTCATAAACCTTCCCCTCCAACTTGATTCATCTCTAGGCTTTCCTATCTCATATCACAGAACCATTATCCATACAAGTTCTTCAGACCAGAAAGCTAACGTGGGATTCCTCCTAAACACACGAACACCTCCCTCCTTCTCACCTCTCCACAGAAAATCAACCCCACTCCTGTTCATTTTAACCTCATAACAAATTTCTCAAAGCCAACCATTTTGCCCATCTCTATTGATACTACAATACGAATAGTCAGCATTTATTTAGTTACTATGTATCTGATCCTTTGCTAATAATTTTTCATAAATTATTTCATTTGGAATCAGTAACTTATCTGAACAGAAAATTCAGAATTCAAACTCAGGGCTGTCTGACTCCATACTCTGAGTTATCTCACCAATTACCTAACTTATCAAATCCTCTCCCCTTCCTAGAAATTCTATAATATTCTCGTAGCATCTCTCTATATCCATGACATCAATCACTGTTGATACTGCAGCCTGAAAAATGTAAGTATGAAGAAAGTAAGAGTTTTCTTTTAATTTCAGACAAAAACTATTAACCAGTTTATAAAATTAAAAGTTATATATGGATATGGTAGAATTATAAGCATAGAAGTTCCTTTCCTTCAATGTAATTCAGATAAACTGTTCTTTGTATATCTGTGCAGAAAAATTTTAATATGTATAAAAAGAATATATGTAAATATAGTTCACACTATATAACTCTTCTGCATAATATTTACATACTTACTAGTAGTTCTTGGAAAAATTTTCTTATCAGTATGTATATACAAATATATTTTTATAAAGTACAGTATTCCACTGTTTAAATATAGTATTTTGATTTATATAACTAGTTAATGGATATATGGATTGTTTCTAAATTTTTGTTGTTCCAAACAAGGCTGCAATGAGCATCTTCATAAATGCAGTTAGCAAATTATTTGAGAATGTCTGTAAGCAAAAGCTATGGCAACAGAGCTGCTGAGTCCAAGAATGTGTGCATTTCAAAATGAGATATCATTTTTTTCACCTATCAAAATGTTTTTTAAAGAGTTTGATAACATCCAATCTCAGAAGCAGTATGGGAAAACATATGTGGAAGCAACAGGGCAGAATTGAGTAAAATAAACTTCCTCTGTATGGCAGCCCCTGGGTATCCCTCAACCCACTTCTCTCATGTTGCCTCTCTGAGCCCTGAATTTGTGTGAGTGTGTGTGTATTTATTTCTAAACAAGTTTGTTAGTTTTAATTCTTATCCTATATGGACTCGTACATATTTTATATATAGAAAATAAGGTTATATATATATATATAATTTTTTCTAATCTATTCTGCTGTTTGTGTTTTGTCTCCTCAGGTAGATCTTTCCTTTTTAAGTAGCTCAAAATATTTTTCCTTGGTCTATACACATCACTGAAACTGGATTACTTTTACCTGCACAGTTAAGAGTATTTTGAAATTTAGAGAGACTTACAGTTGCTTTGGCACATTTTACAGATGTGGGGATTGAGGTTGGGGGGCCTAAGGAACTGCTCTTCTGCATTCAAGCCCGATGCAGGTTGTGCACTGTGGCTGTGCAGATGCTGGGGTGCCGCCCCGTCAACCTGCAGCAAAACCAGGGACCTGTTTGTGAAAAGATTTTCCCTTTCATTTACGTTTTGTATCCATATGATGCCTTTCTAACTAGCTGATCATTTGCGTATTTGTTCTTGCATTGTATACACGTCTTTCTCAGGGTGTCCTGGTGATCTGGTTATGTCTATCTCTGGATATCCTCTGGTATTTGATGAACATATACTTTACTACATCTAAGTAAAAAACACTCAATGCTAAGACTACTGATTTTAGTTTTATAACAGTCATCAAATTTCATTATATTTTTATGTGAATCCCTCCCCTTGCTCCTACCTATTGAAGTTCAATATCCCCAAAATGAGTTTTCGCACGCTCCATGCTCCATCCCCTATAAAGGATATCAAGAGTAATTTTTAACTCAATGACATTTATTTACTGAATTACTTCTAGGTATGGTTTAGAAGGTGAAATTATAGATGCCCTGGTATGCAGCATGAAAGCACTGATAGCATTATTTTAAGAGTCTAGTGATTTTTCAAGGATCTATTAAGAAGACAGTATTTTTAACCCCTGTGGATTAAAAAAAATTACTTCTCTCACATTTTGCAATCCAAAGGATGTTAAACACATGTTCTTATATCTGCATTTATAACTTAATTATACATACACACGCACATATAAATATATACGTCATATATATATATATATATATATACACACACCCACATACATACGTATACATAGACACTACTTTAATCTCTCTAAATTATACATTTTCTTTAGATAGAAGACATATACACATAGTATGTGTGCCTCATTCTTTTTAAGCTTTTTAATATATTTCTGCTATACCTTTTTAATATATTTCTGCTATGTTCAATCGTATAAGTCAACTGTGTTTGACTACTTTGAGTAATCCAAACACTTTGGAAATTCAATATTTTTATATATCTGGGGCAACAGATACAACTCTCGAGAGATCTTAAAAATAAAAATGATAGCAATGCAAAAAATGTCCCATTCTCTGGCAGTGCAAAGAGACAGAGACAAAACAATTTGATAGCCAACAGTTTAGGGATTATTATGTGTGGTTTAGAAGACAGCTATATTTTTTAGACAGAATGGTGAGTAGCAAGTTGGGTAAATGTTTGGTGTATGTATCTAAACAACATAATAGAAAGTTTTTCTTGAGAAAAACCATCTTACTTATCATTGAGTAATTTCTTTAGAATGAACAGCTTACTCAGAGATAAGTGAATTTTGAAAGTAGATTTTCCTATAATGCAAAATATCTCTTCTTTAGGATATCTTGGGATAGGTTTCCTCAATGTCTGTATGTTTAAAACCAAGGCCACAATCTTTGATTTCTTTGATTTACTGACTGAGCCAACAATGATAGAACTCAGTATGATAGATTCGTATTTGATTATGGGGTAGCTGCTCAAATTTTCCTGTCTTATGAGATTATCTATAACTATAAAAATGATGAGCAGTTACCTTTTCCAAATATCAACAGACTTGTAGATGTAATTAGAAAATAATTCTGAATAGAAATGCTAATCCATCCCAAGAACAGTTTTCTGAATTACAGATTATTTCTGTTTGGTTTCCATCTACAAATTTTCTCTAGTTAGAAAAAAATATTTACAAAACTAGTCTTTGAAATTTAAATAATCTAATGTAAGCTTTCCTAAAGTGTGTTACACTAAATAACAAACTAGCTACATGCTCTGTAAAAGTGATCCTTGGTAAAAGGAAAAAAGAAAAGTGAAATACCATAGCCTCTCTTTGAGATTTGCAGTGTACAGAACAACATTTTCTATTTTTACATTCTAGTAGGATATTTAAGTTGGTTGTTTACTATTACTGCTGATTATTTCTTTAAATTTGACTGGTAAATCCTTCTAACAAGTGATTGAGCTTCCCTCTACTAACCTGTAACAACCCACTTAGTTTAGTTGTATTAAAACCGGTGATCTATACATATCCTCATTTGGATTCTGGAATATACTGCAAGTTTATTTTAATTGGGTTGGGGTATATGCAGCACTGGGTCAGTCCACATATGAAGGAATCCATAGACCTAAGGTCCTAGCTTAGCCATTGGGTAACAAGAAATCCCTCCTTTGCAATTTTTGGATCTGGGTTTTTTTTGTCCCTTTTCATTTAATGCAGAGACACCAGGCTGCAGAGACACATGATTAAAAATGTGGTATTATATAGTCATTTGTTTTAGGATATTCCTGATTGCTTTGATCAAGTTTTGTTTCTTTAAATTTCCTTCAATGATTCCTGAGTTTTCCTTCAGTGAAAATAAACATCTTCTGTGATTATTCATAATTTCCTACCAATGGTAATAAGTCACAATTACCACTCTCCATGTTATTTGGAGGGACAAACTTCTGTGTAGAAAACTGAAGGCAGATCATCAGGCCAAGGACCCTATGAGATTTGGGAACAGCCTATTAACTTACCCAGAATTTTAAATTCACACGATCTGTCTCTCTAAGAATCCACCATAACAAAGAGTAAGAAATAAAAGAATGTTTTTTTCAGGGTCATGTGAAATGGTACAAACCAAACCACTTGTATTGACTGCTGACCAATCTGGATAAAAGTAAAGCTCGAAATAACAGGGTAATAAATCTTCTATTTGTCTTTCTACACTTCAGTATGTCAGTAAAGAGCATTTCATGACATTGTTGTTTCTCTGATCATGCACTTGCCTGTTACGAATTGTTTTAACTTAAGAATTATGCAATATGAGACCACTTTAAGGTTATAAATCTTGGTTACACAAAGCACACTTACAGAACTGGTAAAATTTACATGATAATTTAAAATTCTTTTTGAGCTTCTTTTAAAATATGAGCGTGCTAACTACTCAGGAAAAGGCACACTTATTTTCCCATAGTTATTACAGAGTCCTAGGAAAATATAATACATCAGGTAGATTTCAATACCATCTGAAGTATGTGTATTAAGAAAATTAATTTTACTAGAAACAATCCAGATACATGCAGGTCTTTCATAGTTACAAAAATAAATTATTAAGCAATAAATATGGTTTATTTTGAGTTTTAGCCAAAACATTATATTCAGAGAAAATGCAAAAAATTATTGTAAAATGCCATTTTGAAATCTGTAACTACCTGGAACTAGAAAATCTTCACTACAAGAATGATATCAAAATAAGTAGAATTCCTATTAACTTAAATGCAAGTTTTATAGTTAGAAAACATATATTAGTTTGATACAATTCCCCTATTCATTAGAAAAAAATACCTTAGTTTTTAGATTCCCCTTCTATTCAAATGAATATGCTGTAGATTCCCTTTGCAGGATAAGTTAAAAATGACTCACAATACTGTAAACTTTATATTTACTGCTTCTAAACAAAGTTATACCATACTACCTGTATAATTAAATCATCCAGAATGATTTCTGCTTCCAGCATTATTTTGAATTATATAATTACAAAAGACTCATAATCTCTTATCCAAAAATCTATTAATCATGTCATAATTTGATACATGGCCAAAGCTATTCATTTCCTAGAATTTTAAAAGACTAAATTAAGTCCAAATTATAGTGTATGAATGGAATCTAAGAATTAACCAAGGATTTTGTGTGGTTCCAAGGTGCTCTGTTTGTCTTTAAAATTCACTTGAATAAGTATAAACCACTTGTTAATACTGCACAGAAAAGTTAACTCTATAAAAGCTTCATGAAGGACCAAATTCTGTGTAATAGATAAAACAACACTCCTTTATTTGCTCCTCTATTGGCCTCCAATAACGAAAACAAGAAGTTGTAGAAGTTCACATAAAGGCAGAAAGGTCAAGTTCAGCCAGAAAATATATGGCATATCATTAAACATAAGAGGCTATGTTATTTTTCAAATCAGTGTTCTCTGCTTAGGACAGCTTAAATGAGTAAATACAGACTTATAATGCCAGGAAACAGATGGGTCATGTTTTGCTCTCCCAGGAAAGACCCTAAGGCCATATCTATATCAGAATGTGGCATATGATTATTTCAACAGTTAACTCAAGCCAGAGCAAAGCAACCACATTGCTTTTGTCCTGTTTTTGCCAACTTTCTAGTCTCAATGAAATAAACACTAGCATTGTTTAATAAAGGCTGTATTATATCTACTTAGAAATCAGAGTTAACAATTATATGATGGGAGATTTTTCTCTTTGAGTATATCTATAATCTTCCCTGTCAAGCTGAGAGCAATTTTCCCACTGTTTACACAAAACCACCAAAACATAAGTGTTAGAAATCACATAGGCTGATACAAATGCAGTAAACAGTTTGAGGCATAAGCCATATTCTTAGTAAGCCTCCATTTAGCTAGTATTACCTTGGCTCAAGTGGTCAATGGCTTTTAGACAGTGCGAAAATCTGAGAATATACATGTTTTAACTGATTCTCTAGTGATTCATCCATATTATTGAGGGAGGAACAGAATTTCAGAGCTAGACCTTATGGATAGCCCATTGAATAATTCTGATTAAAGCCAACCCAGGGCTTAATTTTAAGTCCATTTAGGTTTACCAAGAGTTTAAAAATATCAGTAGAATTTGAATGAAACTGACAGATTAGTTGACTTCAGAGGAGCATAGAAATCGACCCACAATTGCACCCATCTTGTTGCTATTTTTATTCCAGGAACACAGCTGATAAGAATAAGAGATTGATGTGTTTCTTCTGACCATGAATACTTTAATCACTGAAACTTATTAATAATCACAGCACTATTCCTTTTCTCTATAATTATTTTGGACTGGTCTTCATCTTAATATGAAAGTGATAACTTAGGAGTAAAACAGGAGGGGAGAAATCAATAAAGTTCACATGGAGCCACTGGCTTTAATTTGTGCATGCCATTAGAATCTGTTATGTTGAGAACTCAGAAGGAGAAAACAGCTTTAAGGAAAAGACCAGACATATTCATATAAAGAGAATAGAAAATGCAACATAACTGGATATCCTACATAAGCAAACAAACAAACAAACACACCAACAAACAAAGGTTAAAAGTCATGGAGTAAGACTGGTTCAAGATGGCAGAGTAGAAGGACATGCGCTCACTCCCTCTTGCAAGAGCACTGGAATCACAACTAACTGCTGAACAATCATCAACAGGAAGACACTGGAACTCACCAAAAAGATACCCCACATCCAAAGACACAGGAGAAGCCACAATGAGATGGTAGGAGGGGTGCAATCACAATAAAATCAAATCCCGTAACCACTGGGTGGATGACTCACAAACTGGAGAACAATTATACCACAGAAGCCCACCACTGGAGTGAAGGTTCTGAGCCCCACATCAGGCTTCCCAACCTGGGTGTCTGGCAACAGGAGAAGGAATTCCCAGAGAATCAGACTTTGAAAGCTAGCGGAATTTGACTGCAGGACTTTGACAGGACTGGGGAAAACAGAGACTCCACTCTTGGAGGGCACACACAAAGTAGTGTTCATATCAGTACCCAGGGAGAAGGAGCAGTGACCCATAGGAGACTGAACCAGATCTACCTACCTGCTAGTGTTGGAGGGTCTCCTGCAGAGGCGGGGGCTGGCTGTGGCTCACTGTGGGGACAAGGACACTGGCAGCAGAAGTTCTGGGAAGTACTCCTTGGCATGAGCCCTCCCAGAGTCTGCCATTAGCCCCACCAAAGAGCCTGTAGTCTCCAGTGCTGGGTCACCTCAGGCCAAACAACCAAAAGGGAGGGAAACCAGCCCCAGCAATTAGCAGACAAGCAGTTTAAAGTTTTACTGAACTCTGCCCACCAGAGCAACACCCAGCTCTACCCACCACCAGTCCCTCCCATCAGAAAGCTTGCACAAGCCTCTTAGATACCCTCATACACCAGAGGGCAGACAGCAGAAGCAAGAATAACTACAATCCTGCAGCCTGTGGAACGAAAACCACATTCACAGAAAGACAGACAAAATGAAAAGGCAGAGGACTCTGTACCAGATGAAGGAAGAAGATAAAACCCCAGAAAAACAATGAAATGAAGTGGAGATAGGCAACCTTCCAGAAAAAGAATTCAGAATAATGATAGTGAAGATGATCCAGGACCTCGGAAAAAGAACGGAGGCAAAGATCGAAAAGATGCAGGAAATGTTTAACAAAGACCTAGAAGAATTAAAGAAAAAACACTTAGAAGAGTTAAAGAACAAACAAACAGAGATGAATGACACAATAACTGAAATGAAAAATACACTAGAAGGAATCAATAGCAGAATAACTGAGGCAGAAGAACGGATAAGTGACCTGGAAGACAGAATGGTGGAATTCACTGCCGCAGAACAGAATAAAGAAAAAAGAATGAAAAGAAATGAAGACAGCCTAAGAGACCTCTGGGGGCAACATTAAATGCAACAACATTCGCATTATAGGGGTCCCAGAAGGAGAAGAGAGAGAGAAAGGACCCGAGAAAATATTTGAAGAGATTATCATTGAAAACTTCCCTAACATGGGAAAGGAAACAGCCACCCAAGTCCAGGAAGCGCAGAGAGTCCTATACAGGATAAACCCAAGGAGAAACACGCCAAGACACACAGTAATCAAATTGACAAAAATTAAAGACAAAGAAAAATTATTAAAAGCAACAAGGGAAAAACGACAAATAACATACAAGGGAACTCCCATAAGGTTAACAGGTGATTTCTCAGCAGAAACTCTACAAGCCAGAAGGGAAGGCATGATATATTTAGAGTGATGAAAACGAAGAACCTACAACCAAGATTACTCTACCCGACAAGGATCTCACTAAGATTCGATGGAGAAATCAAAAGCTTTACAGACAAGCAAAAGCTAAGAGATTTCAGCAGCACCAAACCAGCTCTACAACAAATGCTTAAGGAACTTCTCTAAGTGGGAAACACAAGAGAAGAAAAGGACCTACAAAAACAAACCCAAAACAATTAAGAAAATGGTATTAGGAATACATATATTGATAATTACCTTAAGCGCTCCAACCAAAAGACACAGGCTCACTGAATGGATACAAAAACAAGACCCATATAAATGCTGTCTACAAGAGAACCACTTCAGACCTAGGGACACATACAGACTGAAACTGAGGGGATGGAAAAAGATATTCCATGCAAATAGAGATCAAAAGAAAGCTGGAGTAGCAATACTCATATCAGATAAAATACTTTAAAATAAAGAATGTTACAAGAGACAAGGAAGGACACTACATAATGCTCAAGGGATAAATCCAAGAAGAAGATATAACAATTATAAATATATATGCACCCAACATAGGAGCACCTCATTACATAAGGCAAATGCTAACAGCTATAAAAGAGGAAATCGACAGTAACACTGTAATAGTGGGGGACTTTAACACCTCACTTACACCAAAGGACAGATCATCCAGACAGAAAATTAGTAAGGAAACACAAGCTTTAAATGACACAATAGACCAGATAGATTTAATTGATATTTATAGGACATTCCATCCGAAAATAGCAGATTACACTTTCTTCTCAAGTGCACATGGAACATTCTCCAGGATAGATCATATCTTGGGTCACAAATTAAGCCTCGGTAAATTTAAGAAAATTGAAATCATATCAAGCATCTTTTCTGACCACAACGCTATGAGATTAGAAATCAATTACAGGGAAAAAAATGTAAAAAACACATACACATGGAGGCTAAACAATACGTTACTAAATAACCAAGAGATCACTGAAGAAATCAAAGAGGAAATCAAAAAATACCTAGAGACAAATGACAACAAAAACATGATGATCCAAAACCTATGAGATGCAGCAAAAGCAGTTCTAAGAGGGAAGTTTATAACAATACAATCTTACCTCAGGAAACAAGAAAAATCTCAAATAAACAATCTAATCTTGCACCTAAAGGAACTAGGGAAAGAAGAACAAACAAAACCCAAAGTCAGTAAAAGGAAAGAAATCATAATGATCAGAGCAGAAATAAATGAAATAGAAACAAAGAAAACAATAGCAAAGAGCAATAAAACTAAAAGCTGGTTCTTTGAGAAGATAAACAGAATTGATAAACTGTTAGCCAGACTCATCAAGAGGGAGAGGACTCAAATCAATAAAATTAGAAATGAAAAAGGAGACGTTACCACAGACACTGCAGTAATACAAAGCATCATAAGAGACTACTACAAGCAACTCTGTGCCAATAAAATGGACAACCTGGAAGAAATGGACAAATTCTTTGAAAGGCATAAACTTCCAAGACTGAACCAGGGAGAAACACAAAATATGAACAGACCAATCACAAGCAATGAAATTGAAACTGTGATTAAAAATCTTCCAACAAACAAAAGTCCAGGACCAGATGGCTTCACAGGTGAATTCTATCAAACATTCAGAGACGAGCTAACACCCATCCTTCTTAAACTCTTCCAAAAAATTGCAGAGGAAGGAACACTCCCAAACTCATTCTACAAGGCCACCATCACACTGATACCAACATCAATCAAAGATACTACAAAAAAAGAAAACTACAGACCAATATCACTGATGAGTATAGATGCAAAAATCCTCAACAAATACTCACAGACAGAACCCAACAAGACAAATAAAGGATCATACACCATGATCAAGTGGGATGTATCCCAGGGATGCAAGCATTCTTCAGTATATGCAAATCAATCAATGTGATATACCATATTAACAAATTGAAGGATAAAATCCATATGATCATCTCAATAGATGCAGAAAAAGCTTTTGACAAATTTCAACACCCATTTATGATAAAAACTCTCCAGAAAATGGGCATAGAGGGAACCTACCTCAACATAATAAAGGCCATATATTACAAACCCACAGCAAATATCATTCTCAGTGATGAAAAACTGAAATCATTTCCTCTAAGATCAGGAACAAGACAAGGATGTCCACTCTTGCCACTATTATTCATCATAGTTTTGAAAGTCCTAGCCACGGCAATCAGAGAAGAAAAAGAAATAAAAGAAATACAAATTGGAAAAGAAGAAGAAAAACTGTCAGTGTTTGCAGATGATATGATACTATACACAGATAATCCTAAAGAAGCCACCAGAAAACTACTAGAGCTAATCAATGAAATTGGTAAAGTTGCAGGATACAAAGTTAATGTACAGAAATCTCTTGCATTCCTATACACTAACAACGAAAGATCAGAAAGAGAAATTAAGGAAACAATCCCATTCACCACTGCAACAAAAAGAATAAAATACCTAGGAATAAACCTACCTAAGGAGGTAAAAGACCTGTACTCAGAAAACTATAAGACACTGATGAAGGAAATCAAAGATGACACAAACAGATGGAGAGGTACACCATGTTCTTGGATTGGAAGATCAATGTTGTGAAAATGACTACACTATCCAAAGCAATCTATAGATTCAATGCAATCCCTATCAAATTACCAATGGCGTTTTTTTACAGAACTAGAACAAAAAATCTTAAAATTTGCATGGTGACATAAAAGACCCCGATAAGCCAAAGCAATCTTGAGGGAAAAAAACGGAGCTGGAAGAATCACACTCCCTGACTTCAGACTATACTACAAAGCTACAGTAATCAAGACGGTATGGTACTGGCACAAAAACAGAAATATAGATCAACGGAACAGGATAGAAAGCCCAGAGATAAACCGACGCAGCTATGGTCAACTAATCTATGACAAAGGAGGATATACAATGGAGAAAAGACAGTGTCTTCAATTAGTGTTGCTGGGAAAACTGGACAGCTACATGTAAAAGAATGAAATTAGAACACTCCCTAACACCATACACAAAAATAAACTCAAAATGGATTCGAGACTTAAATGTAAGACTGGACACTATAAAACTCTTAGAGGAAAACTTAGGAAGAACACTCTTTGACATAAATCACAGCAAGATCTTTTTTGACCCACCTCTTAGAGTAATAGAAATAAAAACAAAAATAAACAAATGGGACCTAATGAAACTTAAAAGCTTTTGCACAGCAAAGGAAGCTATAAACAAGACGAATAGACAACCCTCAGAATGGAAGAAAATATTTGCCAAAGAATCAACAGGCAAAGGATTAATCTCCGAAATATATAAACAGCTCATGAAGCTCAATATTAAAAAACCATACAACCCAATCACAAAATGGGCAGAAGACCTAAATAGATATTTCTCCAAAGGAGACATACAGATGGCCAAGAGGCACATGAAAAGCTGTTCAACTTCACTAATTATTAGATAAACGCAAATAAAAACTACAATGAGGTATCACCTCATACCAGTTAGAATGGGCATCATCAGAAAATCTACAAACAACAAATGCTGGAGAGAGTGTGAAGAAAAGGGAACCCTCTTACACTGTTGGTGGGAATGTACACTGATACAGCCACTATGTAGAACAGTATGAAGGTTCCTTAAAAAACTAAAAATGTAATTACTATATGACCCAGCAATCCCACTACTGGGCCTATACCCAGAGAAAACCATATTTCAAAAAGACACATGCACCCCAATGTTCATTGCAGCACTATTTACAGTAGCCAGGTCATGGAAGCAACCTAATGCCCTTCGACAGACGAAGGGATAAAGAAGATGTGGTACATATATACAATGCAATATTACTCAGCCAAAAAGGAACGATATTGGATCTTTTGTAGAGACATGGATGGACCTAGAGACTGTCATACAGACTGAAATAAGTCAGAAAGAGAAAAACAAATATCATATATTAACACATATACGTGGAATCTAGAATAATGGTACAGATGAACCAGTTTGCAAGGCAGAAAAAGAGACGCAGATGTAGAGAACAAACGTATGGACACCAAGGGGGGAAAGTGGGGTGGGAGGGCTGGTGGTGTTGGGATGAATTGGGAGATTGGGATTGACATATATACACTAATGTGTATAAAATAGATAACTAATAAGAACCTGCTGTATAAAAAAATAAATTAAAAAACATTTTAATAAAAAGTCATGAAGTAAAAAAGAATATTTATTAGAGCTATCCATTACTTTCCTTACTCACAAAGGCTGTTCTAGGTAGGTAGCAATGTATTGACAGTAACATAACAAAACCAATTCAAAGTAATTCAATACAAGTCTATTTAAAATTTACATACATGTAAATTGTGGTAAAATTGAAAAAAAATTTTTAGGCTTTGCACAGAAAACCAAAATCAATGTTTTCTATGATCTCCCCAGTTAATTTTGATTTTCCTTAAGATTTGACGAGAGGCCACAAAATAGGCACATTTATTAATCAATTATAATAGTATTTGTCATGCAAATAGGATTTGCTAGCCTTATTTCCATATGCAGCAATGTTGGACAGCTTAGAGTTCTGGGTCATAAACTACAATAAAACCTGAATCTTCTGTTTTTTGCAATAACAAATTTTGTTTCTTATACTTAACTAGGAGTTAACATTTATCACTTAGAATATTTCTATTAATTAATAAAGCTGGAAAAATATTGCATATCTATTCTAGTAGTTTTAACTTTTTCTTAGAGCAGAATTATTTCATTTAAGGAAAACATCTAGAACTTCATTAGCCAAGATGAACAAATGCAGAGTTTCTACAACTGATAGGGAGCAATAGGTGATCCTCCCCACACCCCTCCAAGGAGTACTTTCATTTCCTCACCCTAGTTTAAACCTTCAGTGATGAATGAAGTGTCAATATAAAAACAGCTTGAAAACAGTTGAGTTGTCTATTCTCCTTATTTCACTCTTCTGGAAACAAAGACACAGAGGTATCTAATGAGGGAGTCCTAACCATCCCCCATGTTTCTTAACTTCCAAGCCATGCCCTTCTCTATCACACTACAGTACTCTATTTTCCTCTCGTAGAATTAGGAAACATAAACCCTGAACATGAAAGAAATTATTTATGGTTAGTTTGGAATTCTCTTCTGTCTAAAAGTTGTTTACTCTGAAGTGTGAGATTTCCCTATATGGTTCACCAGCTAAAAGCTGCATGGATTGGGCTGAGTATTTCCTAATTCTGTAATCAGGGATTGATTTACATTGTTGACAAATGCATCCTTTAGAATCCCAACGTATACTTTAAATGTTCGAAGTTGTGGAAAGAGTATAGTGCACTGAGAACTCAAATACGATGTTAATATGCAAACTTTGTTGGAGAGGAAAGGCATGAATAATCATAAGAAAATAGATTTTAAATGTCATGAATTTCTTGTTGGGCAATAACGAGGAGGCTGGCTAACCACAGCGTATTGTACAATGAAAACATTTCTCCCAGAATGTCCTTTAGGGTTATTTATGAATAGCTACCACTCTCCCCTCCATGCTCTGGCAGCCACCATTTTTTCCCAGTATTTTACACATTTTATCTTACTTATTCCTTAAAACAGTTTTATTGCGATTATGACCATAGACAGACAGGCAGGCTTTGAACCTGGGTATTTAATACTCTACCTCCATGATCTCTGTTCTCTATGCCTCCTAAACTTCAGACTGTGTGGACAATGCTGACATTACTGCAACTCAATACTGAGAATGTACAGAATGCTTCTCACCTTAGACCAGTCACCCATTCGCCACACGTAGCACTTGGAGTAATCCTCACAGTCCTCAGCCTCCCTGGGTCTGGTGGAGAGGACGCATTTCTTTCTGGGGTTAGTACACCTCACGGTCCGATGACGTACACCTTTGCCACACTTCACTGAACACTGGAAGATAACAGCAGAGAAGTGTGGATAAAGCTGGTGATTAAGAGATACAGACTGATGGTGGGAAGGTAAATTGATACAGCCACTATGGAGAACAGTATGGAGGTTCCTTAAAAAACTAAAAATAGAACTACCATATGACCCAGCAATCCCACTACTGGGCATATACCCAGAGAAAACCGTAATTCAAGAAGAGTCATGTACCAAAATGTTCATTGCAGCTCTATTTACAATAGCCAGGACATGGAAGCAACCTAAGTGTCCACTGACAGATGAATGGATAAAGAAGATGTGGCACATATATACAATGGAATATTACTCAGCCATAAAAAGAAATGAAATGGAGGTATTTGTAGTGAGGTGGATGGAGTTAGAGTCTGTCATACAGAGTGAAGTAAGTCAGAAAGAGAAAAACAAATACAGTATGCTAACACATACATATGGAATCTAAGGAAGAAAAAAAAAGGTCATGAAGAACCTAGTGGCAAGACAGGAATAAAGACACAGCCCTACTAGAGAATGGACTTGAGGATATGGGGAGGGGGAGGGGTAAGATGTGACAGGGTGAGAGAGTGGCATGGACATATATACACTACCAAATGTAAAATAGATAGCTAGTGGGAAGCAGCTGCATAGCACAGGGAGATCAGCTCGGTGCTTTGTGACCACCTAGAGGGGTGGGATAGGGAGGGTGGGAGGGAGGGAGATGCAAGAGGGAAGAGATATGGGAACATATGTATATGTATAACTGATTCACTTTGTTATAAAGCAGAAACTAACACACCATTGTAAAGCCATCATACTCCAATAAAGATGCTTAAAAAAAAAAAAAGAGATACAGACTGATGATCAAATTACGTTAGGAATTGGTTCTCATCATCTCTCACAAGCCTATCACCCACATAAAGGCCAGAATGAAGGAGAAGGAGAAGGAGAACGCCAGGCTACAGCCCAGCATCAGAGGCCAGGTGGAGCTTCGGCATAGTGCTAGGGGTGAATGGGTTTCAGGAACACAGGACCATTACTACAGACAGTCCTGTAACACAGGGATTGTTTATGAAAGACAAATAGTAAACAACGATCAAAATGTAAAACGCTAAACCTGACTGACATCAATTTTTTGCACATAATTACATAAGGAAATTCATTTTATTTTTGCTAAGATTTAGTTTGTTTTAGCCTTAAGCAGTGTTTGTGAAAAATGACAATTTCTAAGAGAATATCATTTCTCAAAACTTTTCTTAAAGCTAAAACAGAGAAAACACAGCAAAAACGAAACAGTTTCTTTACATAATTATACACCCCTAGAAATAATCATTCTCAATGGCTATATGGATTGAAAATATAATTCAGTTCAAAATAAGTTTAGTTCATTTCATGAATAATTGATCCTTGACTGACAGTGTGACATAACAGGTATGAAGCATGTAAGATGTAACTGACCATCTCGTTTATACATTTATGCTCCCCATTATGGAATATGCATAAAGCTTCCCAGTTTTACAAAGTTATGCATCACTGATTATCTGGACACAGGAACCAAAATGGCATTGGGTGGGAGACAGGAGAGGGAGGGGGGCATGAGAGATATAGCAAAACTTGAAAACCTAATTTATATCTGTGTCTAAAAAAGATCCAAAGAAAGAGCTGCAGGTATGCACTTAGCAAGAATGTAGTAGAGGAATAACCATGCAGATTCCAGTAGTTGTCTTCCTGAAAACTTAAGCATAGAACTCCTGAAGTTTTAAATACAATAAAATTTGCACAAATGCCTCATTGTCTCATAATTTATGGTTTGCATTTGAATATCCTGAGCTTTAAGGCGGACTACATGTGTGATTTGGCATTTTAAGATTTACATTTTTATTTTTTGCAGTCAAAACTAACCTTGATCCATAAACTCAATTTTTATATTAAATCAAGACAAAAGAGACATTTTTAAAATTGGTACATTGCATTGACCTATTACTTCTCCTACCTGGTGCCAAAAATCTGTATGGTAGGATATTTCTGACCTATTTCCTCCTGAAGAGTTTGCAGAAATGCTAGTTAGGCTGAAGGAAGGGTATTTCTGTTTCTCTGATGTTCACATGAGTCTTTTCTCCAAACTGTACTCATCCATTTTCATGTAAAATTGGACAATCCATTCATTCTCAAAAGTACTCATTACAAATGAGGAAGAATCTATGCCAGAGTGAGATATAGCTTAGAAAAGTAAGACAAGAGAAAGTCACACTATTCGCTAGTGCGTTTTTTTTGGGGGGGGGGTGGGTTAATTGAAGAATATTCCCAAACCTCATTATCTAAGCTACTTTATCCTCAATTTTCAAAAGAATGGCTACTTATTGCAGTCTAGCAATTTGTCTTTTTTACATCTTAGCTAATATTCTGAAATTAAGCATATTTTGCTCTGGGTGTGTGTGCACATGTGTCTTTGTGTATACATATGCGTATACAAGTGTGAGGGTGTTTATGTGTGTGTGTGTGTGCATACACGCACATGCTCACCTAAAATGCTCCAGAGCAGTTAGTAAATATAAGTAACGACCGGTGTTATCATAAGAAGATATGTATCATAACAGAAAATAAGCATACAGTTTGGCATGGAACAAAGCTGCATGCTGCATACTACAAGCTGGTGGGTGTATGGTGCAGTGAGCCTGGCAGCACTGGGTTCAAATCCTGGCTCCAACACTAAGCAGGACTTTGGGTAAACTATTTAGTTTCTCTGAGCTGTAGTATTTCACAAGGGTGAAACTTCAGTTTTTTGCATTGCTGATTAAATATCAACAAGATACTAAATATGAAGTAAGAACAGAATCCCTGCTCACAGGAAATGACTGTTAAATGTTAATGTCCTTTCTTCTCCTTTCTCTTCTAATGCTCAGGAATATGAGTCAAATGTGTATTTTCTTTTTTTTTTTCCAACATCTTTATTGGAGTATAATTGCTTTACAATGGTGTGCTAGTTTCTGCTGTATAACAAAGTGAATCAGCTATACATATACATATATCCCCATATCTCCTCCTTCTTGTGTCTCCCTCCCACCGCTCTGGGTGGTCACAAAGCACCGAGCTGATCTCCCTGTGCTATGTGGCTGCTTCCCACTAGCTATCTGTTTTACATTTGGTAGTGTATATAAGTCCAAGCCACTCTCTCCAAACGTGTATTTTCATATGTGTCCACTAAAGAGTATACTCATGGTAAAGAAATAAAAAAGCTGGATTCTACAATGTATATAATATATGCCCTTGATTACATTACAATAGTCACAGAACAAAGAATAAATCTGTTTTTTTCCTACTTTCAAAATTATTTATAATGAATGTATTCCTTTTATTACCAGAAAAACCAATAAATGGTGCTAAAACTGCCATGCAGAGAGACTCTGAACATGATCAAACATGACCTTATATAGGCTAAGAGTAAGAAAATCAGAGGGAAACGGAGAAGCATCGGGGTGGGTACGGCACCTCGGACCACACGCCCGCCTCCCACACGGTCATGCAGTCCTGGCCCTCGCAGCGCTGGGTGGAGGCCGGCTTGGGCCCGGCGCAGTCCCTCTCCCGGGCTCTCATCAGGGTTCCATTGCTCAGCTGCTGGGTACAGGCCACTTGTCTGCTCTGCATCCCTTTTCCACAAGTTCGTGAACATGGGGTCCATTCTGTCATCATCCATCTAAAAGTAAAGCAAGAGTCACTGAGACAAGTTAAAAGATATCTATTTACTACACATTTTGACATGGCTAGAATTAGCAGAATGTTTACACAATAGATTTATACCTTTTTTTTTTTTTTAACTAATATTTGAGTTTTCCCTAAGACACCCAGGCTTTCTATTGCTTCTCCACACTTCTCATCTCAGGGCCTTGCTCTTATTAGAATCTCAAAGGCTGTATTAGACTCCGTCCCTGTCATGCTGCACGCTTTGCCTGCTGCTGCCCGTCACGTCATATTGCCATACTGAGGTACCTAACAAGTATAAAATTGCTAATATACATGAGTTGGTCCTATTCTTTGCATTTTGAATCTTCACAGTAACCCCACATATTAGGTACTACAACTATCGTGGCCTTTTACAGAAAGGGAGACCAAGGCAAGGAGAGGCGTAGTAACTTACCAAAGGCCACAGGTTGTGGAGTCAGAAATTGAAATCAGGCTGCAGACTACCTCACAAAGAGACATGTGCAGGTATTTGCAAGTAAAAGAAGCCTGCCACGGAGAACTCCCTACTTATCTGGAGGAAGTAATCACTAATGTATTATGCCCATCACCTGCAACCACATTGCTGTTAACACGATAACATTTGCACTGCATTACTGCCTCTAATGAAGTTCCTGTCTGCTCATCTATCAAGTATGATGCAGACCTACCATTTTGCTTTGGAGTCCCCTAGTGGATTTTTCCTAAAGTGAATATTTATCTTCCAAATTTATTTCAGTTTCTGCTTCATCTTTCTGCACAAGGATACCTAGGCTATAAGCACAATTTAAACCCATCTGTATGCCTTTCCCCTCAACTAGGGAACCAACCATGGAACTATGGAAGACACCACTGAAAAGAGAAGTATTTGCAATTTCATGAAATCCTAATTTTTTAAATAAAATAAATTTTAGAAATCCTTAGTATAACGATAAAAGGTTACTTTTTTCATTCCTTGGAAAGCTGCTGAAAAATAAGAACAAAAATATGAAACATATTGTAGTGAGAGAAAACATCTTATATTTTAGAATTCATCTAATTGGGAATTATCTCATTTCCTCATCTTCAAGACTCCTTCTTACAAAGCTATTTACTAGTGCATTAATATATTTTATATTTGGTACATAGGGTTACATCAGGCCATTTGGTGACTTTTTCAAAAAATGTGAATGGTAATTAGAATGTTTTTTACCATGGTGGGGAAAAAAGAAGAAGCAAGAGGAACAAAAGCTGTGCTATGCCAGTAAATCTTCGAAAGATTTCCTGTGATGACCCCTCAAGGATTGCCCATGTCCATTTCTTACTTTCCAGTATTTTGGTTAACCTCACTGACATTGCTTCTTGGTGGTTCAAAATACACTGCCTCCTTTTCCAAGGGAAAGAAGATAATAATTGCAACAAAAAGACTTCCAGTCTCCAGTTGCAAAAATTTCTCACTCCGAAATGTATCAACCTTTTAAAACTATTCATTTTACCAAGTCATTACCAAGGCATTTTCCCCCAAGATAGCTGAGGTCAGTGAATGAACAATAAATGGTGTGTCCTGTACATTCTGATTCTTCACAGACCAGGTTAGGAAGTGATAAATATGCTCTAGTCCTCAAATCCAGGTCATTCAAGATTCCTGATATATCAGAAAAAGCTCCTGCTCTTTTATCCAAATGGGAAAGCTATATGGTATATAAAAGAAATGGTGTTTTGAAACATTTTAATAAATTATTTAACATAAGCTAAATTAGCATTTTAATGTCTATTAAAAGAGATTAAAAAAAGAGAAAGATAATTCTTAGGAACAGTAATAACAACAACAAAAAAATCCAGGTTCTTTAGCTGACAGGGCAAAAGCTAAAAACTCAGCATCTGTTATCTGCCTAGCAATGAATGGAAAAGACCCAAGGACCTGACTGTAGGCAACAATATTTCCCTAGGTCACCCTTTCTGTTGATTACTACTCTGCCTTATAAAAACACGTAATTAAAGCAGCCGCATAGCACAGGGAGATCAGCTCGGTGCTTTGTGACCACCTAGAGAGGTGGGATAGGGAGGGTGGGAGGGAGGGAGACACAAGAGGGAAGAGATATGGGGACATATGTATATGTATAACTGATTCACTTTGTTATAAAGCAGAAACTAACACACCATTGTAAAGCAATTATACTCCAATAAAGATGTTAAACAAAACAAAACAAAACAAAAACACGTAATTACAGAGTTCAGATGAAAAGCATATAGTCTGGCTCGTGCAAAGGGCATTATTGAACATTATTGAAAGTATTGAAAGTAATGTACGTTTTTCTTTTGCATATTCTTTTACATACCATTTTTTTATTCTCTGGAAGCATATTTTTCCCTTTGAGGGAGAGGGAAGAATTGTTAGAGCACGAATGCAAAGAAAGGAAAAAGTAGATAATCAGCTTTTGATACCTTAAATACACTGAGTCTATAGAAAAGCAAGTCTTGAAATTTCAGCTTTGTAGAGGAAGACAAGATTTTCCAAATTCTTTTAAGCTCTCGTTAACATAGCATGAGCCAGATCTGGAGGGCTTAACAATTGAGTTTTACAATAAGCCAGAAATAGAAGGAACTTGGGATGCAGTGCTACATCTGAAGGGGAAGGTGGGGGAAGAGGGAAACCAGAACTGAGCTTTAGAGATTACTGAAGACAGAAAAGCCTAAATATAGTTGATCGGCAACTCTGTTTCTCCCTCTCCTTTCACTTCCCCATACACTGTGGTGGAAGGTCACGAGGAAGATTATATTAGTTAGAGAGCGCTCCAAAGCTACAAAGTCTCTGCATATCCAAGTTGCAGTATATACACATTCCCTGTGACTCCACTGCAGAAACTACTGGGAGAGGAGATCAATTGTTTGACTCCCTAAGAACTCACAAATACACCCTAACTCACTGAGCTTCAACAAGTCTCTGAGTGTCAGGATAGAATAAAAGTCTGTGTCTCCATATTCTAGAGGAATCAATCCAGCCTCAGACTCTTTTGGTCATTCTGTCCCACAAAGTTTTGAGGACTTTTGACACTGGGGCTGAGTTCCACTCAAGCCCAACATTAATTTTTATATGAAAGCACAGAGATTTTCGGGAGCCCTGTGCCTGAAACCGTTCTGCACAGCCTTGCTGCAAGCCCAGCCCAAAATCATACTAAGGTTCCATTCACCCATCTCTGCTGGTTACTGAGGCATAGCCTTTCTTTTACACCACTTTAAGGTGCTCAGCATTGATGTTCTATCCCCTATTCATGAGTTTCTTGCCTGCTTTGTTGCTTATTACTCACTGGGGAAGCCACATGGGACCGAAGCAACCAACTTTCGAATAACTAGGACCCAGGTCGGGAATCTGGTGATCAGAGATCAGGAACCAAACAGTTTGCCTTGGGGACTCTGGGGCGAGGAAGTGAGCATCTAACCTTGGGGACCAGAAGGACCAAATGCCCCCACTGTTGTGTAGGGGACTGGGTCCTGGCCAGTCCCACTTTAGTTTATATCGTCATTGGCAAGTGCTTAAACACCATTTTGGAGAATTTAGGAATGAGTAGCTGAATTCAACCAAATAACCAGATTTTTGAAGAGGTGACCAACAGGTTACCAAATACTTTTAAATACTCCTCTGCCATCCAGTTAGGAGATGTCTTCACACTGTGGACAGCAGCTAAAGTTGAGGTCAATCCTAACTTTGCTTTTCTAACACTCATTCCATCAGGTTGATTATCTTTCTTTCTTAGACCTTGCTTATTTAAAGCCTTACATTTTGGTACATATCCACTGCATTGTTTTTAAGAAAATGGGATTTTGTTAATGAGTGGTGGGACAGGGTTACCTTGTTTGGCACGGTTGCTCATTGCACTTGCGAATCTGTGGCTCTGGCTTGGTTAAGTATTTGCATTTCTTATTGTCCACAATGCTGATGTTTTTGTTCATGATTTTCGTGCAAGACACTGTTGTCTTCCTTTCTCCTGAAAAGAGCAAATAAACATAAAAAGAAATGTTATTTTAGGCCTCTATGCAATGGACTTATTGCATAGTCTTATATGCATGTTTATTCGAGGTATTCCTAGACTTGTGATTTTCATATTTTAAACAAATTTTAGGTTAGATCAATGAGGATGATATTATCTATCATTTACATAACAAAATGTATCTCTAGGCTTAAGGAAGATGAATGGTAATTTTTTTTCTTGTTAGCAATTAAATGGCAAGTTTTATAATACAAAGGGATTATGGTGCATAAGTTGATAAGACGTTATTTAAAGATTTTTATAAAGGACTGTGCCATCTTTCAGCATTCAGTGGTGGAAAGCAGTATTTGTATAAAACCTTTGTGCTGTCAAGAAAGCACATAAACATGCATATAAACGTGTGCACATTTTATCATCTGGCTGTACACCATCGGGGGGTAAGTTATGGGAAGCAAGCTTATCTTGAATATAACTCAGACCTTTATTCTTGTCACTTCTGGTAAAGACCCCAAGAATTCAAGAAATCCTCATTCCCTAATGATTATCCTGTTCTCTAAGAAAAGCCATGGGTGTTTTCCCATTTTCCACCAGCTTTCAGAAAACTGGCTTTTCCCCTTTCTCTGGTAAGATAAAGTCTGATTATAAAAGGTAAAAATGACTATTTGTATGCTGTATTCATTTTGCTTAGAGCCTTACAAGCACACTTGCTTGACAACACTTTTATTATTTCATCTTACACTGAAAAAGCCTACTACATATGTGCTGATTCTGTTTCTCTAAAAAAGTTTAAATATCTACATAGGATTTAATAATTTAATTTAACTTGTTTGACATTATAAAATAATTAAATCAGCCAATAATTTTAAAGCCAGACAGGTCATGAAGGATTAAGAAAAAAAAAATCACAAGTCTTTTGGGTCACTACTGAAGGGCCCATTAGTTGGGATCCTATGACTATCATGCAATGATAATTAGGAAGCTCAGAGCATTCATACTGGTCATGCCAAACAGGACAGCCCGGGCTTGTGGCAGAGAGGTCACTCTGTTCTTTAATTAACAGAGAAGGAGGCTGGCATCAAGAAAGGATGTAGAGAGAGAGAGAGAGAGCTACTTTGAATAACTTTTGAGTATCTTTTACTTTGACTTGAGGGGGATTGGGAGAGACAGGGGTAACCAAGTGGAAGGCAAAAGAATAGAAACAGGTTCAGGGTCTTTCCTTGATTACCCTCTCAACAGCACTGAGCATAGTCCCATGACAACTTGTAGTATAAAAACATGACTACATCTACATACATATGTGGATTAACTAGTAATTATATCTGTGGTCACTGCATGTCATGTTATTGAAAACATTTAGATCTTTAGTTCCATCTTCTAGCATAGGCAGCACAAGGTTGGCTAAATTATTTTCTATCTGGAGAATCCCAGAGTTCTGGAGCAATGCAATTTTTTCTATGGGAGCTCAAGACAGACCAGAGTGCCAAGCAGGTAAAAGGTCTTTTCCTTCGAGAGGGAAAAGGCATGCCTTCAACCAGGACTCTGTGGCACTCAGGGAAGGGTGCACCAGTGGGCCAACAACGGGGAGGGCCTTGAGATGGACATCCAACCATAGATGAGTAAAAGGTGCCTCCCAGGTGCTCCTTTCTCCACCGAGAAGTTGCCTTGGAACAAGGGTGCATGACTTGGCAACTGGAGCATGGGCTGGATTGCGGTCCCTGGGGCAAGGACTTTATGTGGAGTGCCAGCTGCCTAACTGATGCAACAGCCATGTCTCAGAGGTCCACTAGCCTGACCTGTGCAGCTCATGCAGTCAGGCAAGCTTATGCTAATGTGTAGAGGAAAGGCAACCTTACAAGCCCCAGGCAAATGTTTAGGGGCTGTCCAGGTAGGTCAAGAAGGGTGGGGTGAGGCATTAGACTTAATCATAATAGTGTTCAATACCCACCAACTTCAAATAATTTTCAAATAAGCTGCTAGAGAAGCAGAAATGACTTATGATGTTGATTTTTCTTCACAGAAAAAAACTGGCTTTACTAGGTAGGAGTTACCTAAATGTGAAAATTTGGGAAGTTTTTGGTCAACGTCCACCTAGTTTCCTATGCCTCAGGTGCTCCTATATGACCTTTATGAAATAGGTGTAACACAAATTTTGTATAATGCTAGCATATGTAAGTATTATTTCTACATGACAATGATGCCTACCTAAAAGTAGGATTAAAATAAATGTTGCTTTTATGAAATATAAATGTTAGTTTTAAAATCTAATTTAAAACCTCATAGTTATCAGACACTCTTTTATAGAATAGATGTAGTTGTCTAAACTAATTTAAATTTAATGCTTTTTGCCAACTACAGCACAAAAAGATGACAGACAATATCCAGAAAGCCTTTGCTGAACTTTAGTGTAGACACGGAATGAGTAACTCAGAGCTAATTACACTGCATTTTTTCCTTTACTCAGAAAATATCTAACCTTAGTTATGTTGGCCCAGAGGTAACATATTGAGCTTTTGAAAAAAATCTTTTAAGTATTGATATATCAAAAGAGATACAGGTACTGGCACCGTTACAGGGAGGACCTTACTGGTGCTCTAAAAAAGTATGAAGGCATGTGAGCATGAACTGGAACATTTCCACCGACACTGTAGCAAAGACCCTCACATCATAAGTTTTTTGGCAGCTATAAGAGGGGTTAGCCCTACTTTTTAAAAATTTCATTGAACAAAGACAAAAGAATCAAGAAAAGAAATCTAATGCTCAGCTACAGGCACATTATGCCTATGAAAATACAACTAGGATCTTAAAGCCACACAGAAATGTTATTGTTTGATTTATTTCTTTTACATATTTTTATGTCCCAGCCAACACAGGAAATTTCCATTATAGCATCTAATAACAGTATTTACAACGCATCCAGTACTGTGGAACCGAGGGATGAACAGAAAGTGATGAAGTAACTGGCCTTCTGCCTGAACCTTGAGTAGCTGCAAGCTGTTGACAGTGTATTATTTGCTTTATGGCAATTAATTTCATCTCTGAGTCATTCCCACTAAATCAGTATTGGGGAAATCTGTTTTGAACATAATTACAAATAAAATACACTAACCATTATATATTCATCTTGTTACCAAATTTGGGCAAAATCTGAAAAGGAGGGGTAATTTTTATTTACTGATTCTTTCTTTGTTCTCTGAAGACACTGAACAGAGTACATATTATGTTGTGTTCCTTCTTTTCCAATCTCAGTGATAAATTGATTTTTTTTTCTATGCTCTGTATTTAACTCATGAAATGGAAATTTGTAATAAAACTAGAGTCTACTCAGGTAGATCACATTTCTAAAACCTGCATCATACATGTAGAAACAATCTGGGGAGTGGGCTCAGTGTTTTAATATGCATAACTGAAATTCTCTGTATGTTAATGGGACATTTCAAAATTTTAAAAGGAATTTTACTTTTTAATTTTGAAATAATTGTATACTCACATCTACTTGTGAGAAATAATAAAGCGAATCTGAATACCCTTTTCCAGTTCCCCACAGTGGTAATGACTTGCAAAACTATAGTACAGTATCACAACCAGCACACTGATGTAGATATTGTCAAGATGTACCGTATTTCCATCACCACAAGAATCCCTCCAGTTACCCTTTTAGAGCCACACCCACTTCCCCTACCATCCACCACTCAATAAGTTCCGGCAGCTACTAACCTGTTCTCCATTCCTATAATATTTTCAAGAATGCTTTGAAAACTGTTATATACAGTGTATAACTTTTGGGGACTGACTTTTTTACTCTGCATGATCCCCTTGGAGGTACATCTTCATTGTGGTATCAATCATTTGTTTCCTTTTACTGCCAACTAGTAACTCCTGCTGTGGATGGACCACAATTTGTACAACAATTCATCCAAACGTTTTACTAAAACTGGGAAAGTCTATAAGAAAGAGACTATATATATTCATCTGTCTTTATATTTTTCTTTAAAAATTTTTACTTAATTATTTTCTATTGAACTAACAATGACTAGCAAGCAATTGAACCAAAAGTAAAAATACTTTAATGAGGAAGAAGGTCTTTTTTCTGAGCACTTCTTAGAGTTGCATAAAATGGTGGTTATTTTTTAAGTGTACATTTTTTAACCTGAACAACTTCAAAAATCATATTATGTCCTTTAATTTCTAGCCATTCTTTTTACATTTCTATAAAACATTTTTTCCCTCAAGGTTTGGGCTTAATATTAAAATGACAATTTCATTTTTTATTTTAATAAAAAATTGTATTTTGTATTGTTCATAACACTCAATAAACAATCCAATGTGATCTTGTCATTTCCATACACACAAATATTTTAATGGAATCCCCTAACCTTCAAGTTAAATTTAACTTGAGTGCTAGCATAACACTTAAGTACCTTCATGAATTACCTTCTTTCTACTTTTTTGGTCAAATAATTTCCCACAGCTTGATCCTCGTATTTTTCACCCTAGTAATAAACATTCTCACTAACCCCAGGGCCTTTGCACCTATGCATATCCCTGGAAGGCTTTTTACAACTCCCCATATCACTCTGTATGGTGTTTTTTTTATTATCTAACCCCTACTAGGTGGATAGTAAATTTTCTAAAAACAGAAAGTACTCATCTTTGGATCATCCAGCAAAAGTGCGAGTACAGTCAGTATTGGTAAAGGAATCAACAAATGAAATATAAACATGTAATTCAAGCCCAAAGTACTTTCTGCACTAAGAAGTTCATCTCAACACTGTGTTTCCTAAGATGGTAAAAAATCATGTGCAAACTAAATGAATAATTATGGGGAATAATTATATATGGCAAATCTAATACATGGATTATTATTTAGGTGTTAAAATTCAAGTTTATAAAGAGTTTACATTAATATAAACATTCCTATTAATTTAAGTAAAGAAAGCATCAATAGGATACAAAATGGCACTAAATATTACTAAAACAAAATAATGCAGAGAAGAGCAAAAATATATTTTGGTGCGTTTTCTTTGGCTAATAACATTTACTTTGGTACATGCAAAGTGCCTGTGAAAGGGAAAAACAGGAAAAAAACCAGCACCCTTAATAAGATACAGGTATTGGTATACTGAAATACTTCCTCAATTTGGACCCCAAAACTTGGATGCCTCCTGAGAACTTGGTCATGGACAAGGAAAGGCATGTCTAGAAGATATCACAATACAAGGCTTACAGCATGAGAGTCATAAGCTAGCAGGATTTGGACTAATGTGAAGAATGTGGAATGCTGACTTATTTTTTTCCCCTTCAAATTGTATCTATTCAGATTTCTTAAAAGCATGTTTAACTCTTCATTTATTTCAAAACACGTTATTAAATTTGGGGGCCTTCATTCAAGGTTTTATTTCATTAATTCATCTACTAGATAAAAGCCCTAGAGTAATGCAGTTACTGTATATAGTATGTGGAATGCTGACTCCACAAAAAACCCTCAGATATTATGGAATGATAAATCCCTGATGCCTCTGAAGACCAAGATGATTTCAAACAGTCTTTTATGTCAAAAAAATCCTTTATCCACTGACCCCTACTTCTGAGGTGCCAAAATAAATGTAAAACATCCTGTCAAAGATTTTTAGATATTTTAGAACACCAATGCAAAGTAAACATTTATTTCACAAATATGTTTTAAGATGTTTGAAAAAAAAGGACTAATATCAATGGCCAATGCTAAAGTACAAAATCATATATCCATTCAAATTTTTCTGGAACTATGATTTGAATTTGACAAGATCGTGATGAAAAGTGTACAGGTTAAACTGCTGGAAAAATTTACTTGAGATCACCAGCATTACTAGATATTTTAAAGTAATATTTCTTCTAAAAGAAGAAGTTTTTATATCTTAGGCTTTTCTTATCTTGTAACAACTGGTATTAATAAATTAATAGAAATGCATAATAAGTTAACTCTTATTTGGGTAATTTTAAAACTTAGTTCGAGATACTGATGTAAAAGAGAATGATAAAAATTTAGCTACTGGACATTAGGTATTTTTTTAAAATTTCTTTTTCCCACTTATTTACGGAATGTGATGCCTTAAAATTGTATTCAAAAAAATAACATGTCAAACACTGAAATTTTATACTGCCCTTGATACTTTATTTGCTCTTTCTTGCTTAATATTTCTGTGAAGTAGAATAGTTCTATTATTCCTCTTTGCTGCTGAAGATAAATTTTGCATGAGTCTGTTTCCAATGTTCTGTGCTTTGAACTTACTCTCATCTAATTCATGAATATGCTGAAAGATTACAAAGCTCTTTCTGGCTATAAAATCGACGAAACGGAGTCAGAAATAATGTGATTCTTGAAACCTTGTCCATCCACTTTATTTATGAACTGCAAAGGAAAATAATATCCAAATGCCCAGAAATATTTTGGCATTGAAATGAATATACGTCCTATTAACATAGTCAGAGATAATTGAAAACTGTTGACTAAACACAATGGAACAGATTTGAGAGAGAAGGTTTATTCAAGTGCAAATCATATAGAGGTTGCTTATAATTAGGACTATTTTATAAAGTAAGTCATTTGAAATAAAAGTAAGGACATATCTAAATTCTTATTTAACATATTAAATAAAACATCTCTTTGAATCCAAAGAAACCCTATGTAGGGTTCCCTTTTCTCCACAGCCTCTCCAGCATTTATTGTTTGTAGATGGGAGTTTAAACGGATACAGCCCCTATAGAAAACAGTATGGAGGTTCCTTAAAAAACTAAAAATAGAACTACCATATGACCCAGCAATCCCTCTACTGAGCATATACCCAGGGAAAGCCATAATTCAAAAAGACACATGCACCCCAATGTTCATTGCAGCTCTATTTACAATAGCCAGGACATGGAAGCAACTTAAATGCCCATCAACAGAGGAATGGATAAAGAAGATGTGGTACATATACACAGTGGAATATTAGCCATAAAAAGAAACAAAATTGGGTCATTTGTAGAGACGTGGATGGACCTAGAGACTGTCATACAGAGTGAAGTAGTCAGAAAAACAAATATCGTATATTAACGCATATGTGTGGAATCCAGAAAAATGGTATAGATGATCTTATTTGCAAAGTATAAATAGAGACACAGACGTAGAGAACATATGGATACAGAGGGGGAAGGGGGGGTGGGAGGAACTGGGAGATTGGGATTGACACATATACACTATTGATACTATGTATAAAATAGATAACTAATGAGGACATACTGTATAGCACAGGGAACCCTACTTAATGTACGGTGGGGACCTAAATGGGAAGGAAATTCCAAAAAGAGGGGATATAGGTATATGTACAGCTGACTCATTTTGCTGTACAGTAGAAACTAACAACATTGTAAAGCAACTATACTCCAATAAAAATTAATTTAAAAAAAAAACGAAGAAAACCTATATAGTCTCTAAGGGACATGCTATACATACTTTGTGGAAAGAAATGACACTAAACCCCTGAACTGCTCTTGAAGGAAGTATATGACATGGAGGAAAGAAGACTTGAACTCTGGAGTCCTGGATTCTAATCTTGGCTCCTCCCACACTGGGCCTGTGACCTTGGGAAATCTCAATCTCTAATGCACTTCTATTTTCTCATGTTAATAATAATGAAGTTATGCTTAAGAATATCTAAAAGCCCTTCTGACCTTGAAACTAAAATAATTTACATTGAACCTCTATTTCTTAAGGCCTGACAATTGACAAAACATATTCTAGGTTGCAATTAATGTGATTTTGGAAAAAATTTTTAACCCTAAAAATTCGCTTGTTCAAACTGAAGACTGACAAGTTCTGTGTGTTTACTTCCGAAGCTTTTACTAGATCACAATTATGGCAGAATGAAAAAAAAAAGAGGATAATAAAATTCACTGGGCAAACATTTTCCTGTCTAGAGTCTCAGATGTAAACAGATTTTAATGACTGCCTTTCAGTGCAATAACAGGAACCAGCAACCTTTTCATTGCTCCATTTCCTGATAACCCATCATGGAATGGCGGCTGAGTTATATTAAAGAAGAAAGTTCTAACTCCGTGGATCTTCACTTTAAATATGTTTGTTTCTATTTGTGTTTTTGTTTTTTATGGATAGGGGATGTGAAGCAGAACCCCTTAAGTGAAATGGGCCCTGACATCAGTAAGAAATGGGAGAAGCAGAGGAATAGGAATTTGGGTGTACACGGGGTCATCAGCAGGAGAGGACCTAGGACACAGGATCCCAAGTCACATGGTGATAATGTGACCCCAGGGAAACATGGCCAGTGAAAATTTCATTGTGCCAAGGATGATTGCTACAAGCTTTTAAATTGTGAGTGACTAGAAATCCTTTTGTTATAATTACTCTGTACCCCTGGGAGCAAAGTATACTCTTTATAATCTCTCCCTTCCCCTGCCCCCCACGTTGCCTTTGCTCTGGTGACCCCAGAGCTCCAAGTGCTCCAGCAAAAGCTGCTCCTTCCCAGCCTCCACACCTCTGGATGTTCCCGGCACCCTTTTTCTCTCTCCTGAGGACACCGTTTCTTGCTTCCTTTACAGCCGCCAGTGGGGTGGCCATTTTCTTGCTTACACCCCATACCTTTGCATCTACAGGCAGCACAGGTGCCCATGCTCCTCGTTGTCACCACCAGACCATTCTCCCTTCCTTCTTCCTAAACCTACAGCTTTGGAGCAGACTATGTGGTGCAGTCCCCTTCTTGCTGTAACCGAACACCAACCCCTGATTCAATCTCTCTTTTTACTCTAATATTTTACCACCTGGATTATTGTTCTATTTTCTAATACTGCTCCTAACACATTTTTTGGTAATTATTATAGCCATTTGAATGTTCTTCCAACACTGAGGCCTCTCAGTTCCGGGCACACTTCTCTTCCCAAAGATCTGTACTTTCCCTTCACTGAAGCCACTAACTCTCCTGGTCTTGTTATTACTAATAACTATATCCCCTCCATACTCTTAGCTCTATTTTCTGTCACCATCTCCTGTATTTCCAGCCCTCTCCCTTAAGTACCCTGAGTCTAAAAGTTCTTTAACTCCACCAGGCCCTAAAATCCATTAGTGCTACCACCTTTTCACTGTCTTTCAAAGTCCTTTGTATTTTTACTTTCCTCCTTATACAACTAAATTCCATGGCCAATCATTTTCAACTCCTTACATACAACCTCAGGTCAAATGGATTCTCCTTTTGTTTTATTATACTCACATGGCAATTCCAAAACTTGTACCACAAGTGCATCTGTATGCTGTATATGGCTGGAGGGTAAGTATCACTATGATATGTGTGTCAAGCTAAATTCATGACTGTCAACTTCAAGTGGACCATCAATGCTACCATAAAGTCAAAATACATGTACCATTTCACTCATTCTCTCATTCTCTTAAGTGACCACTTCACATCTCCTCTCTTTTCAAAATTCCCATATCTCCTTTCTCACCTTTAATCTCAGCAAAATGGCCTTTACTGATAAAATAGATGCAACCAAAAGAGTACCACCACAAGTTTCCAACATCTGCTTCTGTTCAAAATACTGTATTTTCTCCTGTTACTAGTGATGGGCTCTCCATATTTCTATCCAAAGCCAACTATTCCATTCCATCCATCCTGCCAACTTAAGGATATCACTCCAGAAATTTTTTGCTCTCTCCTTTGCACCACTAGTTTTCTGTTCTGTTCTAGAAAACCCACATTGGAAAATCATCATGTATAATTTCCCCTATTAAAAACAACAACAAACTCTTTGATTCATATTCCCTTCCAGCTAATGCCACATTTCTCTGCTTTCTTGTTTCAGCAAAATTTCCTGTTACCTTGAGTCCTTTCTTCAATTCATCACATGCTATTTTCTCTTGAATTCACTCCACTTAGTCTTTTGAGCCAAATCATTAAAAGTAATTTTGACAGAGTCATCATTGACCTCTATGTTTCAAATATAAAAATATAATATCTTTTGAAATACAATAAATATAGTTGAATGTAATAGTCAATTTCAATGCACATTATTTTTGACTTATTAGCAGCTTTTGATACAGTCGATCATTCTCTTTCTTGTAATAAATACTTTCTCACTTGCCTTACAGAAAAGCATTCTCATTTGCATGTTTTTTCTCCAATGTTGTTGGCTACTTATTTTAATATGCTTTGTTGGTTTCTTCCCATCTCTCTGAACTCTAAATGGTATAATGTCCCAAGTAAATATAAAAGTGTAAGTATATGACATACCAACCTGTATGGTGTCTAGGGCAGCCCCCATAAGTGTTAATATTTATGCAAAGCAATGCAATGAGTGATCATATTGAGTGACATATGTAACAACTGTACATAGCCTTTCTTCAATTCATGCCAGATTTTGCTGCAAAATAGTTCAGGCATTTAGGCACTAAACGTGTCACAAAAAACTTTCAGTTTCCAATCCTTTATGGAGTTTGAAATTTTAGATAAGGGGTTATGGACCTGTCTTAATTATTAATGGTTAATCAGAAAAGAAGCTGTTTTGGAAAGATAAATACTGAAAAATACTTCACCTCCTCCACACGTGGCATCGCAATCTTCCCAGCCTGTGTGTGTCCACATGAAAAGGGGTTCAGGTGCTTTGGAGCTCTGATTCTCTGGTAGAGGGTCTGATGGGATAGTGTATTCATAATGAAGACCATAATTCTGGTCTTGAAACAGCAGCACCTGTAATATATAAAAGTGATGAAGGCAGATGGATCAAAGTAGAGCATTTTCAATGTAAAGCATAAAACTAAGGATACGAATACCTTAAAATGCTTTTTGCATGGTGTGCATGCTCCTTTAATACACAGTAGACGAGATATTATGCTTAAATGTTGAAATTGTCCTACTTCGGAAAACACTGGAGTTACACACTTACCTTTGACCTAAAGACAGCATGAAAAAATAGCCCACTTGAATAAGGTCAGAGATACCACATCACTTTCTCCCAAGCTGATGGACTAGACAGTCTCTCAAAGCATGGTACATGTATGAGATGACTTTAGTAGGGGGGGACAGGGACATGTGTCCTACATAACATCAAGATATAACCCACGATCTAATATCAAATGAAGCCGTTCCACTCATATAAAAAAGAAAGATGAATAATAAGTCCCTGTGTCAACAGAGGAAGAGAAGATTTTGGGAATCATTTCACTCCATAAGGGTAGAGAACTTCTAAGCCAATTAGAGGACAAGAATTTTATTCCATGTATGCTTACAGTTAAACTTTAACTTTGGCAAGGTTACTAATTTTCCATTTATAATAAAGATCATTTCCTTTGAAAAGAAATTTATGTTAAAAAGAACTTCTAAATGCAAATTAACTTAATAATGGTACAGTTATGTACACATATGTAAACAGTGTAAGAAACCATAAAGGATGTATGAGAATGACTGAACTTTGGGCTACACTGGACTAAACCATAAGCAGGGACCATGTCTGCTTTGTTCTCCCATGGTACCCAGTATCAAGCTAAGAACTGCATCATCATGGGCAAGCATACATATTTTAAATGAAAGAAAAATACCTGAAATATATTCATTTTAAATAAAAGAATGAATGAGAATATATGTTTCTTTATAAATACATTTTCACCAAATATGTCAAACAAGCCCATGGAATATATCACTTCTATGGATCTGAGGATTTATGGAAGCAGTCTATATGACACACTGTGATGTATAAAAACATATATATCTAAATTTTAAATTATGTTAAAGTATTAGAAAACTTTGATATTTAATCTGTATCAAGGTGGTTGTAATGACAGGTTACAGAGTTAACACTTAATAGGAAAAAATTTAAATGAGCCCAGGGTTAATTTTCTTTACTTCTTTTTCTTAAGATTCTGCCTCAATATATTATCAGAAATACTAAGATACATTTTAATATGTGGATTGGGGAACTAGTATGATGACATTATCAATCAACTATATCAACAATAAAAATAATACTTTAAAAATTCATATATACTAACATACTGGGTACTACTTCTAAGTATATCATAGTGCTTATTTTGGCTTTAAATATCTCATTTCATGTTGCCAGTGACTTTTCAGCTAAATGAGTTAAAAAAGAGAGAGATGGACTCACCTTGTTTATGGAAATAACCAGACTATTACATGATTTTTAAATTGATGAAATGAACATATAAATAAATCATTTGCCAACTTATTTAATTAAATGAAATTCATGTCTTTTTTTCTTAAAAAACTACCTTTTCATCGACAGAACTTTAGATTGTCCTTGAATACCTAATGCCATTTAAAATAAAGACATTGGCTACAAAATCATTAGCTCTTTCTTAAACCATTTGAACTTGGCAGTATTCTTTGCAAGAAGGAAAGTGTGACCGCGTTACAGTTGAGGGGCACATACTGAAGCATGGCAGCAGAAGGTATTGCCTTTCAAAATTCAGTACCAGCTTTCAATCTGTAATAGTCATTAAAGAAAAATATCTTAGAAGTGCAGTTTCCCTTGGATTACTGAATAAATCCAGGTCACATAGATGCCTTCTTTTAGACATAGTTCACTGACTTTAATTATGTTTCATGCTTCCAGGAAAAACCTTGGTAATTACCAGTCAGATTAAGGATTCTGCAGCAAGGAAACTCCCTCTGCCCAACACTGAGGTCTCACATATACTGTTTTAAGATTCTGAATTAGAGGCTCACTAAAAGAGCCTCAGTCTTCTTCCATTAAAAAGAACGTAGTTTACATTCATGTAAGGGAGGCAACCTGATGGCGTTTTCTGCAACCCAATCATTAAACAAATGTTTGTTGTTGATAATGTTGTTATTCTAAGTGACCCAGTCATGGAAAGAGCCAGATATTGGTCATACAATGTTTGTTTCGTCATTTTTTCCCCCTCTCTCCAGATGGCAGAGGGCACAGAGTGGAGTTTCCAATTCAAATTAAATAAAAGGACCCAGAGGAACTGTGGGGAAATGAACAAAATAATTACTTAAAGTATATGCATACTCATGATCCAAGGCTGTCGGGTGTAAAGAACTTAGATTTAAGCTCTGCATCAGGAGAGGCAGCATAGAAGATGGATTAACACCTGGTTTATTCAAAGCTAAATAACTTACTGGGAGGCACTGAGCACAGTATTTAACCTTTTACATACTTAGTGTCTTCTAATCTGTAAAATGGAGTAATAATAATACATACTACACAGGGTTATTTTGAGGATTAAATGCTATAATGAACATAAAGCACTTTTGGATAGGGTCTGACTCTCAGTGCTTGATGGTGTATATTATTACTAGTATTAAGATTTGGAACAGAAGGCCCCCATGCAACTCACCCTGCTCCCTTTATGCATATTCCTGTTGGTAAAGTCTATTGACTGCAGTTCTCTAAAACGTTCTTACTTGAAATGTGGTCAGTGGACCAGCAGTAGTGGCATCACCTGGGAGGTGGTTAGAAATGCAGGTCTCAGGTTCCTCCCCAGAATATGCATTTTAACAAGAACCCCAGGTGATTTGCAGGCATGTTAAAGTAGGAAAAGCAAATGGGCCAGTATGACATTTGAACCTCTGGCTGCTATACTGGCAACACAGATGTCTCCAGTTGAGGAAGAATTCAACTTTAATTGTGTGGAGATATTAAATAATGTGGCACACCACACTCCAAATAAATAGTCAGTTGACTGTATTTTAGAGTTGTTTTTATGTGTGGACTCAAAGAGGTGTTGAAGTGTGTGAATCTCAGACTTTGCCACCAGAAGAAAAAACTCCTGAGCCATTAGCATTGACTGCAATGATCAAGGTCAAAAGAGGCATGTGAACCTGCCACGAGCGAGGGCGCAGAGCCCCAATGTCCTGATTCTTTCACTCCAAACTCAGACCAATCTTCTGCTACATGGTGAAGAAACTTATTATCCCAAACATTCAAATTATCATAATTCTTTACAGGAATCACTTAACCTAGTAAGAACACAATGGGGTAACTGGAAGCCTTGTTAGATATTTATCAAACGTTTTCCCCCGGGAACAATACCATTTTATCAAAGGTATTTTATACAGATTCAGGCAATGCCCATTTCACAGATGTATGAAATGCTACGGTTTGCCATATTATAGCACTCTCTTTACAGACATCCACTCTGGTTAGTAAACATATGTTTTTAGGGAAAGAGGAACCTTATTGCCTGCTAATTCACTTCTACTGTGAGTCTGTGAATTCCCTAAAATATCGTGTTCCTTTCGTAATAATTTCCATTTTTAGACATCTTGATTTCAAACACGTTAAAAAACCCTAAAAACCCACCTCACCTCTTAAATAATTTTAAATGTTTACTTGACAATTCAAATTTGGAAAAAAGATAAGAGAAGGCACGGTGGGAATGTCCTTTGTCATAGGAAGTTGCTTATGCAATGTTATCGATTCGTTCCCTCATACCAGGAGGTGTAATGGTGATGTAGTAGGACCTTTGGCGGAGATCTTCTCCCAGAGACCTCGTCTTACATAATGGACAGTAGTTCCCGCTAAGTTGAATGCTCCAGAGTGTTCAATCTTCCAGTCACTATTAATAGACTGTTTTCCAGTGTCTCGGAGAGCTATAAAAAGGTTATAAAATATTACGAGATTAACAAGTCAGCATCATTAATCACTATCCACTTTGCATGGTTTTGTTAAAAGCATTTCATTCATTTCTAAACTAAATGGTCAACACTCCCTGATGTAAAACATGAGGAATCTCCTCTTTGGGAAAGTCTGCAATCACAGCAAATGCCACAGGAAGTTCTCCTTCTCTCCTGAAGCTGTCCACAAACCATACAGTCACGTTTATCCTTGCCTCCTCCAACCTCCTTTGAACACTTGATGTCTATAACCTTATTTTGTGTCCCTTAATCATTTATTCTTTAACAACATATTATTATTTTAAAGGCTATGTGTGTCTGTGTTGTCTATGCAATGATCCTATGAACAATGTGAAGGCTGGTACTACGTCTTATACATGCTCTGTATCTCCTATGCCGCCCAGGAAAGAGTGTGACGACAGAAAGATCATGACATGGAATGTTAACTAACAGATCAGAATGACAGGGTTACGTTCAATACAAAACAATTCAAAGGTAATGTGTAAGTTCTAAAAACGGAACTCAGAACCTTTAAACATCCCTAGTTTGTGATTTATTGTGTACAAGAATAGAGGATAAATGTTAATTCTCACCCACAAGCAGCCATCATTTGTATGAAACTTTATGGAGTAACTTTGTTTACCTATACTTTTTGTTCTCTTTTTCTTTTTTGACCTGATCTGTGCTACTATTTAAATGAGATTCATAACGTGGAAGTGACATGCCACGATTATCATTTAAAATTAAGGATTCCTTCCATTTTTTCCAAATGATTTTATTTTTTATTTAAACTTTACACTCTCCCATATAATTGAATTTCTCTTTCAAAAACATTTACCTGTGGAAGCAACCTAAGTGTCCATCATTGGATGAATGGATAAAGAAGATGTGGCACATATATACAATGGAATATTACTCAGCCATAAAAAGACACAAAATTGAGTTATTTGTAGTGAGGTGGATGGAGTTAGAGTCTGTCATACAGAGTGAAGTAAGTCAGAAAGAGAAAAATAAATACAGTATGCTAACACATATATACGGAATCTAAGGAAAAAAAAAAAAAAAGGTCAGGAAGAACCTAGTGGCAAGACGGGAATAAAGACACAGACCTACTAGAGAATGGACTTGAGGATATGGGGAGGGGGAAGGGTAAGCTGTGACAAAGTGAGAGAGTGGCATGGACATATATACACTACCAAACGTAAAATAGATAGCTAGTGGGAAGCAACCGCATAGCACAGGGAGATCAGTTCGGTGCTTTGTGACCACCTAGAGGAGTGAGATAGGGAGGGTGGGAGGGAGGGAGATGCAAGAGGGAAGAGACATGGGAACATATGTATATGTATAACTGATTCACTTTGTTATAAAGCAGAAACTAACACACCATTGTAAAGCAATTATACTCCAATAAAGATGTTAAACTCTAAAAAAAAAAAAAAAATTTACATGAAGATTCATCAAAGGTTTTTATGTCATAATGCTATGAAAATGTTTTGATAATAAGCCAGTAAATCTTCTAAAATATTATTTAAGCCAATCTCTATTTATTGAATGTTTGAGGATTTCCAACTTTTTAATATTGTAAATAATGCTCAGATAAATACACTGTACACTAAATATTTGTATACCTGAATACTTCCCTTGGATAGATTCCCAGATTTGGAATTACAGAGTCAAAGAAATCAAACATTTAAAGATTTGGAAAAACAATTTCAAATTGATTTTAAAAAGTTTGCAAGAATTTATGCTTTCATAACAGTGACTGAGAGTGTCCATTTCTGAACACCTCCTTGAAAGCACCTTTCTTCTTGTATAATATTTAATCATGCCTAAATCATTGCTTATCAAGCATCCGCTATAAATCAGGAAATACTCAAAGTTCTGGGACTTCCCGAATGAACAATAGAAATATGTTCTCTGGCTTCATAGAACTTATCATCTAACTAGCAAACCAGATATTAATCAAGTCATAAGTAACCAACTAATTATAATTACGCTGAAACTTGTGAGGGAGGAATCAGGAAAGGCTTGCCTGAAGGATGTCATTTATGGAGGATGCTAGCCAGGGGAAAAGAAAAACATAGAAAGAGTGTTCGAGACTGAGGGAACTACAGATGCAAAGGTCACCATTGCAGCTTGGTGAGAATTAGGTAGCAAATGTGCAGATGCCACATGTACTGAAGCGGATCATGAACTCATGAGGCTGGAGAGTAAGGAATAGCCAGATCTTACAGGCCTTGTTAAATTTTAGAGGCTTTTTCCTAAGAAAAGATATAAAACTATACAAGATTTTGAACAATATTGTACAGAAAATGGACTTGCATAGGACAAATTTGTATAGAGAAGACAGAATAGTAGCCCAATGGAAAGTAATGGTGGCTTGGCTTAAGGTAGTAGAGAAAAGTGCAAAGAGGAATTTAGGAGTGAAATTGATAAAATATGATGATGACTTGGTTGTCCTGTGTGAAAGGAAGTGTCAGGAATGATGCCAGGTTTCTAGTATGAGAAACAGTGGGTTATAAAAGCAAACAGTGAGACTGGAAAGGCTAGCAAAAAAATGATTGAGGAGAAATATCAGGATTTGAATTTTGAACAATCCAGATTTTTAGAAAAGTCTCTTTTTGCTATTGTGGTTAAAGATATTTTTCATTTGCTTGTTAGTTATTTGCCTTTTAAATTTAAATTAATTAAGCAAATTATAAATTATCTGTGAAGGTTTTTTGGTCCACTAAGAGATTTTTCTGGAGTTTATATTCTCATTATTATAAGCAACATGTTAATAAAAGTATTGAAATTTTACCTCTTAATTTCTACCAAGTAATATCTTTATCACATACTGCATATAAAGTATAATGTTTTAGATGAAATATTAAGCATAAATATTTTCAGATGTATGAAAAATATATAAGTACTAATGTTTACCTTGAATTTTAAACTTGAAAGGGAAATACGTTGCCAGAAACTCTCAACACTTTGCAAATAGCTCTTACCATCTACAAATGGATATACTTCTGATAATGTTAGATTGATTAAAAAAATAATGATTTTGCCTAAAAGGTAAAGTACTTCTTGCATTTCTCTAAGGTCTATTAAATATTCTGAGAGTCTTTTTGGCCTAGATTTGTACTGCGGCCAGTATAATTCCATTCTTTTTTCCTGTATCTCAACATATATTCATGGCACTATTATAAAGGAATATTTCCTGAAAATCGCTAAGAAAAATGCCTTAAAAACCTTTTGTGGTGACTACAGTATAATGTTGAGACTCAACTGGTATTCTGGAATTCAGCATTCCCCGCCCAAATGCCACATGCATGTATCTGAAAACCCACACAATTTATAAGCTTAAGAGCAACCTTATATGCAGACTCAATACTCTGGGTGTGTGGTGTTTCCTGGTTTTGGTTTTTAATTCATTAGCTTAAAAACGTTTTTAGAAAATCTGTTTCTGGCCATAGCTGAATAACTGGAACTGCACTATCTCTCCCCCTGTAAACAACTAGAAAACTAGACAATATATGAAACAACTGTTTCCAGACACTGGACAATGGACAACAGAGAACTGTGATCCCTAAGAGGAGGAGACCAAATGCTCTCTAAAATTACTTGACTTTCTGCCCGAAGATATTTAGCAGGCCCCACCACAGAGAGGGGGAACTCAAGCAGAGCACAGATAACAAGGGCTTCAGCGAGATGAGGACACAGAGAATGGAGTTCAAACTGGCTAAGGCAGCTGGAATCTGTTTTACTGAGTACTGGAGAAGAGGGAGCAACACAGCGACGGGCTTCAAAATATTTCATAAGTTGACATAGTGTGAGGGACATAACCTAGAGGATTTCACTTATTTATGCTTGCTGTGTAGAGACCTCTATCCTATTTAAGCTGCAACAGCCTCCTTATATACTCTCACTGTTTACACTTAACTATCAGCCCTATCATTTATCAATTCATCTTATTGTCTGTCTTTGAGCCCTTAAAGTCTTTCGTTTCCACTTTTATGTCTCTTTTGGAGGTTACCTTAAACCTTAGTAGTTTATGTAATGACCTAATGGAAAGAAATGGGAATAACCAGGTACCTGGCAGGTAGGACACAATAGAGTTTTCATAGGACACAGGGAATATGGGCGACAGGGGGGTAGTGTCAAGTGCATGCTATTTCACAATTATCTTTTTGTTTTATGTTACGGAAGTTAACTACCTTCTAATTCCTACAACACTATCCATTAACATCAAGCAGCATGGTATTACACCAAATATTGGCAACTTAAACTTCTACAACAGAATTTCTTAGAGCCACTCAAAAATAACTTTCATTTGTTTCATCCTTCATCTGTCAAAAATTTTTGTGGCAGAAACTATCATGGTAGTTTAAAGGAGAATGATCTCAGTTTACTTGCACTACTCTTTTAAAGTCTTGAGTTTCTATAAATCCTAGAGTTAACTGATTATTACTAAATTCTTAAGAAACAAAAGAAGTCTTTTTTCCTAAAAGTTCTGGTATTTTTCAAGGAAACGAAGTGAACCATTAACAAACAGAATGCATTTTTTTCTATGATACGGTAATTAGGAAAACCAACCAAAATACGAATATGATAAAAGCAAAAGAAAAAAATCTGCAAAGGTGTTCCTTTGAGCCTGAAACTAAATATTGTACTAAGTTGCAAATAAGTGGGGTGAAATTCCGCAAGGCTGGGAAAAGAGTAACTACCTAGGACCTGTAAACTGCACAACTACTGGAGCTTGCGTAGGGTTGGAAGACATATGCATTCTATGCTATCAGAGTGAAGATATCTTACTGAACATACAGACTCTTCAGAGGAGAACCTAGAAAGGCTGCATATTAGAAATAAAGCTGGTCTAGTCCTAGAATAAAGGCTCCCTGAAAAGGGAGGGTAGGCACAAAAATTATTTGAAGACATAGTGTTCAAAATTTTTCCAAATCTGATATAAACCATAAACCTACAGATCTGAGAAGTACATTGGAACCCAAACAGGATAAGCATAAAGAAAGCCATACCAAAGCACAATACAATCAAACTGCTAGCACACAATGATAGGGAGAACAATCTTAAGAGTGGCCATATTTAAAATAGATAACCAACAAGGACTTACTGTATAGCACAGGGAAATCTACTCAATACTATCTACAACCTAAATGGGAAAGGAATTTGAAAAAGTATAAATGCATGTATACGTATAACTGAATCACTTTGCTGTACACCTGAAACTAACACAACATTGTTAATCAACTATACTCCAGTATAAAATAAAAAGTTAAAAAAATAAAAGATAAAAAGCATGGAATCATAAAAAAAATAGTGGCCAAAAAGGAAACAGGCATATTAGATATAGGGGAAAAAAGATTTAAGAATTCCCTGGATATACCATTACAACTAATGCAAGCCAGAAGACAATGAAACGTTACCTTAAAGTGAAAAAACAAAACAAAACATAGTAAAACAAAACAAAATATAGAATTCTATATTCAGTGAAAATATCCTTCACATATGAAGGTGAAATAAATATACTGTCAGACAAACAAAATCTGAGAAATTTGGCTGCCAGAAGACTTGCTCTACAAGAAGTATTAAAGGATGTTCTTCAGGCTAAAAGAACATGGTTCTAGATGGAAACAGGTGTCTATGTGAAGGTATGAAGAATGCTGGTAGTGGTAAATGTACAAAAATATATAAGCATGTCCTTATTAGTTGTCTATTTTATAAGGACCTACTGTATAGCACAGGGAACTCTTCTCAATACTCTGTAATGACCTACATGGGAAAAGAATCTAAAAAAGAGTGGGTATATGTTTAACTGATTCACCTTGCTGTACAGCAGAAACTAACACAACATTTTAAATCAACTATCCTTAAATAAAAATTTTAAAAAATTAAAAAATAAAAAAAATATATGTAATTTTTTCATTAATAAGTTCTTTATAGTATAATTAACTATTTAAAGCATAAATAGTTACAATGTATTTTGGTGCTTAAAGCATATGTAGAAATAAGTTGATTATATAAAATGTAGAAATAAAATGTATAATAGCACAAAGGAGGGGAAGGAGGAAAAGGGAACTAAGCTGTTCTAAGGAACTTACATTACATATAAAGTGGCACAATATAATCTGAAGGGAGACTATAATAAGTTAAAAACTCATACAGTAAAGCAATCAATGAAAATATAAAACATGAGCTATACATGGCTGATAAGCAAATAAAGGAGATTAATGGAATACTAAAAAAAAAAAAAATCCAACAGAAGCCAGATAAAGAGGAAAAAAGGAATAGAAAAGAATGAAATACATAGAAAAATTCAATATTCACATAATTATATTATGTTTAAATGTACTATGATATTAGTTAGGATAGATTATCAGGCCAGAGGGCCAACTATATTCAATTTACAAGAATGTACTTTAAAAATGAAAGATAGGGAGATTAAACCTAAAAGGATAGAAAGAATTAAGCATGCAACACTAATCAAAAATGATGTATTGGCTATATTAATATCAGATAGCACGAACTTCAGGTCAAGGAATAGTCTAAGATCAAAAGAGAATTTTTTAAAATGTCATTTAAATTTAAATTACTTTAAATGTAAAATCTCAAATGACATTTAAAATTTATTAAGGAGATCATAAAATCCTAAGTGTGTAACAAAGCATCAAAATGCGTGAAGCAAAAACTAACATAATTGAAAGGAGATATAGAAAAATCTACAGTTTTAATCAGAGATTTTAATATTTCTCTTTCCTTAGATGATAAAAGAAGAAAATCAATAAGAATATAGAACACTTGAACCAAATGGAGCCAAATGATATTTAGAGAAGAGTCAGCATTGCAGAATATAATTTTTTTTTCAAGTATAAATGAAACATTAACCAATATAAGCCATAGGCCATGAAACAAGTCTCAGTTGAAATCAGGCAGTACAGCTGACCCTTGAACATGTATGTGAACTGCTTGGGCCACTTATACACGGATTTTTTTCAATGGTAAATACTTCACTACTACATTATCTCCCATCCCCACCTCCCCTGATGTTTGAATTTACAAATGCTGAACTGAATCGCAGATAGCGAGAAACGGTATATATGGAGGAAGAGCCTATGTGGAGGTCTGACTATAAATTATACTAGGATTTTCGGCTGTATGGAGGGTAGGCGTCCCTAACCCCCATGTCGTTCAAGGATAAACTACATATTCTCTTTCCACGCAGATTTAAACTGGAATCAATAACAAAATATCTACTAGAAAATCTACAAATATTTGGAAATTAAACAATACAGTTACAAATAACCCATGAGTCAAAGTAGAAACCACAATGATAATTTGAAAATATTTTAAACAAAAAGTATGACCTACAAAAATTGTGGAATGCAGCTAAAGCAATGCTTAGAAAAACTGTCATATTAGCAAAGAAGAAAGGACTAAAATCAATTACCTAAGTTTCTAACTTAAAATGGTATTAAAAAAATCGATTTAAACCTAAAGTAAGTAGGAAGAAAATAATAAAGACCAAAAGTCAATTGAATAGAAAGCACATTAACAATAGATGCAATTAATGACACTAAAAGTTGGTTATTTCAAAAGATCAAAAATGGATAAAACTCTAGTTTGACTGATTAGGAAAAGAAGACAAAAATTAACAACATCAGAAATGAGAGGAGAAATATTGCTACAGTGCATATAGACACTGTAGCATTATAAGGACATATTATAAACAACATCAAGACAATAAACTTGATAAGTGAAATAGATAAGTTCTTTGAAGACACCAATTACCAAATGTGTCACAAGAATTAAAAGAACATCTGACTAGTTATAAACACAAACACACACACACACACACACACACATACTAAAGAAATTAGGCTGGATTTTAAAAACCTTCCCAGAAAGAAAATACCAATGTTCAAACATTTAAGAAAAACAGTACCAGTTTTATACAAAATTTACTATAAAATAGAAGAGGAGGGGCACAAGGGTTCTTCAAATGTACTAAAAATGTTATTTTTCTTAAGGTAGGTAATAAATATAAACATTTGTACTTTACTGTTTCCTTTATAACTATTGATTAAGAATATTTGTTTCTATCTATTAAATATTCATGAAAATTACATTTTTATATATTCTGGACACAAATTCTTTTCATGATAAATTTATTGCAAATATTTTTCTCTGAGACTATGGCTTGCCTTTTTATTTTCTTAATGATGTCTTTAAAAGAACAGTAGTTTATTTATTTATTTATTTAATTTGTATTCAATTATTTTTCAAATCTCACCTTCTCTTTATTTTTTTTAACATTTTTATGGGACTATAATTGCTTTACAATGGTGTGTTAGTTTCTGCTTTATAACAAAGTGAATCAGTTATAAATATACATATATCCCCATATCTCTTCCCTCTTGTGTCTCCCTCCCTCCCAGCTGCCTATCCCACCCTTCTAGCTGGTCACAAAGCACCGAGTTGATCTCCCTGTGCTATGCGACTGCTTCCCAGTAGCTATCTATTTTACATTTGGTAGTGTATATATGTCCATATATACACTGCCACTCTCTCACTTTGTCCCAGCTTACCCTTCCCCCTCCCCGTGTCCTCAAGTTCATTCTCTAGTAGGTCTGCATCTTTATTCCCGTCTTGCCCCTAGGTTCTTCATGACCATTTTTCTTTTTTTTAGATTCCATATATATGTGTTAGCGTACGGTATTTGTTTTTCTCTTTCTGACTTACTTCACTCTGTATGACAGACTCTAGGTCCATCCACCTCACTACAAATACCTCAACTTCGTTTCTTTTTATGGCTGAGTAATATTCCATTGTATATATGTGCCACCTCTTCTTTATCCATTCATCTGTCAATGGACACTTAGGTGGCTTCCATGTCCTGGCTATTGTAAATAGAGCTGCAATGAACATTGTGGTACGTAAATCTTTTTGAATTATGGTTTTCTCAGGGTATATGCCCAGTAGTGGGATTGTTGGGTCGTATGGTAGTTCTACTTTTAGTTTTTTAAGGAACCTCCATACTGTTCTCCATAGTGGCTGTATCAATTTACATTCCCACCAACAGTGCAAGAGGGTTCCCTTTTCTCCACACCCTCTTCAGCATTTACTGTTTGTAGATTTTTTGATGATGGCCATTCTGACTGGTGTGAGATGATATCTCATTGTAGTTTTTATTTGCATTCCTCTAATGATTAATGATGTTGAGCATCCTTTCATGTGCTTGTTGGCAATTTGTATATCTTCTTTGGAGAAATGTCTATTTAGGTCTTCTGCCCATTTTTGGATTGGGTTGTTTGTTTCTTTGATATTGAGCTGCATGAGCTGCTTGTAAATTTTGGGGATTAATCCTTTGTTAGTTGCTTCATTTGCAAATATTTTCTCCCATTCTGAGGGTTGTCTCTTTGTCTTGTTTATGGTTGCCTTTGTTGTGCAAAAGCTTTTGAGTTTCATTAGGTCCCATTTGTTTACTTTTGTTTTTATTTCCATTTCTCTAGGAGGTGGGTCAAAAAGGATCTTGCTGTGATTTATGTCATAGAGTGTTCTGCCTATGTTTTCCTCTAAGAGTTTGATAGTATCTGGCCTAATATTTAGGTCTTTAATCCATTTGGAGTTTATTTTTGTGTATGGTGTTAGGGAGTGTTCTCACTTCATTCTTTTACATGTAGCTGTCCAGTTTTGCCAGCACCACCTACTGAAGAGGCTGTCTTTTCTCCATTGTATATACTTGTCTCTTTTATCAAAGATAAACTGACCATATGTGCGTGGGTTTATCTCTGGGGTTTCTATCCTGTTCCATTGATCTATATTTCTGTTTTTGTGCCAGTACCATACTGTCTTGATTAATGTAGCTTTGTAGTATAGTCTGAAGTCAGGAAGTCTGATTCCTCCAGCTCCATTTTTCTTGCTCAAGATTGCTTTGGCTATTCGGGGTCTTCTGTGTTTCCATACAAACTGTGAAATTTTTTGTTCTAGTTCTGTGAAAAATGTCAGTGGTAGTTTGATAGGGATTGCATTGAATCTGTAGATTGCTTTGCATAGTATAGTCATTTTCACAATGTTGATTCTTCAAATCCAAGAACATGGTATATTTCTCCATCTATTTGTATCACCTTTAATTTTTTTCATCAGTGTCTTATAATTTTCTGCATACAGGTCTTTTGTCTCCTTAGGTAGGTTTATACCTAGGTATTTTATTCTTTTTGTTGCAATGGTAAATGGGAGCGTTTTCTTAATTTCACTTTCAGATTTTTCATCATTAGTGTATAGGAATGCAAGAGATTTCTGTACATTAATTTTGTATTCTGCTACTTTACTAAATTCATTGATTAGCTCTAGTAGTCTTCTGGTAGCATCTTTAGGATTCTCTCTATATAGTATCATGTCATCTGCAAACAGTGACAGCTTTACTTCTTCTTTTCTGATTTGGGCTCCTTTGGTTTCCTTTTCTTCTCTGATTGCTGTGCCTAAAACTTCCAAAACTATGTTGAATAATAGTGGTGAGAGTGGGCAACCTTGTCTTGTTCCTTATCTTAGTGGAAATGGTTTCAGATTTTCACCATTGAGGATGATGGTGGCTGTGGGTTTGTCATATATGGCCTTTATTATGTTGAGGTAAGTTCCCTCTATGCCTACTTTCTGGAGGATTTTTATCATAAATGGGTGTTGAATTTTGTCAAAAGCTTTCTCTGCATCTATTGAGATGATCATATGGTTTTTCTCCTTCAATTTGTTAATATGGTGTATCACACTGATTGATTTGCGTATACTGAAGAATCCTTGCATTCCTGGGATAAACCCCATTTGATCATGGTGTATGATCCCTTTAATGTGCTGTTGGATTCTGTTTGCTAGTATTTTGTTGAGGATTTTTGCATCTATGTTCATCATCATACTGGCCTGTAGTTTTCTTTTTTTGTGACATTTTTGTCTGGTTTTGGTATCAGGGTGATGGTGGCCTTGTAGAATGAGTTTGGGAGTGTTCCTCCCTCTGCTATATTTTGGAAGAGTTTGAGAAGGATATGTGTTAGCTCCTTTCTAAATGTTTGATAGAATTCGCCTGTGAAGCCATCTGGTCCTGGGCTTCTGTTTGTTGGAAGATTTTTAATCACAGTTTCAATTTCAGTGACTGTGATTGGTCTGTTCATATTTTCTATTTCTTCCTGGTTCAGTCTCGGAAGGTTGTGCATTTCTAAGAATTTGTCCATTTCTCCCAGGTTGTTCATTTTATTGGTATATAGTTGCTTGTAGTAATCTCACATGATCCTTTGTATTTCTGCAGTGTCAGTTGTTACTTCTTTTTCATTTCTAATTCTATTGATTTTAGTCTTCTCCCTTTTGTTCTTGATGAGTCTGGCTAATGGTTAATCAATTTTGTTTATCTTCTCAAAAAACCAGCTTTTAGTTTTATTGATCTTTGCTATCATTTCCTTCATTTCTTTTTCATTTATTTCTGATCTGATCTTTATGATTTCTTTCCTTCTGATAACTTTGGGTTTTTTTTTGTTCTTCTAACTGCTTTAGGTGTAAGGTTAGGTTGTTTATTTCAAATTTTTCTTGTTTCTTAAGGTAGGATTGTATTGCTATAAACTTCCCTCTTAGAACTGCTTTTGCTGCATCTCATAGGCTTTGGGTCATCATGTTTTCATTGTCATTTGTTTCTAGGTATTTTTTGATTTCCTCTTTGATTTCTTCCATGATCTCTTGGTTTTTAAGTAGTGTATTGTTTAGCCTCCATGTGTTTGTATTTTTTACAGATTTTTTCCTGTAATTGATATCTAGTCTCATAGCGTTGTGGTCAGAAAAGATACTTGATACAATTTCAATTTTCTTAAGTATCAATTAAGTCCATGTTAATGTATTATTTAAATCTTGTGTTTCCTTATTTATTTTCATTTTGGATGTACTGTCCATTGGTGAAAGTGGGGTGTTAAAGTCCCCTACTATGATTGTGTTACTGTCGATTTCCCCTTTTATGGCTGTTAGTATTTGCCTTATGTATTGAGGTGCTCCTATGTTGGGTGCATAAATATTTACAATTGTCATATCTTCTTCTTGGATCGATCCCTTGATCATTATGTAGTGTCCTCCTTTGTCTCTTGTAATAGTCTTTGTTTTAAAGTCTATTTTGTCTGATATGAGAATTGCTACTCCAGCTTTCTTTTGATTTCCATTTGCATGGAATATCTTTTTCCATCCCCTCACTTTCTGTCAGTATGTGTCCCTAGGTCTGAAGTGGGTCTCTTGTAGACAGCATATATACGGGTCTTGTTTTTGTATCCATTCAGCCAGTCTATGTCTTTTGTTGGGAGCATTTAATCCATTTACATTTAAGGTAATTATTGATATGTATGTTCCTATTACCATTTTCTGAATTGTTTTGGGTTTGTTATTGTAGGTCTTTTCCTTCTCTTGTGTTTCCTGCCTAGAGAAGTTCCTTTAGCATTTGTTGTAAAGCTGGTTTGGTTGTACTGAATTCTCTTAGCTTTTGCTTGTCTGTAAAGTTTTTAAATTCTCCGTTGAATCTGAATGAGATCCTTGCTGGGTAGAGTAATCTTGGTTGTAGGTTTTTCTCCTTCATCACTTTAAGTATATCCTGCCACTCCCTCCTGGCTTGCAGAGTTTCTGCTGAAAGAGCAGCTGTTAACCTTATGGGGATTCCCTTGTATGTTATTTGTTGTTTTTCCCTTGCTGATTTTAATATTTTTTCTTTGTATTTAATTTTTGATAGCTTGATTAATATGTGTCTTGGCGTGTTTCTCTTTGGATTTATCCTGTATGGGACTCTCTGCACTTCGACTTGATTGACTATTTCCTTTCCCATATTAGGGAAGTTTTCAACTATAATCTCTTCAAATATTTTCTCAGTCCCTTTCTTTTTCTCTTCTTCTTCTGGGACCCCTATAATTCTAATGTTGGTGTTTTTAATGTTGCCCCAGAGGTCTCTAAGACTGTCCTCAATTCTTTTCAATCTTTTTTCTTTATTCTGCTCTGCAGTAGTTAATTTCCAATATTTTATCTTCCAGGTCACTTATCCATTCTTCTGCCTCAGTCATTGTGCTATTGATTCCTTCTAGAGAATTTTAATTTCATTTTTTGAGTTGTTCATCATTGTTTGTTTGCTCTTCTTCTAGGTCCTTGTTAAACGTTTCTTGTATTTTCTCCATTCTATTTCCAAGATTTTGGATCATCTTTACTATTATTACTCTGAATTCTTTTTCAGGTAGATGCCTATTTCCTCTTCATTTGTTTGGTCTGGTGGGTTTTTACCTTGCTCTTTCATCTGCTGTGTGTTTCTCTGTCTTCTCATTTTGATTAACTTACTGCGTTTGGGGTCTCCTTTTTGCAGGCTGCAGATTTGGAGCTCCCGTTGTTTTTGGTGTCTGCCCCCAGTGGCTAAGGTTGGTTCAGTGTGTTGTGTAGGCTTCCTGGTGGAGGGGAGTATTGCCTGTGTTCTGGTGGATGAGGCTGGATCTTGTCTTTCTGGTGGGCAGGTCCATGTCTGGTGGTATGTTTTGGGGTGTCTGTGGCCTTATTATGATTTTAGGCAGTCTCTCTGCTAATGCGTGGGGTTGTGGTCCTATCTTGCTAGTTGTTTGGCATAGGGTGTCCAGCACTGTAGCTTGCTGGTCATCGAGTGGAGCTGGGTCTTGGCATTGAGATGGAGATCTCTTGGCAATTTTCTCCATATGATATTACGTGGAGCTTGGAGGTCTCTGGTGGATCAATGTCCTGAACTTGGCTCTCCCACCTCAGAGGCACAGCCCTGATGACCGGCTGGAGCACCAGAAGCCTCTCATCCACATGGCACAGAATAAAAGAGAGAAAAAAAGAAAGGAAGAAAGAAAAAGATAAGATAAAATAAAATAAAAGTTATTAAAATAAAAACCAAAAAATAATTATGAAAAAAAAATTTTTAAGTAATTAAAAAGAAAAAAAGAAGAGACCAAACCAAAAAACAAATCCACCAATGATAAGTGCTGAAAACTATACTAAAAACAACAACAACAACAACAACAACAAAAAATGGACAGACAGAACCCTAGGACAAATGGTAAAAGCAAAGCTATAGAGACAAAATCACACACAGGAGCATACACATACACACTCACAAAAAGAGAAAAAGGGGAAAAAAACATATATCGTTGCTCCCAAAGTCGACCTCCTCAGTTTGGGATGATTCGTTGTCTATTCAAGTATTCCACAGATGCAGGGTACATCAAGTTGATTGTGGAGATTTAATCCACTGCTCCTGAGGCTGCTGGGAGAAATTTCCCTTTCTCTCTTTGTTCGCACAGCTCCTGGGGTTCAGCTTTGGATTTGGCCCCACCTCTGCGTGTAAGTCACCTGAGGGCATGTGTTCTTCGCTCAGACAGGACGGGGTTAAAGGAGCAGCTGTAGGGGGATCTGGCTGGAGGGAGGGGTACAGAGTGTGGGGTGAGCCTGCAGTGGCAGAGGCTGGTGTGACGTTGCAACAGCCTGAATCACACCGTTTGTTCTCCTGGGGAAGTTGTCCCTGGACCATGGGACCCTGGCAGTGGCGGGCTGCACAGGCTCCTGGGAGGGGAGGTGTGGATAGTGACCTGTGCTTGCACACAGGCTTGTTGGTGGCTGCAGCAGTAGCCTTAGCATCTCATGCCCCTCTCTGGGGTCCATGCTGATAGCCACGGCTTGCGCCCGTCTCTGGAGCTCCTTTAAGCAGCGCTCTTAATCCCTTCTCCTCATGCACAGGGAAACAAAGAGGCAGGAAAAAGTCTCTTGCCTCTTTGGCAGTTCCAGACCTTTTCCCGGACTCCCTCCCGACTAGCTGTAGCGCACTAGCCCCCTTCAGGCTGTGTTCACGCAGCCAACCCTAGTTCTCTCACAGTTTCATTTTTGATGAAATCCAGTATATGCCTTTTTGGTGGAAGAGTTGGTAGTTTTGCACATCCATTGTAAAGAAAGCCTTGCTTACCACAGTGCCATGAATATGTTTCTATTATGTTTTTTGCTCTAAGTTTTAGAGTTTTAGCTTCTTCGTTTAGATTTCTAAACCGTTTTGAGTTAATTTTTGTGTATGTTGTAAGGCTGGGGCCAAGGTTCAATTTTCTTCCTCACATAAATATCAAGCTATTCCAGCATTACTTGTTTAAAGAGTACTTTTTCTCTGTGTATTACCTCAACATCTTGGTTGGAAGTCAGTTTACTCCATATTTGTGTGTTTAATTTCATGATGATGATGAATTTGTCAATTTTTCTTGGTCAATTTTTGCTTTAAAGCTTTGAAGCTATATTCCTGGTTCATATAATTTTTTTTTTTAAACATCTTTATTGAAGTATAATTGCCCCACAATGGTGTGTTAGCTTCTGCTTTATAACAAAGTGAATCAGTTATACATATACAATATGTTCCCATTTCTCTTCCCTCTTGCATCTCCCTCCCTCCCACCCTCCCCATCCCACCCCTCTAGGTGGTCACAAAGCACCGAGCTGATCTCCCTGTGCTATGCAGCTGCTTCCCACTAGCTATCTATTTTACATTTGGTAGTGTATATATGTCCATGACACTCTCTTACCCTGTCACATCTCACCCCACCCCCTCCCCATATCCTCAAGTCCTGGTTCATATAATTTAAAATTATAATATGTTTGTGATAAACTGGATTCTTTCATAATTATTTTGTGAACATTTTTATCTCAAGTAATGCATTTTTCTTTAAAATGAGTTTTGACTTACATTACTATGGCTATATCAGTATTCTTCTGATTCGTATTTTTCTGGTACAGTTTCCATTCTTTGATTTTTAATTTTTGTGACTCATGTTTTACATATATTTCTTATGAATACAATATACGTGAATTATTTGTGAAATCCAGTCTGATAATTTTCATCTTTTAACTACAGATTTTAGTTTTTAAATGTTTATTAAGATTGTTGGTATCTTTTGATTTCCTGCTTGTTGTATGTTTTTGTTGTTTTTCTCTTATCTTGTTTTCTACTGATTGAGTTTTTAAAATTTCATTTTAAAAATTATATTTGTTTCTCTATGTTTTCAGTCAATTTTTGTTTATTTTTAAATCCCTCTTTTATACATTTAAACATATTAACATAATATTTTTATATTTTCTGCATATGATACAAATATATATGTCTGATTCTGCTCTCCCTTATTTTTACTGTTTTGCTTATAGTGTCTATTTCCGTCTGTGTTTTCTGAACTTTTTTTTTACTCTAAAATTATATTTGTTGAACTTTATAGAATTCTTTTGAGGCCTGGTTTAAAGGTGAATTACCCTCAAGAAGGATTTGCATTTGCATATACCAGCCACTTTGGTAGCCTCATTAAAATAAATATCTTGATGGTTTGGACTTTATAGAGTAGACTGGTGCTGCAAATCCATAGAAGCATTTGCATTTGGTTGCAGATTCTCAGGGAAGTGCATTTTCTACCTCCACCTAGTACCAAAGTTAATACAGACACATTTTCTTTCTTTCTCCTTTTATGGTGCAAATGCAACACATGTACTACTATGTCTTCTCACACTGATCTCGTAGGTTCTTTGGGGTCCTGCTTTATGTAGGGGTCTTGAGTCTCCACTTCGTAAAGGTCTTAGGCTTTATTTTCTGCCCAGTTCCCCTTGGCTCTCAAGGTCTAAACTGGTCATCAGGATTAAGCATAAGTGGGGCTTCGGTTAGCCTAATACTCTGGCTTTCTGTTCTCACTTCGTTTTTGACATGTGAGGAATCCTTAACTTCTTTCCTGTTCAGAGGTAAATAGAAAAAGTGTTCTTTTTTTCTCCTTTTGTATTTTGCTCAACATCTTTAACTGTTTTCATTGGGAATTCTTCCCACAGTGGGTTACATGCAAAGCTGCAGGCAAGGTTAAGTTGACCCATACAACCTCATTTCGATTTTTAAAAATCAAGAGCTATAATGGTTTTGTAAAGAGATGACTTACCTGAACTACTCTCCATTTTATACTTTTTGATAAATTATTAACAAATTAATAAAGCCATGATCTTCAGAAAAGCATATAATAATTGCAATAGGGAATACAACTCAAAGAGAGAGTAATGAAAAAGAATAACTGTACTGGGAGGGTATTAAATGTCTTCTGTGAGATAACATCTAGTTTGATGTAGATAAGTTACTTCATTAAAGAATGACCAGTTTGCCAAGAAATGATTTATTTTCCTTTCTTTCTGCTAAAGCTATTTCAGATCAAGGTTTTCAATGACTTTGACTTCCTTCCAATGCCTGAAAGAGCTTTTAGGAAATGTGATTTATGATATTTATTCTCTGTTATTCTTTAGGCAGAGAACACATATCACAAGCTTGAAATCTAGGATTTTAGGTTTGAAATCTAGGATTTTAATACTCTATCATTTCTTTTTAAATTTTTTTTTCAAACTTGCCCCTCATCCATGCGCCTTATCTCAGTAAATTCCATTATTATTTGTCAAGTTAAGCCAGAATCCTTGAACTTTTCTCTTCTATCAGTACTCACAGCGATTTTCTAACAAGTTTCATCAGCTAACTTCTTCAATGTCTGTAGAAGCACTTGGTTTTTTCTTATTCTTGTTCTCTTGGATAGAATCATGCAACTGATCTCCTTGTCTTTGTTCTTGAACCTTTCCATCAGGAGAATTGTTTTTTCCTCAGTTAAGCAAGTAAGGAAACTTAGTAGGTTCTTGAATAAACATGGTAACATATTAATATTTTCAATAATGATTTAATCTCAAGTAGTATTCAGGATGTTTAGAAGCACTAATGCCATTTCCTTACACAAGTAAAAGACCCTAGTAACTTAGACCTGATGTTAAGCACAAGGAAAACTGACAATAATAAGGCCAGGCACTTAACACAGATATATAATTTCCTTTTTAAATTGAATGCTCTTTTAACAAGAAAAAGTGATTGAAGATCTATGTTTAAAGATTTGCACCAGGGAAAGAAAATGGGGTCTGCCAAACTTTGGAGGTACTAATTGAAGAAAAAAAATAGTCGTTTCAAGATTTGTATTCCCTTCCATTAATTCTATACAACAATTGATCACATTAGTTAAGAAATGGGGAAAAAGGGGGAATTTGGGAGAAGTTCAAGGAAAATTTCTTCATATGTGACATGTACTTTAAAATCACAAGTGTTGCATAGAAGCCAATGATAAAAAAGAAAAAATAAAAGAAAAGACAGTATGAATCAGATACTGTGGCCACACTTCTTGGGTTTAAATCCAGGATCATAACTTTTTAAGATTTGTGACCATGGGAAACAAATTTATTCTCTGTTCCTCTATTCTCTGATTTTAAAAACTGGGAAATTAGAAGTTCCTACTTCATAAAGTTGTTGTGAGGACTTATTTAACAAATATATTTAATGCACTGACCCATGCTAATCACTATACAAGTGTGAAACATCTTTTCTTAATTAAAATTCACTGAAAATTCCTTTATTAATTCCTGTGTGACAGACTCTGTTTTAGTTACTGCAGATATGGCTCTGAGCAAAATGATCCCTGCTTTCAAAAATTAACAATGGAGATAGATAATATAAAGCATGCATGTAAACAAATAAGACAATTCAAACAGCGATAAGCTCTATAAAGGTAATAAAGCAGGACCATGTAATAGGGAGTGGCCTGGGTAGGGGTCACAGTTGACATGGAGGAAAGGTGATACATTTGAATAACTGAGAGGACTTGCTGATGTACTGTATTAGAATGGTAAAGAGAGTTATCAAAGAGAACTCCTAGTTTTGGTGTAAACTACTGCATAGAAATTAGTGACTGTGGTAGGATGAATAATGGACCCCCCTCCCCACCAAGACATCCATGCCCTAAAAGATAGATATCATACAAAGTATCTTCTCTGACCACAGAGAGATGAAGTTCACAATCAGTAACAGAAGGCAAATTGGAAAATTCACAAATTTGTGGAAATGAAACTACACACTCAAACAACCAATGGATCAAAGAAGAAATCACAAGGTAAGTTAGAAAATGTCTTGAGGCAAATGAAATGAAAACACAATGTACCAAACTTACAGGACACAGTGAAAGCAGTGCTATGGGTTGGGGCGGGTTGGGATTTATAGCTATAAACACTTACATTGAAAAAGAAGAAACATCCCAAATTAACAACCTAACTTTACAACCTCAGAAACTGGAAAAAGAACAAACTAAACCCAAAACTACAAGGATAATAATAATAATAATAAAGATTAAAGCAGAGATAAATGAAATATAAAATAGAGAAAATCAACAAAGCTAGACGTTAGTTCTTTGAAAAGATCAAAGAAGTTGACAAACCTTTAGCTATCTGGCTAAAAAAGAATGAAAAAAAGACAACTAAAAAAAAAAAGACAGAAATGAAAGTGGGGACATTACAACTGATGCTAAAGAAATAAAAAGGATTATAAGAAAGTACTATGAACAACTGTATGCTAACACACTGGAAAATCTAAATGAAATGAACAAATTTTTAGAAACACAAAACCTACCAAGTCTGAATCACAAAGCAACAGAAATCCTATAAGCATACCTATAACTAGTAAGGAGACTGAATCAGTAATCAAAAATATCCTGCCAAAGAAAAGCACTGGACCTTATGGCTTCAGTGGTAAACTCTACCAATCATTTAAAGATCTAACACAAATCCTTAAATTTTAAAAATAATCAAAGTGGAGGGAATACTTCCTAACTCATTCTATGAGGCCAGCATTTTCCAGATATCAAACCTAGACTAAGACATTACAAAAGAAGAAAACTACAGATCAATTTCCCTTATGAACAATGATGCAAAATCCTCAACAAAATACTAGCAAACTGAATTCAGGAGCACAAAAGCCATCTAAATCAGAAATGAAGAAGTAAAATTATTATTGTTTGCAGATGATATGATCTTATATGTAGAAAACAATAAAGATTTTACAAAAAGCCCAGTAGAACTGATAAATAAATTCAGCAAAGTAGCAGGATATAAAGTCAACTCTCAAAAAGCAATTCAATTTCTATACACTAATAATGAACGATCTACAAAGGAAATTCAGAAAACATTTCTATTTACAATAGCATAGCATCAAAAAGAATTAAATACTTGGGAATTAACAAAGGAGGTGAAAGACTTATACAATGAAAACTACAAAACATTTCTGAAAGAAATTAAAGAAGATGTAAATAAATGGAAACACATTCCAGGTTCATGTATTGGAAGAGTTAATATTGTTAAGATGTCAATATTATCCAAAGTGCCCTACAAATTGAATGGAATCCCTATCAAAATCCCAATGGCCTTTTGTGCAGAAATGAAGAAAAAAACCTATCTTAAAATTTATAGGGAATCTCAGGAGACCATGAATAGCCAAAACAATCTTGAAAAACAGGAACAAAGCTGGAGACTCACACTTCCTGGTTTCAAAACTTACTAGAAAGCTACAGTAATCAAAACCCTGTGCTACTGGCATGAAAACAGACATATAAACCAAGGAAATAGAACAGAGATCCCAGAAATAAACCTTTGCAAATATGGCCAAATGATTTTCGACATGGGTGCCAAGATCATTCAATGGAGAAAGGACAGTCTTTCAACCAGTAGTCCTGGGAAAACTGAGTATCCACATGCAGAAAACTGAAGTTGGACCCTTAACTAATACCACATATAAAATTTAACTCCAAATGGATCAAAGATCTAAATGTCAGACCTAAAACTATAAAACTCTTAGAAGAAAATAATATGCAAAAGCTCCACAACATTGAATTTGACAATGATTTCTTGGACATTGCACCAAAGGCACAGATTATAAAAGAAAAATAGACAAATTTCATGAAAACTTAAAACTTTTGTACATTAAAAGACATTACTAACAGAGTAAAAAGCTACAGAATGGGACAAAATATTTGAAAATCAATCTGATAAGGGATTAGAATCCAGAATATATAAAGAACTCCTAAAAACTCATGAACAAAAAAATCAAACAACCTAATTAAAAAATGGGCAAAGGACCTAATTTAAAAATGGGCAAAGGACCTGAAGAGATATTTCTCCAAAGAAGTTATACAAAACCAACAAGCACATGAAAAGATGCTCAATATCACTAATCATTAGAGAAATGCAAATCAAATCCATAATGAGATATCACCTCATAGCCATTAGGATGGCTACATTCAAAATAAACAGAAAACAAGTGTTGGTGAGGATATAGAGAAACTGGAACCCTTGCACCCTGTTGGTAGGAATGGAAAATGGTACAGCAACCGTGGAAAATGTTACGCAGTTCCTCAAAAAATTAAAAATAGAATTAGTCTATCACCCAGTAATTCTACTTCTAGGTATATACTTAAGAGAATGAAAAGCCAGGTCTTGAAGAGATATTTGTACACCCATATTCATAGCAGCATTATTCACAATAGCTACAATGTGGAAGCAACTTAAGGATCCATGGATGAATGAATAGATAAGCAAAAGGTGTTATACACATACATTGGAATAATATTCAGCCTTTAAAAGGAAGGGAATGCTGACATATGCTACAGTATGGATAAATCTTGAGGACATTATTATATGAGATATGTCAATCATAAAAGGACAGTTACTGTATGATTCCATATACATGAGGTACGCAGAGTGGTCAAATTCATGGAGATAGAAAAACTAATGGAGGTTACCAGAGGATGGGAGGAGGGGGGAATGGCGAGTTGCTATTAATGGGTACAGAGTTTCAGTTTTACAAGATGAAAAGAGTTCTGGAGAAGGATGGTGGTGGTTGAGCACCAGAGTGAACGTACTCAATGCTATCAAACTGTACACTTAATATAGCTAAGATGGTAAATATAATGTTACATGTATTCTACCACAGTGTAAAAAAAAGTTTTTGTTTTTTGTTTTTTTTTTAAATTTATTTATTTAATTAATTAATTTTTGGCTGCGTTGGGTCTTCTTTGCTGCGCGGGCTCAGTAGTTGTGGCTTGTGGGCTCTAGAGCGCAGGCTCAGTAGTTGTGGCGCACAGGCTTAGTTGCTCCACGGCATGTGGGATCTTCCCAGACCAGGGCTCAAACCCGGGTCCCCTGCATTGGCAGGTGGATTCTCAACCACTGCGCCACCAGAGAAGCCCCTAAAAAAAAGTTTTGAAGGGGAATAAAGATACCCACATCTGAATCCCTGGAACATGAATGCTATCTTATATGGCAAATAAATACCTTTGCAAATAAGATTAAATTAAGGATCTTGAGATGGGGAGATTATCCTGGATTACCCAAGTGGGCCTAAAATGCAATCACATGTAGCCTATAAGAGGTAGGAAGAGAGTGGTCTGAACACAGAAAAAGAAGAGAAGGCAATGACACTAGGGAGGCAGATGTTGGAGTGTTGTGGTCACAAGCAAAAGAATGTTGGTAGCCACCAGAATCTGGAAGAGGCCAGGAATGGATGACACCCTAGGGACTCCAGAGAGAGCACAGCTTTGCAGACACCTTAATTTCTGGTCCAGTAAAACTGACTATGGCCTCCAGAACTGTGGGACAATACATTCCCGTTGTTTTATACCACCAGCTTTGTGGTAATCATCACTACAGTCATAGGACACTAATACAATGACCTTTACTATAGTGGGGAAAACTAAGAAGAGGTTTCAGTACAGATAAAAATAAAGTTTTTGATTTAGACATTATTTCTGAGGCACATATGAGAATCTGATAATTTACATCAAACAAAAAATGTAAAGCAAAGGAGTCAAATGTGGTACCCTAGGCAGAGAGCAGAGCAGAGCAGAGAGCAGGGTCCAGGCTTGAGTTCCACAGTATGGGAACACTGGGAAACCAAGTAGAGATTGAGAGTCCAACAAAAGAGGGCATTTGCTGTCCTTGACAAACGTAGTTATTGTCAAGGAGAGATTAAAAACAATACAGGATTGGTTGAAGACCCTGGTTAATAAGGAATTAGAGGGAGCATGGAGCTGTCAAATTTGTAAAAATGGTAGGTGTATTTAGCCACATTTGCTAGGGTATTAAAAATCAGAGCACAATGTGGAGTTTTGTAGAATTTGAGAAAACTCCATTTGAGACACCTATATTCCTTTCCAGCTTGGAAAAGAAGAAAACATATTCCCAAATGTAATTGCCAATTGTCTACTATTAAACAAATGTATTAAAACTGTCTCAATTTTACACAGCATCTCCAAAAATGGGTATTAATCTGAATTTGGATATATGGGATGATTTACTTGCATTTAAAATGCATATAAAAACCACAGCAGGTAAAAATAGATAAAATTTATATATTAATAATGACCAACTAATGAGTGTGTCACATGATAAAAAAATTTCTTGGGTTTCCCTGGTGGTGCAGTGGTTAAGAATCCGCCTGCCAATGCAGGGGACATGGGTTTAATCCCTGGCCCGGGAAGATCCCGCATGCCGCGGAGCAACTAAGCCTGTGCACCACAACTACTGAGCCTGCGCTCTAGAGCCCAAGAGACACAACTACTGAACCCCGTGTGCCTAAAGCCCGTGCTCTGCAACAAGAGAAGCCACAACAATGAGAAGCCTGTGCACTGCAATGAAGAGTAGCCTCCACTCGCCGCAACTAGTGAAAGCCCGCGCACAGCAACGAAGACCCAACACAGCCAAAAAACAAACAAACAAACAAATAAATAAATTTCTTGTATTGTCCCCTTTCCTCAAATTTTCCTACTCCTAGAAAGCAAACCCTAATGTGAAAAATGATTTGATCCAAGTATAGACCATTTTTAATTTTACAGAGCAGAAACAATCATGTAACAATACTGGGTTATTTTTTCATGTACAAAGTGTTTCCCTATTGGGACATTATTTCTGATTTGAGAAAGAATAAGGAGGAAATAATTTTGTTAAGAAGGAAAAAAAGACACAAAGGTTTTCTTTAAAGATAATATAAATACAGTGTTTATGGCTTTTGATCTGTTGAATGCAGAGAGACAGCCACAGAATTTTAAGGATGCTGGTCTTCACATCCCCCTTCCTTATCACCTGGGGAGGAGACAGAACAGTGTAAATTTAACACTGGCTTAAACAGCTACACACCTGCAGTGGACAGAAACTGAAGCTGAATTTCTTTCATAGGAGCCTGGGAATTATAGCCTATGTGTATAGCTGAATTTTGCTGAAGCAGTGAGTGCTGATTAAGGCAGTTAAATGAATAAAGGACATCATTAAGAGTGACCTTGTGGAAGACCTGTTAATGAGGCTAATTTTTTGATAAACAGATTTTTAGGTTGGAGACAAGACAGCTGAGTAGAAGAACTAGAGTGCAACTCCTCTCAAGAAAACACCAAAGTCACAATAAACTGTTGAATAACCATTGACAAAAATGACGGGAATCTACCAAAAAAGATATTCTACATCTAAAGACAAAGAAGAAATCCCAGCGAGATGGGGGCAGACACGAGAAGCAAGAGGAACTACAACCCTGCAGCCTACGGAACAGAAATGGCAATCACAGAAAGTTAGACAAAATGAGACAACAAAGGAATATGTTCCAGATAAAAGAACAAGATAAAACCCCAGAAGAACAATGAAGTGAACTGGAGATAGGCAATCTACCCCAAAAATAATAAAGAGTAATGATAGTAAAGATGATCCAAGATCTCGGAAAAAGAATGGAGGCACAGACTGAGAAGATACAAGAAATGTTTAACAAAGAGCTAGAAGACATAAAGAATAAACAAACAGAAATGAACAATATAATAACTGACATGAAAAACATACTAGAAGGAATCAATAGCAGAAAAAATGAGGCAGAAGAACGGATAAGTGAGCTGGAAGACCGAATGGTGGAAATCACTGCCGTGGAACAGAATAAGGAAAAAAGAATGAAAAGAAATGAAGACAGCCTAAGAGACCTCTGGGACAACATGAAACACACCAACATTTACATTATGTGGGTCCCAGAAGGAGACAAGTGAGAGAAAGGACCTGAGAAAATATCTGAAGAGACAATAGCTGAAACTTCCTTAACATGGGAAAGGGAACAGTCACCCAAGTCCAAGAAGTGCAGAGTCCCATACAGGATAAACCCAAGGAGGAACACACTGAGACACATATTAAATTGATAAAACTTAAAGACAAAGAGAAAATATTAAAAGCAACACTTGAAAAGCAACAAATAAAATACAAGGGAATCCCCATAAGGTTATCAGCTGATTTTTCAGCAAAAACTCTGCAGGACAGAAAGGAGTGGCATGATATATTTAAAGTGATGAAAAGGAAAAACCTGCAACCAAGAATACTCTACCCAGCAAGGCACTCATTCAGATTCAATGGAGAAATCAAAAGATTTCCAAACAAGTAAAAACTAAGAGAATTTAGCACCACCAAACCAGCTTTACAGCAAATACTAAAGGAACTCCTCTAGGCAGAAAAGAAAAGGTCACAACTAGAAAGAAGAAAAACACGAATGGGAAAGCTCACAGGTAAAGGCAAACATAGAGTAAAGGTAGGAAATCATCCACACACAAATATGATATCAAAACCAGCAACTGTGAGGAAAGTACCAATGCAGGATATTAGTAATGCATTTGAAATTGAGACAAGCAACTTAAGACAATCTTGTCTATATAAAGACTGCTATATCAAAAGCTCATGGTAACCATAAACCAAATATCTACAATAGCTATACACATAAAAAAGAAAAAGGAATCCAAACACAACACTAAAGATAGTCATCAAATAACAAGAGAAGATAATAAAAGAGGAATGGAAGAAAAAAGACCTACGAAAACAAATCCAAAACAATTAACAAAATGGCAATAAGAACATACATATTGATAATTACCTTAAATGTAAATGGATTAAATGCTCCAACCAAAAGACATAGAGTGGATGAATGGATATGAAAAGAAGATTCGTATATATGCTGTCAACAAGAGACCCACTTCAGATCTAGGGACACATACAGATTGAAAGTGAGAAGATGGAAAAAGGTATTCCATGCAAACGGAAATCAAAAGAAAGCTGGAGTGGTAATACTCATGTCAGACAAAAGAGACTTTAAAATAAAGGCTATTACATGAGACAAAGAAAGACACTACATAATGATCAAGGGATCAATCCAAGAAGCAGATATAACAATTGTAAATATATATGCAACCAACACAGAAGCACCTCAATATATAAGGCAAATGCTAATAGCCATAAAAGGAGAAATCAACAGTAACACAATCATAGTGGGGGACTGTAACACCCCACTTACATCAGATGTGCACAGATCTTCCAGACAGAAAATCAATAAGGACACACGGGCCTTAAATGACACATTAGACCTGATGGACTTATTTAATATTGATAGAACATTTTATAGAAAAGCAGCAGAATACACATTCTTTTCACATGCACATGGAACATTCCCCAGGATAGATCACATGCTGGGCCATAAAGCAAGTCTCAATAAATTAAAAAAAACTGATATCATATTAAGCATCTTTTCTGAAAACAACGCTATGAGATTAGAAATCAAGTGTAAGAAAAATACTGCAAAAGAATACAAACACATGGAGGCTAAACAATATGTTACTAAATAATTAATTGATCGCTGAAGAAATCAAAGAGGAAATCAAGAAATATCTAGAGACAAATGAAAATGAAAACATGATGAAACAAAACCTATGGGATGTGGCAAAAGCAGTTCTAAGAGGGCAGTTTATAACAATACAATCTTACCTCAGGTAACAAGAAAAATGACAAATAAACAACCTAACCTTACACCTAAAGCAACTGGAGAAGGAAGAACAAACAAAACCCAAAGTTAGTAGAAGGAAAGAAATTATAAAGATCAGAGTGGAAATAAATGGAATAGAGATGAATAAAACAATAGAAAAGATCAATGAAACTAAAAGTTGGTTCATTGAAAAGATAAACAAAATTGATAAACCTTTAGGCAGACTCATCAAGAAAAAAGGAAGAAAGCCCAAATTAATAAAACTAGAAATGAAAAAGGAAAAGTTACAACACCACAGAAATAAAAAGGATCATAAGAGACTACTATAGGCAAGTATTTGCCAATAAAATGGACAACCTAGAAGCAATGGACAAATTCTTAGAAAGGTACAATCTCCCAAGACTGAACCAGGAAGAAATAGAAAATATGAACAGACCAATCACAAGTAATGAAATTGAAACTGTGATTAAAAAATTCCCAACAAACAAAAGTCCAGGACTTTTGCTGGCTTTACAGGTAAATTCCATCAAACATTTAGAGAAGAGTTAACAACCACTGTTCTAAAACTATTCCAAAAAACTGCAGAGAAAGGAATACTCACAAACTCATTCTATGAGGCCACCATCACCCTGATACCAAAACCAGACAAAGATACCACAAAAAAAGAAAATTACAGGACAATATCACTGATGAACATAGACCCAAAAATACTAGCAAACCGAATCCAACAATACATTAAAAGGATCATACACCATGATTAAGTGGGAGTATCCCAGGGATGCAAGGATTTTTCAGTGTCCACAAATCAATCAGTACGATACATGACATTAACAAATTGAAGAATAAAAACCATATGATCATCTCAATAGGTGCAGAAAAATCTTTTGACAAAGTTCAACACCCATTTATGATAAAAACTCTCCAGCAAGTTGGCATAGAGGGAACATACCTCAACATAATAAAAGCCATATATGACAAACCCACAGCTAACATCATACTCTATGGTGAAAAGCTGAAAGTATTTCCTCTAAGATCAGGAACAAGACAAGGATGTGCGCTCCTGCCACTTTTATTCAACATAGTTTTGGAAGTCCTACCCACGGCAATCAGAGGAAAAAAGGAGTAAAAGAAATCCAAATTGGAAAAGAAGTAAAATTGTCACTGTCTGCAGATGATATGGTACTATATATAGAAAATCCTAAAGATGCTACCAGAAACCTTCTAGAGCTCATCAATGAATGTGGTAAAGTTACAGGACGCAAAATTAATACACAGGTTTCTGTTGCATTTCTATACAATAACAATGAAAGATCAGAAAGAGAAATTAAGGAAATAATGCCATTTACCATCACATCAAAAAGAAAAAAATACATAGGAATAAAGCTACCTAAGGAGGCAAAAGACCTGTACTCTGAAAACTAAAAGACTTTGATGAAAGAAACCAAAGATGAGGCAAACAGATGGAAAGATATACCATGTTCCTTGAATGGAAGAATCAATATTGTCAAAATGACTATATTACCCAAGGCAATCTATAGATTCAATGTAATCTGTATCAAATTCCCAATTACATTTTTCACAGAAGTAGAACAAAAAATTTAAAAATTTGTGTGGAAACACAAGATACCCAAAATAGCCAAAGCAATCTTGAGAAAGGAAAATGGAGCTGGAGGAATCAGGCTACCTGACTTCTGACTATACTATAAAGCTACAGTAACAGTTTTGTACTGGCACAAACACAGAAATATAGACCAATGGAACAGGATAGAAAACCCAGAAATAAACCCACACACCTATGGTCAACTAATCTATGACAAAGGAGGCAAGGATATACAATGGAGAAAAGACAGTCTCTTCAGTAAGTGGTGCTGGGAAAACAGGACAGCTACATGTAAAAGAATGAAATTAGAACATTCTCTAACACCATATACAAAAATAAACTCAAAATGGATTAAAGACCTATATGTAAGACTGCATATTATAAAATTCTTAGAGGAAAACATAGGCAGAATACACTTTGTCATAAACTGCAGCAATATCTTTTTGGATCCACCTCCTAGAGTAATGAAAATAAAAACAAAAATAAGCAAACAGGACCTAATTAAACTTAAAACCTTTTGCACAGCAAAGGAAACCATAAACAAGAGGAAAAGACAACCCACAGAATGGGAGAAAATGTTTGCAAATGATGCAACTGACAAGGGATTAATCTCCAAAATATACACAGTTCACGCAACTCAATATGTAAAAAACAAACAACCCAATCCAAAAATGGGCCAAAGATCTAAATAGACATTTCTCCAAAGAAGACATACAGATGGTCAAAAGCACATGAAAAGATGCTTAACATCGTTAATTATTAGAGAAATGCAAATCAAAACTACAATGAGGTATCACCTCACACCAGTCAGAATGGTCCATCATCAAAAACCTTACAAACAATAAATGCTGGAGAGGATGTGAAGAAAAGGGAACCTTTCTACACTGTTGGTGGGAATGTAAATTCGTACAGCCTCTATGGAGAACATTATGGAGGTTCCTCAAAAAACTAAAAATAGAGCTACCATATGATCCAGCAATCCCACTCCTGGGCATATATCTGGAGAAAACCTTAATTCAAAAAGATACATGCACCCTAAATATTTATTGCAGTACTATTTACAATAGTGAAGCTATGGAAGCAGTGTACATGTCCATGAACAGATGAATGGATAAAGAAGATGCTGGTACATATATAAATGGAATATTACTCAGCCATAAAAACGAATAAAATAATTCTATGTGCAGCAACATAGATGGACCTAGAGATTTTCATACTAAGTGAAGTCAGAGAAAGACAAATATCATATCACTTACATGAGGAATCTAAACAAATGATACAAATGAATTTACTTACAAAACAGAAACAGACTCACAGACTTAGAAAACAAACTTATGGTTACCAAAGGGAAAAAAGGGGGAGGGCGTAAATTAGGAGGTTGGGATTAACATATACACACTAGTATATATAAAATAGGAATCAACAAGGACCTACTGTATAGTATAGGGAACTCTACTCAATATTCTGTAATAACTTAAATAGGAAAAGAATCTGAAAAAGAATAGATATATGTATATGTATAACTGAATCACTTTGCTGTACACCTAAATCTAATACAACATTGTAAATCAAATATACTCCAATATAACATAAAAATATAAAAATTAAAAAAAAATATATAAATACAATGTTTAAATTCTGGGAAAATATTTAGTCTTTTTCCAGCCATATCACATTAGATACCTCTATCTGTGGATGCCATGACTATAAAAGATCATTTTGCATGACTTAATTAGCTTGAAATATTAATTTATAAGCAATATGTATTTTGACAACATAATATTTTCTTTCATATATTTAAAAATCATTAACTGGCCTAATTAAAATAGCTGATAGAATTTTTTTCCAGAAGCAGTACTTAAAAATTTAAAAATACTTTCTCAAGGGCCCAATTAAATAAAATCATAAATGAAAAGAAAGTTACAATTAACACCAGAGAAATACAGAGGATCATAAGAGATTACTATAAATAATTATACATCAATAAATTGGACAACCTATAAGTAATGAATAAATTCCTGGAAATGTGCAATCTCCTGAGACTGAATCAGGACGAAATAAAAAGTAAGAAAGACCAATTACCAGTAATGAAATTGATTCGGTAATCAAAAAACTTCCAGTAAACAAAAGTCAAAGACCAGACAGCTCCACAGGTGAATCTACCAAACATTTAAAGAAGAGTTAATGCCTATCCTGCTCAAACTATTCCCCAAAATTGAAGAGAAAGGAACACTTTCAAATTCATTCTGTGAGGCCAGAATTGCCTTTATACCAAAACTAGACAGAGACACCAGAAAAAAAGAAAATTACAGTCCAATATCCCTGATGAATATAGATCCAAAACACCTCAACAAAATATTAGAAAATCAAATTCAACAATACATTAAAAGGATATTACACCATGATTAAGTGAGGTTTATCCCAGATTTGCAAGGATGGTTCAATATCGACAAATCAATCAATGTGATACATCATGTAAACAAACTGAGGAATAAAAATCATATAATCATTTCAATAGCTGCAGAAAAAGCTTTTTACAAAATTCAACATTCATTTATGATAAAAAAAACTTTCAATGAAGTGGGTATAGAGGGAATATACCTCAACATAATAAAGGCCAGATATGACAAAACCACAGCCAACATCATACTCAATGGTGAATAGGTGAAAGCATTTCCTCTAGGATCAGGAACAAGATAAAGATGCCCACTCTCACCACTTTCATTCCACATAGTATTGGAAGTCCTAGCCATAGCAGTCAGACAAGAAAAACAAACAAAACAAAAAGAAACTCTTAGATACAAAGGGTTGACTGCCAGAGGGAGAGGGCAGGGGGTACATGAAATAGGTGAAGGGTATTAAGAGGTAAAAACCTCCCGTAATGGGCTTCCCTGGTGGCGCAGTGGTTGAGAATCTGCCTGCCAATGCAGGGGACACAGGTTCGAGACCTGGTCTGGGAAGATCCCACATGCCGCAGAGCAACTAGGCCCGTGAGCCACAACTACTGAGCCTGCGCGTCTGGAGCCTGTGCTCCGCAACAAGAGAGGCCGCGATAGTGAGAGGCCCGCGCACCGCGATGAAGAGTGGCTCCCACTCGCCGCAACTAGAGAAAGCCCTCGCACAGAAACGAAGACCCAACACAGCCAAAAATAAATAATAAATAAATAATAAATAAAATTAAAAAAAAAAAAACCCTCCAGTAATGAAATTAGCAAGTCAAGGTCCTGCCATATACAGCAAAAGGAATATGGTCAATAACACTGTAATAACTTCGTTTGGGAACAGATGGTTACTAGACTTATGGTGGTGACCATTTCATAATGTATGCATATGTCAAAGCACTATGCAGTATACCTGAAACTACATAATATTGCAAGTCAACTTTTTCTATTAAAAATTTTTTAAAAAATACTTTCTTCATAGATGAGTACACCTGAAGTGAGGCAAAAGAGAGCATTGTCTTCCGTTAAAAGGGGAAGTCCTTTTAGTACATAGAAATTTTTTTAAGAATCCCACAAGATTTCCAAATTATAGAGCAATCATTATATATATACACACACATTGATGTATGCATTTGCACATGCAGTAAACATGAATATGTATACATTTATGTTCATGCATATATGAAATAAATATATTAAATATATATATATATATATATGAAATAAAACATACCCAAATCCCCCAATGAGTGTTTGTTTCCTAACATGGACTAACATGCAGAAGTAATTTATAACACCCACCCCCACCAAACATAGAGACAACCAGATTGCTTTTGCTCCTGGGAAGTCCCTGGGAGGGAAGGAAAAAATTCCTACTTGATATGACAAGAGGTACTTCCTGGGAAATTCAAACATGTAACTAGAAACACACTGATGTCTTGGTCATAAGAGAACTCTCAGGGCAGGGCAGCTAAGCTTGGACTTGCATGGGTTCTGCATCTGTAACACAGGTTACCTAAGTAGCTGTGTGCCGGCTTTTCCTCCACAACTTTGATTCTTCTTGCTCCAGCAGGTATCACCAACACTTCTACATAACCTGTAAGAGTCAATAAAACATGAAATACATCTTGAGTTTTTTCTAATTCCTCTTTTCTTCATTGACTTGCCCTATTTTTCTTTTGGTTTTGGCTTTTGCTGTGATAACTTCAATACCTATGTAAAGAAAAAAAATTATGTATAAAAGCTGTCATAGGTTCAAGTGGAGAAGTTTCTTGGAAAAACGTTGAGAATACAACGCTATCAAGAGCAAGTAGGTGACTGTAAAGCTCCCTGACAGCTTATGAATTATGAGGTGAGAAAAAAGCACAATGGGACAGCCTGGTTAGAAACACAGTGAATCTTGGAACAGAGCAAATAACCTTAAGTTCTGCTCATGGAACTCCTTTAAGTTAGAAAGTGTGGGGAAGGAGCAAACACAGCTGGAGAGCATACAGATGGTGGATGTCTGGTCCCTGAAGTAGCTGAGTATAGGACAAGAGAGACCAAGCCCTCTCTGGAAGATTAACCAAGGGTTTTTAATCTGGGGCTGGAGAGAAGTGTAAGGCCACACCAAGCAATCTGGTGTCACCCTGGAAGGTGTCCGACGGCTAGGAGCAAGATACAATTAGGTGTTTCTTAGGAAATATTCTTCAGCAGTGGTTAGGAATGCAATGCTTGAAGTGAAATAAGACGGTAAGATAAAGCTGGATAGAAGAGAAAGTGTGCATAAAAAGTCAAAATCAAGACTTCATTTGGTGCAGAAAAGAGCAGATGCCAACTTTTGGCTGAATAGTTATGCTTTAAAATTATATTAAAATAACATTTAATAGTCTTCTTAGTACTTCTGTGTAGCTACATATAGCCCTGATAAAAGTCTAATTTCAAAGCTACGTTAAAAAGGTATAACAGCTAATCCCAGAGTTGTCTCCTGTTGATCAATAATTCAAATTCCTGAAACTGTTGACAATTATTTGGTGTTTACCAAAAGGTAACAGACATCCCACCTGGTGGCAGTGCCTGGGATTAGAGGTCTGTGCTTTTCAAATCAACATTTCCATTAGCAAATACTACTTACTCAATTTAACCATTTTTAGTAACACCAAATCATACAAGCACTTCCACTTTGTTACATAAACACAATATGCAGCAATGAAAATGGAAACAAATGTTTACTGTCTATTGGTATATTGAAGTAAGGTAAGAAAGTCTGTGTACTCAATGAGCTTATAATTGAATTAGAAAGACAAGGCACAAATATCTTACATAAAAATGAGTTAAATAAAACTTCCAAATTTATGTTAAAAAGATCATATTCAAAATAATATGGTTAATTCCCTGCTGAAGAATGTAAATCAATGTTGTTTAAACTGTCCCCCTTCTCTGATCACATCAATACTCAAAAGTTTCGCTGCTATTTTAACTCACAGAAGTGGGATTTTTTTCCTTTTTTTCTTTTAAATGGTTATATACATTACTTATGTTTGAGAAACACTCCCATCAGCAGGAATCACAATGATTCAGAGGAGAGAACATTTCATATAGTCAAGGAAAGCTTCATAAAGAAGCAAATAGATTAACTGTCTTTGAAGAATGGGTAGAATTTGGATATACAGGTGACCCTTGAACAATGCAGGGTTTAAGCGCACTGATCTTCCATGCAGTAAAAAATCTGAGTATAATAAATAGTGAACCCTCTGTATCCGTGGTTCCACATCCGTAGATTCGAACAACTGCAGGTCGTGTGGTACTATAGTATTTACTATTTTTAAAAATCCACATATAAATGGACCCATGCAGTTCAAACCTTTGTTATTCAAGAGTCAACTACATACAGGAAAAGAATGAGTTCACTGGATGTAAAGAAAAGTAAATAGTAAGTGGTATTTTTAGGACCACATAAATATAATAATTCTGACAGAATGAGAAGGTGTAAGAATTTGGCTAGAGTAGGAGAGTTTAAATGCATGCCCAGGACACTGAATTTATCCATTTGAAGCTACTGAACATTCTACAGCAAGGAATGTGGTAGTTAGATACTGGTTTGGAGAGGCTTTATTTGACAGCAGTATGCAAGATGCCCAGCGATATAGTTGTAGATAACAGTGTCAGGAGGCTAATGTAAAAATCCAGGAGTGCTAGAGGCTAAGGTAGAAAAACCAGAAGGCATAGTAAAGAAAACAAATTCTGAATTTGAGAACCAACAGAAAGTGGGGAAATAAACATTGAACACAATTCTTCATTATTACTTATGTGCAAATGCAGCCATCATTTATAGGAACATGGAAGTCAAGTTTGGGTAATAATCTGACGTTTGGCTTTGCAATTTGTTTTTAACAAAACAGTATAACACACTAGTAAAAATATCCAGTAAGAACTCTGGAACTTCTGGAACTCCAGGGAAAGGTCAGCCTGTTGAAGTACCTTTGTGAGGCAGTAATTTAAGCCATGGGAGTTAACGGAGAAAACTGAGAGACAGGAGAAGTCAAGGATTCAACCTCGGTGACAGTTATGTTTTTTTTTTTTAATTAATTTATTTAATTTATTTATTTTTGGCTGCATTGGGTCTTCATTGCTGCGTGCGGGCTTTCTCTAGTTGCGGCGAGTGTGGGCCACTCTTTGTTGTGGTGTGTGGGCTTCTCACTGTGGTGGCTTCTCTTGTTGCAGAGCACGGACTCTAGGTACGCGGGCTCAGTAGTTGTGGCTCGTGGGCTCTAGAGCGCAGGCTCAGTAGTTGTGGTGCATGGGCTTAGCTGCTCCGCAGCATGTGGTATCTTCCCGGACCAGGGCTCAAACCTGTGTCTCCTGCATTGGCAGGCAGATTCTTAACCACTGTGCCACCAAGGAAGCCCTATGGTTTTTAACAGAGAGACTGAAAAAAAAATTAGGAAAGAATACAGAGAAGGAATAATCATGAGAGGTAGAGATCTGGCTATTTTGATGTAGTAGTATCTTATGAATTAGAATATTTTAAAAAGAATTGTTGGTGCAAAAAGCTGTACAGACATCAAAGAGAAAGGTGACCAAGGAGAGTCCACTGGATGTCACAATCAAGAGGTAACTGTTCATCTCTGAGCAAATAAATTTAGTAATGTGTTTGGAGAAGATGATAAGTTTCAGGATGCTGAAAAAGAAGAATAGATAGAGAAAAGTAGAGGAGAGGTAGTAACTGTAAATTCCTGTTTGAGTTTAGCAGTAAACCCAGAGGTACATTGTATTTTAGGACAACAGTTACATATAAGTTTATAGTTATATCTATATACTATAGATAGTATAGAGCAATATATAATACAGAGCAATTCTCTATTATTCAATTGAAAAGGTTTGGAGGACAGGTGAGTTAGACTGAGTTTAAAGAAGAAAGAGAGGAAGAAAAATATTAAGCAAAGACATTTGAAGAGGGATAGCCAAAGACTGAGGCTCTAGATATTTTTCAGTAAATAAGCCATTTAGCACAATTGAGAATGCACATTTTTAAAAGAAGTGAACATACGAGTGGCTACTGCTGAGCTCAGAAGTTGAAATAAAGCCTGTGATGTCAAGGTCATAAATTTGATCCTCACGCTGGACAGTTTGCTTTGTACATAGGAAGATCCTATTTCATAACCAGAGATCCCATTCTTAATCAGCCATCTTAAAACGCCCAAAGTAATCATTATCTTCTCGGTACTATTAATGATAAATGCCACATTTTGAACAACTGCTATGTGCTAGTCACAATTATAGATAATTTATGTAAATTATTTCATCTAGCCATAATGATACCATCCAAGGTAGATATTTAATAGATTGGAAAATAAAGGTAGAGAAAAAGCTGCCTTTTTCAAGATTTCCTTGTCAGTAATTAGCTGACGCAAGCTTTGAACTCAGATCTGTCTGATTCCAGCTATGGCCTGCTGCTACTATTTCACAGGGTAGAATACATGACACTATGACTCTCTTATTGCTGTGGCAAACATACAAATAAAAAGCCTAAGAGCATGTGTTCCTTGTACAGGATTAGTATCATCATCTCTTGTACTAAGAATAACAGATTTTATGCCCACCTTCTTCTAAATGTAGATTGATAACTATATAGCTGCACAAGTGGCCAAATACACAATTTACCTTTAAAAATCCCTTAAAAAATTATCCCCTGGCCAGGCAAGTTACAATGAAAGACATGATAAATGTACTAAGGAAAAAGAATTCTCTTCTTAAGTTGATTTTCTAGCTCCAACAAAAATGATTTAGCAAACTCTAAATAGAGCACAGGGACTGAAAACACCCACATGTGTCTGTACTTGTGTTACTCATACAGTATATACAGTGTGCATGGCCAACTGGACCAAATAAGGCTACAATTCCTTCAAGAAATTTTAGGAAGTCCATAAACTACAAGGATAAAATTGTCTCAAGAGAAATGAATACCACATTCCTAAAGTCACAAGTAAATGAAGCCCACGATATAATTAAGGACTCATACAGATTTTTATTTTTTTAAGTCTTAACAATGTAATGTTTCATTATTAATTAAATTAACAAATGTTAATGGATCACACACTATACTGGTCATTGGGAATAGGGTATTGAACAACAGTAGCCATGATACTTTTCCTCACTGATATTTAAAGTCTAGCAGGAAAGGAAAGACCAAAGGGTGTAAAATTACAAAATTACCATACAACTGAACTGTACAGATGCAAATATGGTAAGCGTCACTAAACTACTTGGTGATAGAAGGTAGAGGTTGTTCAGGGAACACTTCATTGAAGAAGTGACATTTGAACTGAGATCTAAGTGACACTAGGAATTAACCAGGCAAAGCTAAGAGGAAGCTAACAGAACAATATTTTTAAATGCAAGGTGCTAGAGAGAGCATGGTCAGTTTGAACATCTGTAACAGATCTGGTGGCTGCAGCTTAGAGAAGGAAAGTGACCTTGGTGTGAGATGATGCCAGAGAGACAAGTAGGAACAATACCATACAGGGCCCTATGGTCCAAGTTAAGAATTCTAGTCTCTTCCCTGTAAGCAATGTTAAGCTAGCAGAGAGTTGCAAGGAAGACAGATTGTTGTAAGGAAGTAACATTATTAGTATCTGATATTCCCAATATCGTAGGCATTTTAGACATTTTTCCAAATAACAGATGCCATTAATATAACTTACAAAAAAACTAATATACAAAAGTAGAAATTAAAGTGCAATAAAAACAAAGGAGATTTGAATTAGGAATCTGGGGGGAAAATGTATCCACCTAACTGCAGTCAGAATGAACCGCATTACTGATTTTTAACTGTTATTTCTGTTGTCAATGCTTAGTTTAAAAATTAAGTGTTATTACAACTAAGAAAAATGTACCAGTGCTGAATGTGCATCAGTATTCTTCAGTGAACTGTTTCCATGCAAATTAAATAACTATGCAGGAATAGTCTTCAAAAATTCTAGTGTCTTTAAATCTCTTCAGTCTTTCAGACTTGATTTGAACTTCTGCACTATAAAAACGTCTCCCATCACAATCAGGCTGAAAAGCTTATTATAATTGCACTTCTTAGGCGAAAGTATAAGAGCCTGTTACAGCTTCGTCTGACTATTCTAAATGAGTTCTGACAGATTTTGACTTGTAGGACCTGTCACCTTTTTTCACAGCTTTGGAGGTTGAGATTTTGATCTGCAATTTACCCTGGGCCTTAGTTATTTTTAGCCTTCAAGTTCTTCAAGCTCACTTATCTTTTATTCTGCTGGGGCCTAGAAAAAGGTTATTATATTCAGCTTTCGAGGGCTGTGTCTAATTTTCTTTTCTGAAGGACTTTTTAAAATCCAGAATGAACTCAGTCTTCTTGATTATTCAAATGTAAATGGCTTATTCTTTGTATCAAAACAAATACATATTTTTAGGTCAGGTCTTGGTATTTGAACAAGAAATGTAAAACAGGAAAAAGTTGATGTATGTAATGTAAGAATATGAATGATAACGAAAATATAATCATAAATACTAAGATAGTTCAATAGATAGATGTCTAGGTAAGACACTAACGTAAACATAGAAATGTCTGCTTCCTCTCCGTAAGCTTGAGGGCTTCAGTATAAAGCATTTTCTGTATATAAAGCTTATTTGCGGGTTATTATATTTCAGTACAGATAATATCACTTTTTGTTGTGGATCACCTTAAAATTCACACTACATAGATCAGTCATCATCAGTTCATCCTCATATCCCCTGAGTATTAGTATTTATAGATGAGGAAAGACAATAAGAGAGGACATGTTCCCTCTCTTAATATATCTGGAACATCAGCCCACATCTTCTGACTCCCTGTTATAGTTTCCAACATGCTACATTGCTATAGACTCTCTCTTTTAAAAAATTAATTCCTTTTGAATTTAGTAAAAACATTAGGGAAAAAAATAAAGAAAATGGAAAGCTGAAAACCTGAAGACTAATACTCTCAATAGTTGCTTCAGGCTGTTACAAATCATTATTCTCTGTTAGACATCAATAATTTGCATTGGAGGATAAGGTCTGTAGAAACCTGATAACATTAGCCAATGTAAATTAGATTATTCCCTTGCTGCTCCAATTTATTAAATGCACAACAAATGACTTCATGTTTTCAGTATTGGGAAATGGGCTTGTTAGAATTTCTGGCTCATATCACATGTATTGTATGTCATTGCGAAAAATCATTCAATACCCGTTACAAAAGTCTTCAACAGAATCAGAACTGTCATTTCTAAGTTAAGTTCAATGTAATCTGTCCCCAGAGATTGTTTGGATTGTTAATCTTGAAAAAATAAAAAAATAATCACCTGCTCCTCTGGTGTGATTAAAATCTCCTTTAATGATTTTGCATGATTTTCCATTGCCATTGCATACACCACAATGATCTTCCCTTGCAAGAGACCCTAATAAACCATCACAGCCAACTTTCTGCAACAAGAGAATGACAGTACATCATAAAGTGAGCTTTTTCTTTTCTTTTTTAACCACTACTTTCGGACAAACTTAGTCTCTACAAACTAGACATAATTATTTGACAAACGAATAAAATGCCATATTCTCTGGTGCAAACTAATACAGCAAGCTCATGTCAAATAATACCATCTGTAAATTGTCCAAAGTAGGGTAGTGATAAAAGTATTTTTCTTATATTAAGAATTAAATGGTATCCTAAAGCAATTTGGAAAACTATTATTGAGACAAATGCAATTTACATAAATCTCAAAGGAAATCACATTTCTATTAAATATAATATGATTAATCTAATTCATTCTACTCAACATAGAACAGATAGGCTTCACCGTATGGATGGCTTCACTCCTAAAGTGGTTGAAGAGCAGATGCTGAGTATTAAATATTAACTTTGTAGAAACCAAATATAAATGTTTACATTCATTACAGTTCACCAATAAACTTCTATCCCCATCTCCTTTGACATCTAACACATGAGTGAGTAAGAACTGCTCACAACCTATGGTTGCTATAAGAAAACAGTAACAGTGGGATAATTTTTATATGTTCCCAGAAGAATGATGTTAATGTGAATCTTCTTAGATTAAATCATTGACTCTTTTCTAGTGAATTATGTTGGTCTCCCTTTGATGTTCAGAAAATATGATAATTTGCAAAGTTGTGCATACTCAAAGTGCCTAAGTTAATATGTCTGTACTGTCAGAAATAAATGGTGGAATTATACCATCACCCCTAATCAAGAAGAAGCTGCAAGACTGACTGATGTTACATCCATTTATAACAAGTTACAATTATTTAAATAAATTTTTAAAATATCACATAAAACAGGGAAAAAAAAACCAGGGTCTTTTTCTGTGGTTGGTGTCGGTGGTGTTGGGTGTGGGAAGGAGCAGGTTATAAAATGCAGCTGCAGGATGAACATCCCAAGAAAGCAAAAATCACATTAAACCTGCATAATACAGCATCCTTTCCTTTTGTCAAGAGGGTGTGTATCAGTGTCAAGAAGTAGACAAAACAATGCAATAGTGGAGAACTCTGACCAGCGAATCAAAGCTTATTCAGGGAGAAATGAAGAGAATGTTTCTGGATGAAAGAGGTGGCCACCACAGGAAATTCTCAAAATACAACAAAGATATGGCCAGAGTTCACTGATCAGGAGCCATGAAAAGACCTGAGAGTCCTGGCGTTAAAGAAAAAGTCTCTCCTTCATGTACAAATGAGGAGAAAATTTAGAGTAGAGTTTAGAGTGATTTCGAAATGATAAAAAGTGCCTTTATTGTTCTATCCCTAGCATCCGACTTGTTTCTCAACAAATATAGTAAACTTGATAAATAGTAGTTAAATGATTGAATAAATTAGTACCTAGTTGTCTCTTAGTTTTTTGTAACCCTTGTAACTGGGATAGTGTAAGTTTGTAAAATCTAAAATAAAAGGCAGGGATAGACATAATGCCATGGCTCAATAATCACGTAAGCTTAAAATAAGAATCAAAGAGTTAGTATTTTTTAACTGGTAGTCTCAAGTATCCACACTAAATGATATATGCTCACATAACTCTAAAAGTTGAGGATGAATGACTTGGAAAAGACAGTACTGTTTAACTGGTGGCAGATACCTGAAGTACCACTGGCAGGCTGGAGAGTGGCAGGTACCATGATAATACAGACGAGAGTTTTCTCTATTCTTTTCCAGGATAGAAATGCCAGGGAGCCAAATTGGGTCACCAGGAGAAAGCTGTCTATTTTCAATTGCCCTCCTTAGTCCACTCACCAAGTTTAGAATTCTACATTCAACTTCAATGCTGTATGTTTTATGATAAAATAAAACACTCTAGCCAAACCCAGTATACAGAGGTTGTCAGAAAGAAAAAAGGAAGCATGTTTTTAATTACACTGAAAGACCGAATGAAGCATGTTAGTTAAAAAGCCAGAATCCTGAAGTATTCCAATGCTGTCAGAAGTTACAATTCATTTCACAGAACTTTAATTATAATCATCAGATTCACATAACACTTATGTAGAATTTTTTGTTGTTGTTGCTGTTATTTTTATGTTTACCTAGGGACTCTATAAAAGATCTGGCTTACACAATACTGTTAAGTGAAAAGCACAGCAATGTAAGCTATTATATTTGGCATATAGAGTTAGGAAAATAATTTCTTTTGAAAAATAAATTCGTTTAAGTCATATACTAATCTGACATTTACATAAAATGATGAAATAAAGATAAAAGTTTTAATTGCACAACATACAGTTTTGAAAACAAAATATGTATAGATAAATAACTGCCATGATTTTTAAACAGACAAATGAAAATTATATTTCAGGCTACTGCCATATTCTGTTAAAGAATAAAGGAAATTAATACATAATTATAAGACTGTCTCTTATACCAATTATATTGCATGATTCTACGCTTTAAATGTTAGAGCATGATGGCAAAATAAAGAATCTGAGAGCTGGTAAAGCATTTAAGTTTCACGATGTTTCCAACTTTTTATCCAGAAGTCTATAGACTTCTATTGGACCACAGATTGATCCATCCATAGCTTGTAATTGTTTTCAAATTTTGGAGCATGTGTGTACATGCGTGTGTGTGCATGTGTGGTCAGGTATGCGTTTTTTATATGAAGAAACCAAAACTTTTATCAAATTCTCAAAGGAGTGTATTGCACAAAAAAGTCAATGACCACTGGCCTGCCTATTTCATTTCACAGATTAATGGACACATACATATTTTAAGTGATTTTCCCGAGAACATAGTTTCCTAGTGGCTGTCGTGGATTCAGCCCTCCTCCACTCAGATACCTCTTTTATTACTAAAGGATGTACATATTTTCCTTCCACGCCTGGGAAATTTATCAGCTGATGGCTCTTAGCCTTCAGCCCTGTTCAGAAAATGGCTAGCCTAAAGAAAACTGCCTTTCCCAAGATCACATCCCCCTCATCCCCTGGGACAGCTTGTATCCAAACACTAGTAGATAATGGGGGTTAAAAAGGTCTGGTTTTCTCACCCCAAATGGGGAAAACTTTGAAGAGCCATCCCAGCCACAATGCTCCTCACACGGTCAGCTGATGTCTTGTGACTGTACCAAGCCCAACTGTTCCCTGTGCTGAGTCCTGCCTCCTTCCCCCTCTGCATATATGCTGATCATGAAAACACCTGGCATTAAACTTCCTGCATATTAATCTTCCAGGGGAAGCCAACCTGAGACAGTGGCAGACCTGTAACTAGCAACTTCAAAGCTTTATTAGCCTTTGATCTTTCCACTACACTATTCATATTCATTTTAATAGAATGTCTCCTTTCTAATGATAAATAAAGAAGAGCACACAAATGCATATAGTAGATGGAGATTATTTTTAAAAAGAAATAGAAAGGCAAATGAAATGCTTAAGTATAATACAAAATTGAATGTACATTTAGAAATCAGCTGATTCAAGAATGTTGATGATACTTTAAGTGAGTAATAAGACTGCTTTTATAGGTTTTTGCCACATGGCTCAGTCTTGGACACAAGACATGGAGAACTTGAGTGCTTGAGTTTCTGGTCTGGAATGCCCAAAGTGTCACAATTTTACACCTGTAATATGTACCTTACAGAATAAAATTTTCATATTCTTTCAGCTAGTAATGAGTATTATATATTTTCTAGTCTGAACCCTTCATCATACAGATGAAGAAATGGACTTTCAAAGCAGATCAGACTTGCTGAAGATCACAGTTGAGGCAGAGTTTTCCACTGTACTGTGTAGCTGCTCGAAGGTCCCCCAATCCTCCCTCAGCATATACACTCTCCCTTTTGGAATGTCTTACCTGACACCTGCCATTTGCACAGATATCTAATCCCTGATATCCGCAAGAAGTTCCATCCAACACTTTTTCTGATAGAAGAATAGGCTGTTCTTTTCCAACAGGAGAGCAAAACAAGGCACATGGTTTTTCTACATACAGAGTGGATAAAAGTAAATGAACAAAATTTGATCCATAAATATTTTTATCTCAAGCTTTATTTTTCAGAACAGTTACGAGTAAAAAATATAATCTGATGTTAACTGAGTAATGCACTACTAGAATATATAATACTAGAGGTTATTATGAGTAGTAAATGAGATGATGCCTGAGCAAAAATAGGTATCCAATGAACATTAACCTCCTTCTTAAGAATTATGTCTTCAAATTATTTTTAAAATGTATCATTTATTATTTTCTGGCACTAAACCTCTACCACACACAAACCAAGCATTCTTTGTGAAAAATATTTTGCATACTCTCATTTTTTGCTCATATCTTTTAGCATGAACTCATTTTAATTTTAAGAACATATCAGATTTCTGCCTATTTAAGATTTACTTTATTCATGAAGCCTTTCTTGACATCTCACTTCTAAATTCCAATACACTAATTTTAAATCCTATGCATTTGGCATTTTCTAATTGAAAAATTATTAAAGGGAGAAAGAAGAACTTCTAAAATGAACAATTCTTGTAAGATTTTCCATTGTGAGGATGTTTAGCAACTCAATACAATCCCATGAGAACATCCATTGGAATGCACAGTTGCTGAAGTGCTAGCTGGGACTCACCCTCTTCATTGCTTACTCAGAAAGCATGTTGGGATGTATGATGTTTAGGGTGAGAACTACTGTTCTAGGTAAAGAATTCTTGAATGGCTGGCAGTCACCTTCAGTGCTTCCTTAAACAATAAGGTAGGAGGGTTAGAGTTAAAACACTTGCCTATTAGGCTCAGTCAAAAAGTGGCAAAACATTTTTAAAGTGCTGTTTCTATTTCTAAGCATCCTGCAGAGGAGCTGTAGTATTTGGTAACACCAGTAGTAGGATTACCCAAATCAGAAACTTCAGAGCAATTTCCAGGCTACATTACTACTCTATTGGCTTGACACCAGTCAGGCCCTTTACTGTTTATTAAGCTCATACAAATAGAATGGAAAATAGTTTACAGTCTCTGACACTGATCTTCGCTTATGTCTTCAGTAAAGTTCCACGTATGCTGATGGGATTCTATAAATACCAAATAACAGCCAGAGGCATGGAACAGGGTATCACTTGGCAAAGAGAAGACAGACAGTTAAATGAGCCTTCAGAATTGAACATTTCAAACAGTTTTCACATGTGGCTTCTGAATACTGCTCTGAACAATTTTGGGGAGTTGGACCATGGCCTTTAATGTGAATGGTTTTGAAATTTTCCTTTAAGATGCCATTATAAGCTGCAATAAAGCAGTTCAGTGTGCTCTCACACCTCAAAGTAGGTTATGTTTATTCAATGACTACTTACTACGTCATATCTTTGGACTTAAAAACAGCTGCTGTCATTGCAACACTTTAATAGTGACATACACACACACACATACACACACACACACACACACACACACACACACACACCTCACTATTCTCTTTCTGGAGTTTTCACTGAAGAGAGGAGCAAACCAGATATATGATTAATGTTGAAAGGAGTTAGTCTAGAATATTCCATTTACATTCTAAGCAAGAACTCAGATAAAAACGTTGTACTCCTCCTTTTACATATTGTCAATTTACTGTACTTACTTTAGCCTTATAGATGACATCAACATTTGATACCAATCTTCCTTCCTGGAGTACACCCTTGAGATTGTGACATTATAGTGATCCATGTAACATGCCAGTACTTGGCAGGCAGGCTCTGTCTTGATTTAAGAGGCCACCCCTTTCCAAGGTATGCATTAAATATGGATTTCAGCCAAATTTCAGCACAGAGTATGCAAAATACCTGAATGTTAAAGCCATGCATCCTTTTTTCTCTAAAAATAAATGTTCACTACTGCACTGATACCTTATATTTAATTCTCTTAGCCAGATATTCATGTGTTACATAAAAAAACAGAAATAGCCACTTGCATTTTAAAGTATCGAAAACCTGGGGCTTTAAAAAGACTTGTATATTTCAATTTCTTCCATATGGCTCTAATACATAAAAACTATTGTTGTGTCTTTTATTCATCATACAGACTGACATGTTTGATTGATACATGTCGCAGAATTATCAAAAACAGTACACTGCTAATTATATAAATATCTATTATGGATCATTCTGATGATAAACAACACTTTATAAGAGTCAGGAGCTCCCTTAATTGTGATTTCCAACAGTTTTAATATTTTAAATTGACCCCCATACAACTCTGATTTTTTTTTTAAATCTGGAGGGAACCTGTTTCCTATCTCTTATTTCACATGTGAGTAAACAGGTTTCAAATGAAGTAAAAATTATCAAATCAGACAGCCAGTTGGAGGCAGAGATAGAATTAACCCAGGATCAGATGATGATTTTCAGGATTTGAACTGTCATATTGACTTTATTTTTACCATGAAAAAAATATTACTTATATACTTAAATTAATGCAACAAATATCCATCAGAAGATTAATAATTGCCAGACAGTACAGTAGGCACAGACAATAGAGGGAACAGAGACGCATTAAAATCTGCTTCAGCAGGGTCCTGTGGAGTACTTGGCAGGGGTACGTATCCTATACGGAAGATCAGGGGAATTCTTTTTTCCTAGAGAACTTGTCATAAACTGAGCCCAAAAAATCAGTAGAAGTTTTCAAGGTAAATACACGGGGAAAGAGATTAAAGCTTGAGAAAGAAAGGATATTGTGCCAAGAAACATGCATATTTATAGGCCCAGAAGTAAGAAAACATGATGTATATGAGCAATGAAATGAAATTCGGCCTGGCGGTGCTGGAGATTACAGAAGGGGTTGATGGAGATGAGGCCAGAGACGTTAAAGGGGGCAAGTCACAATAATGGCCTTATAAACCAGGTAATAAAGTTTGAGATTGGTCCTGACAGCAACGGGACTGACAGCAACAGTGACTGATGGTTTTGGCCTTCAAAAAGGCCAGCCTGGCTGAAATGAGGAGTAGGGGCTGAAGGAGGGTCAGAGAGACAGTGAGGAAGCCATTTGAAGAATCCAGGTCAGAGACGGTGCAAACAAGAACAAAGATGCTGGCAAACAAAGAAAGGTTTGGACAAATAGGGTGTGCTGATTCATTACAGGGGGTTGGAGAGTGAGGCAGAAGGATTCTGGCTTAGGTTGGTAATGAAGCTAATCATGTTGCTATTCTCCATGAGAGAGCACAGTAAGAGGAGAGATGGTGGGAGTGAGAGAAAGGAAAGGGGAAAGGGGTATGTTGAACTTGAACCATGTTGAGTTAGAGGTGAATGGGATGCTGAGTGGACAAGTTCATGCAACATAGGGGTAAGCAGGTAAGGAGCTCAGGACAGAGAGATCTAGTTTGGAGATAAATGTTTGTGTTCCTTTAGCATTCGGATGATAAATAAAACCTAGTGAATAAGTAAGATTATGCCAAGAAGGACGTTTAGTGAGAAGAGGGGCCAGGATAAGTCACTACAGAAAATTCCCATAAGACATATCATTCTTTCACTAAATATTTATTAAGTGTCTACTCTGTTCAGATACTGCTTACGGTGCTAAACACATAGCAATGCATAAAATACAAGTCTTGCTCTAACAATTATTATTTAGGGGGGGCATAAACAATTAAAATAAAAATATTATGATAGATGATGATAAAGTCTGTGAAAAAAGAATAAAGCAGGGGAAGGAAAAGCACTGAGTCAATATTTAAGAAAAGATCAGAAGGAGGTGAGAGAATGAATCATACTGCTATCTGGGAAAAGTAATTCACCAGAGAAAACAACACCTTCCAAGACACTAAGACAGAAGGGAGCCAGGGTGGGTGGCAGGGTGTGATGCAGGCACAGTACAGATGAAGTTAGAGGGTAACAGGAAGCCAGGGAGCTAAGGACCTTATAGGCCATTAGAAGAACTTTGCACTTTTAGTGAGCTGGGAAGACACTGAAAGCTTCTGAATGGAAGAATAACATGACATGACTGATGTTTTAAATGCATCACCCTGGCTATGTTGAGACTGAAGGAGGTATGAGGACACAGGCATAAAGAACAGTTAGAGATAGCAGAAGCAAGAAGAACTACAATCCTTGAGCCTGTGGAACAAAAACCACATTCACAGAAAGACAGACAAGATGAAAAGGCAGAGGGTTATGTACCAGATGAAGGAACAAGATAAAATCCCAGAAAAACAACTAAATGAAGTGGAGATAGGCAACCTTCCAGAAAAAGAATCCAGAATAATGATAGTGACGATGATCCAGGACCTCGGAAAAAGAATGGAGGCAAAGATTGAGAAGATGCAAGAAATGTTCAACAAAGACCTAGAAAAATTAAAGAACAAACAAACAGAGATGAACAATACAATAACTGAAATGAAAAATACACTAGAAGGAATCAATAGCAGAATAACTGAGGCAGAAGAATGGATAAGTGACCTGGAAGACAGAATGGTGGAATTCACTGCTGCGGAACAGACTAAAGAAAAAAGAATGAAAAGAAATGAAGACAGCCTAAGAGACCTCTGGGACAACATTAAACGCAACAACATTCTCATTATAGGGGTCCCAGAAGGAGAAGAGAGAGAGAAAGGACCAGAGAAAATATATGAAGAGATTATAGTCAAAAACTTCCCTAACATGGGAAAGGAAATAGCCACCCAAGTCCAGGAAGCGCAGAGAGTCCCATACAGGATAAACCCAAGGAGAAACATGCTGAGACACAGCAATGAAATTGGCAAAAATTAAAGACAAAGAAAAATTATTGAAGCAGCAAGGGAAAAATGACAAATAACAAACAAGGGAACTCCCATAAGGTTAACAGCTGATTTCTCAGCAGAAACTCTACAAGCCAGAAGGGAGTGGCATGATATACTTAAAGTGATGAAAGGGAAGAACCTACAACCAAGATTACTCTACCCAGCAAGGATCTCATTCAGATTCGATGGAGAAATCAAAAGGTTTACAGACAAGCAAAAGCTAAGAGAATTCAGCACCATCAAACCAGCTCTACAACAAATGCTAAAGGAACTTCTCTAAGTGGGAAACACAAGAGAAGAAAAGGACCTACAAAAACAAACCCAAAACAATTAAGAAAATGATAATAGGAACATACATATCGATAATTACCTTAAACGTGAATGGATTAAATCCTCCAACAAAAGACACAGGCTTCCTGAATGGATACAAAAACAAGACCCATATATATGCTATCTACAAGAGACCCACTTCAGACCTAGGGACACATACAGACTGAAAGTGAGGGGATGGAAAAAGATATTCCATGGAAATGGAAATCAAAAGAAAGCTGGAGTAGCAATACTCATATCAGATAAAATAGACTTTAAAATAAAGAATGTTACCAGAGACAAGGAAGGACACTACATAATGATCAAGGGATCAATCCAAGAAGAAGATATAACAATTATAAATATATATGTACCCAACATAGGAGCACCACAATACATAGGCAAATGCTAACAGCTATAAAAGAGAAAATTGACAGTAACACAATAATAGTGGGGGACTTTAACACCTCACTTACACCAATGGACAGATCATCCAAACAGAAAATTAATAAGAAAACACAAACTTTAAATGACACAATAGACCAGATAGATTTAATTGATATTTATAGGACATTCCATCCAAAAACAGCAGATTACACGTTCTTCTCAAGTGTGCACGGAACATTCTCCAGGATAGATCACATCTTGGGTCACAAATCAAGCCTCAGTAAATTTAAGAAAACTGAAATCATATCAAGCATCTTTTCTGACCACAACGCTATGAGATTAGAAATCAATTACAGGGAAAAAATCTTAAAAAACACAAACAATGGAGGAGGCTAAACAATACGTTACTAAGTAACCAAGAGATCACTGAAGAAACCAAAGAGGAAATCAAAAAAATACCTAGAGACAAATGACAATGAAAACACGACAATCCAAAACCTATGGGATACGGCAAAAGCAGTTCTAAGATAGAAGTTGATAGCTATACAAGCCTACCTCAAGAAACAAGAAAAATCTCAAATAAACAATCTAACCTTACACCTAAAGGAACTAAAGAAAGAAGAACAAACAAAACCCAAAGTTAGCAGAAGGAAGAAAATCATAAAGATCAGAGCAGAAATAAATGAAACAGAAACAAAGAAAACAATAGCAAAGATCAATAAAAATAAAAGCTGGTTCTTTGAGAAGATAAACAAAATTGATAAATCATTAGCCAGACTCATCAAGAAAAAGGGAGAGGACTCAAATCAATAAAATCAGAAATGAAAAAGGAGAAGTTACAACAGATACCACAGAAATACAAAGCATCCTAAGAGACTACTACAAGCAACTCTATGCCAATAAAATGGACAACCTGGAAGAAATGGACAAATTCTTAGAAAGGTATAACCTTCCAAGACTGAAACAGGAAGAAATAGAAAATATGAGCAGACCAATCACAAGTAATGAAATTTAAAATGTGATTAAAAATCTTCCAACAAACAAAAGTCCAGGACCAGATGGCTTCACAGGTAAATTCTATCAAACATTTAGAGAAGAGCTAACACCCATCCTTCTCAAACTCTTCCAAAAAACTGCAGAGGAAGGGACACTCCCAAACTCATTCTACGAGACCACCATAACCCTGATACCAAAACCAGACAAAGATACTACAAAAAAAGAAAATGACAGACCAATATCACTGATGAATATAGATGCAAAAATCCTCAATAAAATACTAGCAAACAGAATCCAACAACACATTAAAAGGATCATACACCATGATCAAGTGGGATTTATCCCAGCGATGCAAGGACTCTTCAGTATATGCAAATCAATCAATGTGATACACCATGCCAACCAACTGAAGAAGGAAATCCATATGATCATCTCAATAGATGCAGAAAAAGCTTTTGACAAAATTCAACACCCATTTATGATAAAAAAAACTCTCCAGAAAGTAGGCATAGAGGGAACCTACCTCAACATAACAAAGGCCATATACAACAAACCCACAGCAAACATCATTCTCAATGGTGAAAAACTGAAAGCATTTCCTCTAAGATCAGGAACAATACAAGGATGTCCACTCTCACCACTATTATTCAACATAGTTTTGGAAGTCCTAGCCACGGCAATCAGAGAAGAAAAGGAAATAAAAGGAATACAAACTGGAAAAGAAGAAGTAAAACTGTCACTGTTTGCAGATGACATGATACTATACATAGAGAATCCTAAAGATGCCACCAGAAAACTACTAGAGCTAATCAATGAATTTGATAAGGTTGCAGGATACAAAATTAATGCACAGAAATCTCCTGCATTCCTATACACTAATGATGAAAAATCTGAAAGAGAAATTAAGGAAACACTCCCATTTACTATTGCAACAAAAAGAATAAAATACCTAGGAATAAACCTACCAAGGGAGACAAAAGACCTGTATGCAGAAAACTGTAAGACACTGATGAAAGAAATTAAAGATGATACCAACAGATGGAGAGATACACTATGTTCTTGGATTGGAAGAATCAATATTGTGAAAATGACTATACTACCCACAGCCATGTACAGATTCAAAGCAATCCCTATCAAATTACCAATGGCATTTTTTACGGAACTAGAACAAAAAATCTTAAAATTTGTATGGAGACACAAAAGACGCCGAATAGCCAAAGCAGTCTTGAGGGAATAAAACGGAGCTGGAGGAATCAGACTCCCTGACTTCAGACTATATTACAAAGGTACAGTAATCAAGACAATATGGTACTGGCACAAAAACAGAAATATAGATCAATGGAACAAGATAGAAAGCCCAGAGATAAACCCATGCACCTATGGTCAACTAATCTATGACAAAGGAGGCAAGGATATACAATGGAGAAAAGACAGCCTCTTCAATAAGTGGTGCTGGCAAAACTGGACAGCTACATGTACAAGAATGAAATTAGAACACTCCCTAACACCATACACAAAAATAAACTCAAAATGGATTAGAGACCTAAATGTAAGGCTGGACACTATAAAACTCTTAGAGGAAAACTTAGGAAGAACACTCTTTGATATAAATCACAGCAAGATCTTTTTTGACCCACCTCCTAGAGTAATAGAAATAGACAAAAATAAACAAATGGGACCTAATGAAACTTAAAAGCTTTTGCACAGCAAAGGAATCCATAAACAAGACGAAAAGACAACCCTCAAATGGGAGAAAATATTTGCAAATGAATCAACGGACAAAGGATTAATCTCCAAAATATATAAACAGCTCATGCAGCTCAATATTAAAAAAACAAACAACCCAATCCAAAAATGGGCAGAAGACCTAAACAGACATTTCTCCAAAGACTATATACAGATGGCCAAGAAGCACATGAAAAGCTGCTCAACATCACTAATTATTAGAGAAATGCAAATCAAAACTACAATGAGGTATCACCTCACACCAGTTAGAATGGGCATCATCAGAAAATCTACAAACAACAAATGCTGGAGAGGGTGTGAAGAAAAGGGAACCGTCTTGCACGGTTGGTGGGAATGTACATTGATACAGCCTCTATGGAGAACAGTATGGAGGTTTCTTAAAAAACTAAAAATAGAATTACCATATGACCCAGCAATCCCACTACTGGGCATATACCCAGAGAAAACCATAATTCAAAAGACACATGCACCCCAATGTTAATTGCAGCACTATTTACAATAGCCAGGACATGGAAGCAACCTAAATGTCCATCGACAGATGAATGGATAAAGAAGATGTGGCACATATATACAATGGAATATTACTCAGCCATAAAAAGAAATGAAATGGAGGTATTTGTAGTGAGGTGGATGGAGTTAGAGTCTGTCATACAGAGTGAAGTAAGTCAGAAAGAGAAAAACAAATACAGTATGCTAACACATATATACGGAATCTAAGGAAAAAAAAAAAAAAAAAGGCCATGAAGAACCTAGTGGCAAGACGGGAATAAAGACACAGACCTACTAGAGAATGGACTTGAGGATATGGGGAGGGGGTGGGGTGAGATGTGACAGGGTGAGAGAGTGTCATGGACATATATACACTACCAAATGTAAAATAGATAGCTAGTGGGAAGCAGCCGCATAGCACAGGGAGATCAGCTCGGTGCTTTGTGACCACCTAGAGGGGTGGGATGGGGAGGGTGGGAGGGAGGGAGATGCAAGAGGGAAGAGATATGGGAACATATTGTATATGTGTAACTGATTAACTTTGTTATAAAGCAGAAGCTAACACACCATTGTAAGGCAATTATACTTCAATAAAGATGTTTAAAAAAAAAAAAAAAAAAAAGGAAAGAATATAAAATTCAAAAAAAAAAAAAAAAAGAACAGTTAGACAGCTACTACAATCATCCAGGTAAGACACTGTTGCTTATACCATGGTGGCAGCTCTGGAGATATTGGGCAATAATCAGATTCTGGATGTATTTTAAAGATAGGGCTCATGTGACTTTACTGATATTTTGAATGTACAGTAAAAGAGAACTAAATGGAAAATGAAGACTCCAAAGTTTGTTGGTTGAAGCATCTGGAAATATAGAATTAACCTTTATTAAAAGGATGGTGTGAATAGAAGACTATTCTATTCTATTCCTCTTTCTATAAAGAAACAGTATGTTCGGAGGCCACGTGTGGGGGAAGAAAGCATGACATGTATGAAGCAGTGAAACAAGGGCAATACCTGGAGCACAGAGGAAAAGAGAGTGAGGTTTTATATGAGGCAGGAGACAAGAGAAGAAATCAGGCTAAAGAAGGTCTTGCTGAGCATGTCATGTTGTGAAATTTGGTCTGTACCTGAAGAGTCATGGCAAGTCTCTGAAATGCTTTAACTGGGAGATCAGAATGAGCCAATTTGCCCCTTATATAAAGATCTCTATTTCTACCTCGTGCTTCCCCTTTACAGGGACACCCATCCCTCTCCCACCACCACTGCCAACTCCTGGTAACCACTCATCTATCTGTTTTTCATCTCGATACTTTGGTGGCTTCAAGAATGTTATATAAAAGGAATCATACAGTGTGAGACATTTTGAGATTGGGTTTCCTACTCAGCATAATGCTGTGACATCCACCAGGTCACTGCGTATGTTAATGGAGTGTTCTGTGTACTGTTGCATAATATCCAATGGCACAGATATACCTCAGTTTGCTAACCCTGCAGCTACTTAGAACCTTTTTGATTGTGTCCAGTGTTTGGCTATCGAAAATAAAGCTGCTATGCCCATTTGTGTTCAGCATTTTTTTGTGGTCGCAAATTTTCATTTCTCCGAGATAAATAACCAAGACTGTGTTTTCTAAAGTGTATGCTTAGTTATTTAAAGAAACTACCAAGCTAATTTTCAGAGTGGCTGCTCCATTTTACCTTCCTACCAGCAACGCATGAGAGATCTAGTTTCTCTTCATCCTCACCAGCATTTTGTATTGTCACCCTTTTTAAATTTTAGTTTATCTCATTGGTGTATAATATCTCTATATTTTTAAAATATATTTTTAGTCAGTGCTTGTGGTTGTTATATGTCAGTAAAGGTAGAAAAAACAGAGCTCTGAAATACCTAGAATATAGACTGTAAAACAATATTTACCACTGTTGTAAAGCACCTTGCAAACCTAGAAGTCTACATAACTAAGATGGTGGCGATCTGGTTGGTCATACCTTCATCCATGACAGCGTGCCACTGAAGTACATGCTTTGGGTACGAAGTTCTAACACTATAGGCCTGACATTGCCAGTCTCTGAATCCAGGCAAACCTGCAGGACAAGGTGGATTCTCACATATTCTGTATTGTTTTCTGGGACCATTACAATCCCTTGCTTCAGAACCTAGCCTAGAAAAGATAGTACAAATAATCAATTTTATCTTTTTTTATGTTAACTACTCATTTAAAAAAATCAAAAGGCAATCTATTAATAAGGTACAATCCTTTATATTAAATCTACTTTTGAAAAAGTGGACAGATTAAATGATTGGTAATGGTAGGAAATCCATATGTTTATTTAAAAATATATATTTTTTCCAATCTTTGAGCCATTTAATTTCCAAAATACATGAGAAACAAAAGCCCATTTGCCATGGAAATGATACAGAAGGGTAAAGGGCAGAGGTTGGGGGCAAAACAGAAAGCCTGCACTTCCCATGAAAGAGTGGGGCTAAGAATTATTAAGGAGTTGCTTCTAAGGTTTTCACATACATTCTTTAAAATCTCTTGTTGAGGAACTGGGCCACTGAATCCACACCAAAGTTAAAGCATAAAGCTGAAATGACTTTCTCACACATTTTCCTAGGATCACTCTAGGAATGATGGAGACAAGCAAGCTGATCTTGGACGCTCCCTATCCATACCTGTGCTCAGCAGGATTTCGTTTCTCATCATTCTTAGCTTCTACTGACATTCATGTTGCCCTCATTCCCTCTCTTTCTGAAGTCCTATCAGCTTCCGGCTCCTCTCACAGTTCCTTTTAATGGTGACTTACTTTTTCTAACACATCTCTCCCTGCTTATTTCAACACAATTTTTTATTTGATTTGTACTCAAAACACCACTCTGTGTAGTGTTTAATTATTTGTTCTTAGAAAGGTTGGTCTTATTTTCTTCTCTGAAGGGAGATTTTACATAAACTAATTTGAGGGACTTTTCTGTTTTCCAAAGTGGAGTGAGGTTTGAGAAGTTTCTTTGGCCCCCAACATGGTTTATCAGTAAAACCTTTTCATTTCAAACTTGAAGAAAACAATGCCCTCCCCCAATCCAGGAACTTTGCGTTTACCCAGGACATTTGCGCTCTCGACTGTTGATCCCAGAACTGCAGGTTCGGCTACAGGGACTCCACATGCTCCACTCTCCAGCCACGAGTCCAGGTGCTGAGGTCCTGCTGGTACACTCTCCAGCCTTACACCACTATTCCAAAAGTTATGTCTTAGGTGAACAAATCAGGGCACAACGGAAAATCATTCATTGGCCTATAGAGTCACTGGAATTGAGATTAAATCAGGTCTGCTAAGAGTCCCAAACGTGTGGAATTGAAAAAGACCAAAAATAAGTTGACACATGCTTACTGTCATAGTAATACACTGGTCCAGTTCTCATGTCAGATTATACAGTCTTGTCATAAGAACAGCACACAGATATTTGTACTATAGTCCTGAGAATTCAGTACTTGTGACGGAGATAGGGCGAAGAAGGAATCTGGGGTTGTACAGCCAGGAAGAAAAACTAACACATTTTAAGAAACATAACAATTTAAAAGAGAGGACCAAAAAAGCATAGGGTCAGGTATCAATATAAGAATGGTACATAAGATATAAATGTCTTTAACTAGAATGAAGCAGACATTTTAGCAAATTTAGCAATTTTGATTTAAACTGTCAGTGATTCAGGGTACTCTCTTTCCTTGTAACTTAAAAAAAAAAGAGTATGACTCAATTTTAGCACTTTCCTTTATATATTTTTTTTTCTGAAAGTTTCTGTCAAATTCAAGCATTAACATTATAGCAAATTTTCTTTCAAAAGCTGTTTATTTGAAAGACTTGAACAATTAGACTTTTTGAAATTCTATCATTTCATTCCAATTATTCTATAGGTTATTTGGTATCAATTAACTGAGAAAGACAGCAAAGAAAGAAGAGAAAGGAGTGTGTTCATTCTCTTTTTTATATTTATTTTATCATTAACTTTAAACAAAAACAGCCAAAGAGGCTGTTTCTGTGGTCACCGAGGAATGGGTGCCAGGACTTTGCAGACAGATTATAATAATTTCTCCTTATTCCTGGAAAATCAGATCTATCATGACCATAGCAAACATATTAAAGGTAAAGATTAAAAAATTTTAGATAAATGATTGTACAATCACAAGGGTTGAGCAAGCTAATCCTTCCACTCCTAAACGATATTTTGCACTAATGGCGACATGATTTATAAGGAATTTTGAAGAAATTATAGCAGCTCTCTGATTCTTAGTTTTCCCATTTCAAAATGTGAATGATCATCATATTGATATTTACCTAATAGACTTTTCAGAGGTTGAATGAAACTAAGCACAATGCATAGTCCTTGGCAAAGATTTAATAAAGATTAACTATAATAAAAATACTAATAACAAATTATATATCATTATATTAATTTTATTAATAAGTTTCCAGAAATCTCACCAAAATTCTATTCATTCTGATCTTAACTGATCTGTTTCTTCAAAACTTATTTTGATAATATGTTTTTAAATGCTGTTTTTAGAAGAGAGAATTTAGAAAACTATGCTACGTAGTGTTGTGTGAGCCCAGTTAATGCTTTTCTATGCAATAAAATAATCAGTTCCTGCAGATTTTCTCTAATAATGCCAGATTTTAAATTCAACCTTTTTTGGATTCAAGGAGTTTTAAATCCAGGCTTGGGAAAAAACAAAACAAAACCTCAACAACTCAGAGTGTGTACTGACATGCTAAGACTGTCATTAAATAAATTGAGATTTTATATGAAGATGCAGTCTGAAAATTGCAGAAGGAGGAAAAAAAACAGACCTTGTGAAAACTTTTAAACAACTTACTGGTTTTAAGGATTTAATGATGTTATGCCATTCAAGGAGAAAAAAAATCCAGTGTGAAAGCTGTCAAACTTCAATTGGTCAAGTTGTTTTGGCCTAGGTGAAGGGTGTTTATTTTTCCCCCGAGTGCATATCACAGCTCCTCGTCCATTTAGCAGTAAGCTGGCATTGAAAGGCTGGGCTAGAGTTCACAGCTGACTAAAAATATTCTGGGAAAGACCCAGATCTAGACTTGCACGTCATTTAAACTAGACACGTCTGGCAGATGAAGAGAAATGGAAACAGATATGCAAACCAAATTTGCATACACAAATCAGTGAAATTTAAAGAAAGCATAGTATAATAGTTAAAAGTTCATCCCCTTGCAGATAACCAGGTCTCTGGACAAAACTATGGAGAACCTGCTTTTCTGTCTTCTAGGTGGTGCTGTGTTTCAACACTGGGCAAAGTGTTTAATGTTTTGTTTAAACTATTATACAAAATATTCTATTGGGTTTTACATAAAATGATCTTAATGCTGCTTTTCATGAATTTTCTAGCAGGATGTTTTGTTTCATTTGTATTTTTTAGCTTCAAAAAATTATATTACACATGATTTAAAAAACTCAAAATTTCTCATATCGAATAATTCAGTCTGATTTATGAAAATGCTAAGGAAATATATAATATAGTTTATTTCTGGGACAGTACATGACCTAAAAAATTTGACTATATTTCTATTCTCTCAAATTTCTACGGGAATATGCCTAGCAAGTTGATGAAAACACCCAGTTGGAAGAGGTTCATGAAGATGACAAAGGAAACATTATTCTCTAAACAAATCTTCATGTACATACATTGTTAGATGAAAGAAGAGGAAGAAAGAAGGCAATAAACTGTCTCCATATGCAAATCTGTGACTGTAAGGATATTACATCCTTCATTTTTTCAATAAAGAACGATGGTGGTAATTTCATCCTTTAGGAACTTAGGAAAGTAAATAATTGAAATATATTATGTATCATTCTTCAAAACAGTCTAAAATTCTAGTAAGTTGGTATTTAGCTTTCCTTCCCCATCCTCCAATTCCTAGAAAATATTTTAAGTAAAAAACATACATTTCTTGGTTTTAACCAAATCATTTATCAACTCTTGGATCTCTGTTAATATAACTGTAAATACAGATGATAGTAGAGAAAAGGAGAAGAAAGAAAACAGGCTGCTTTTAATTTGGAAAATGCTGTCTATAAATAGTAGATAAATCCCTATCTTCAAAATCATTTTGAATTGGGAGTTCCCTGGTGGTCCAGTGGTAAAGAATCCGCCTTACAATGCAGGGGACACAGGTTCGATCCCTGGTCAGGGAACTAATATCCCACATGCCGTGAGGCAACTAAGCCCACAGGCCACAACTACTGAGCTCACACGCCTCAATGAGAGAGCCTGTGTGCCACAAACTACAGAGCCCATGTGCCTTGGAGCCTACGTGACACAACTAGATAGAGAAAACCCGCACGCCACAACTAGACAGAAGCCCATGAGCCGCAATGAAGAGCCCGCATGCCGCAACTAAAGACCCGTCGCGGCCAAAAATAAAATAAATAAAAAATAAATCAGTTAAAAAAATCATTTTGAATCATAGAATTCTGGTCAGCACCTTCTCAGACTTAATTATGTACTCTTAGATGAACTAGTTATACAGCTAAATTAACATCACTAGAGTGTAACACATTACAAAATTCTCAGCTTTGTTTCTTGGTTTGCCATGTACTGAGCTAGCAGTGTTTAGCGCAAGGTTGCAAGCATCCAAATATTTTATCCCTACAGCCCTCAACTGCAGAGTGTTGGAAGCTATTGTCATGATGGCTCCTACAACAGCTGGAACAGATGGATAGCTGAAGAAGCCCACATGGCCTGAGGAACTGAGAAGTTCATTAGTTATTTCAATACACAAAGCATTACAGAACCACTAAGAGAATATCATTAGCACAATTATAGGGAAATAAAACATTTACGTTTAATGAGTAATTACAATTTTGATTGCTGAAAGAATAAGTTTATTTTAGAGAACTAAAGAATGCAATTTATTCTCATAAATATCAGAAGAAAAAAATAGTAGAAAAATATTTAGGACACCAGATTATAAAAATGAACAGATTTTATATTGCTAATGAAGAACTAAGTAAGACAAATGGGTTGTGTGATGTTTGAAGACATGTGGCTGAATATTTGGTTATCTCTATTTATTACTGCTTTTGTGTTTCAGGGATGATGGAAATTATTGCTGGTGCAGAGTTTTATGACTCAAGCAATAAATTACTCAGCATAATACCATGAGGCTTGCCCAATGTACATACATTATTGTACTTTTGTGTATAATTTAAAAATAAAACAAATCCAAATTCTGACGCTCCATGTAAGCTCACAGAAAACACATTTGTCAGTCTGTAAACAACTGACTGATATTCACAGAAGTTCTCTTTCAAGGAACCATTTTCTTACTGATTATATCTAGTGATAAAATATTTCTAGTCCTTTTTTATTATTTGGGACTTAATTTGTACATTTTTCTTTTTCTCATTAAAGAAATCACAGAAGTAATATGACTACATGCTGTACATTTTTCTTTTTCTCATTAAAGAAATCAAAGAAGTAATATGACTATATGCTTATGTCAAACAATCCAGAAATGTCAGGAGAAAAGTTATATTCACCCTCACTTCCCATTGCTTTATTCCATCCATCAATTCCACATCCCTCCCAAGAGTCAACTGCTAATTATAGTTTGGCGTTTATATTTTCAAACCATTTTCTATGAGTTTAAAAATATATACTCTGTGTGTATACTCCCATCTGTATGCAAATTGTTTTTTTCCCTAACTCTCAAATGGTATCATATAAAGTATCAGTTTTTTCTGACATGTCTCTATACTAACTATCATGTCTTGTAGATGTTTTCAATTTAATACATATATATTTATCTCATTCTGTTAACAGCTACACTGGAACCATTCCTCTCCTGATGAATATTTTTGTTGTACCTCATTTCTCACCACAGCAAGTTGTATCCTGACATAAGCATGTGTGTGCGTGTGTTTGTGTGTGTACATGCACACGTGCCTATCTTTTTGCACAAGTGTAAGTATTTACTTAGGACAAAATTCTAGAAGTGGAACTGCTAGATTTCCATTTCTGTCCATTTTTCAAATTGATGTGCTTTTAAACTAGCCTTCTACATAATTTAATTTTTTTCACTAAGTAATTCACCCCAAGTAATCTTTATGTTGTTGATTCTTTTCAAATGTAGTAAAAATTCATGTTCTTCAGAGGCAAGTTTTCTGATCTTACATCTAATGAGTAAAGTAATAACTGTTCTACTTTCCCTTCATAGAATAAAAATTAGAAAATTATGTAAACTATTGAATGGTTATCTTTTGATTAAATTAACTAATTATAAGTTTATATGGGATCTAACGCCTTAATATTCTTCAAGAAAATTAATTTTCAACAGCAATTGAAATGATCTGGAAATGTGTACTAATACGTTTCCATAGCCTTATGAAACACATTAGATTAAACAACTTAGACAGCCAAATATTTACTAATCCCCCAGAATATTTTATTTATGATGCTTGAAATGACAAGGAAAAACTATACCTGGTGGCTCTCCTAAGACAATATTTTATACTTTAAAGGATTCATTAGCTCTGAGTTTTACTATTTATGATTTATTTGTGAATCTTTTACTTATGTGTAATATAATAGTAAAATATTTCATTTTTGTTAAAGTCATACATATATCCAACTCTCCACATTGTCATAATCAACAATAAAAAATTACTGAATTGATATTTTAAAAACCCATGGATTTGCGAAAATGTAAGTGTTAAAATTGAAAATAGAGGAAATGTTGAAACTTGATATATATAGAAAGTATTACACTGGTGTTAAGAAAGATACATATGTAACTGGCAGAAGAAAATGTCTTACCAGTTACACTCATAACTAGTAAGGAGAAAATGCAAGTTTCTTAAGTTTCACTTAATATTCTTATTAATTTCAGGCAGCACCAATGACTTACCTTACCAGTGTCACAATCGGTTCCGTCCATTGGTGGATCTAGTTTGGTTCTGCATTCTTTTTCCCCTTCTACCTTGCACCACAACCCTGTGCAAATAACATGCTGAAAACAAGGGTATAATAACTAATAAGGGGAAGGCATCACATTTTTGAGGTTAAGTCAATAAGGAGCTTTGAGAGAGCTCTTTTAACAGAACATCAGAAATGATTTGAAGAAAAATATACTTTAGGTACTTTTAATATTAAACTTATAATTGAAATAGTGTATGGCTTATTTATAGTGATGAGAAGACTGATAAAAATAGAAAATCTGTTTCATAAATTTAACTATTTTAAAATTTCTTTAAATAAAACACATGTGATTACGCAAGATTAAGTAGCTACAGCAGAAAACTGTAAGCTAAAAATCATTATTTATACTATTATATGAACCAGGCTGGAAAAATTAAAGTAATGAGCTTATGGTATGAATTTAGTGCCTCCTATCTTAAAGCCTGTCCTCACTTGTGCTCTGCTGTATGCCGACAAGCCATGGTAGTACTTCATTATTTCATCACATAGCCTTGGCCCCTGATGCAATACAGAGACTCTCAGTGGGCATATTTCCCTTGTTATCAGTCATTTTTACCTCAGTATGAATGAGTTCTAGGTACCCAGAATACATTTAACTTTGTCTAGGGAAAAGTTGAGGGAACAAACAAAAAATAGTGAGATAAAACAGCATAAACACAACAACATTGAAAGAAGAGAACGCTATACTTGTGGCCACCCAGAGACAGATAAAGAGGCAAAACTACCACATTCTTAAGGACTTTCTATATCTATAGGATGGCTGAAGTTTTTTAGATACAAGCATGTTATTAACAAATTACACAGAAATATCAAATCCATGCGGCATACTTAAAGCGACTGGAGTAATCTATCTTGAAGATGATAGTGTGACTATCTATCCAGATATTTGGAGTAAAGGCTGGAAGAAAGCAGGTTGATAAGGACAGAACAAGTAACTGTTGATGTGAAAGACAGTCTTGAAAGGGTGAGAAGACCAGTCAGATGGGAGGAGGCATATAAGGGTAGGGAGTAGGGAACAAGATTTTAAAGACAGAAAAACCAGATCCTGAATGCCAGGACTCCATATTTGGAGGGAAAAAAGAAATCACTCAGCAGTTGACCAGCAGGTTGATAAGATAAAAAGGCTATTTTAGGGGGTTTACTCTGGCAGTGGTGTTCAAAACAAACTGAAAATCACTGTAAAGTTAAAATTAACTTATGACTCAAATCTACTAAATACTTTGGGGATCATAAATTTAAACTAAGATTTCAAGCAGGTCTATTACAACTCTCCGAATTTGTTACAACTCCCCAAATATTATTCTCCTATTCTTTCTTTATTTAAAAATTTAGATTTCTGAAATGTTTGTAAGCTCTTGAAAATTCAATAGTCTACGGCAGGAGCGTGATATATTCTATTTACACTATTTTATGTGCTGTGACAGTTTTTCTGCTTCAAAATATTTCATACAAATATATCTTATTATATTTAGGATATGATTTAGCTTAATTTCTGTGCTTTTATTTCACATATAATTTACCAAAAATTCATCCAGGAACTAATTTTAAAGAATGCCTAAATGAAATAGCTTCTCTGCAATATTTTAGACTCTTGAAAATAAGCAGAGAGGTTAATTGTTTATCATGTACTTTTGTGGACACATTTATATTTGAATTAATAGATATCTAACCTGAGAATTTTAGTTCCTAAAAGTTTTTTTTTTTCCTCCAAGACATTCTTGTTAATGGTATTTTATAATTATGGGGTCAAATGCTGAATTTTCCACCAAAGAAGAATTTTGCTTTATTAATATTCAATAAGGCTTAGTTGTGCTATAACATGAATTATTTTAGTCAAGTTCATTAGTTAACCAATGCATATTGAACTAAAAAGCAAATCTTGTCGATGCTGTAGTTTTAAAATCATACTTGCTTGTTGAACGCTGTGGTGGTCTAAATTCTGACCTTCCACCATTATCTGCTATTCAAAACAGCAGGTACTCTAACTGATTCCCACTTGAGGCCCTGAGAGCATAAAAGCAAACCTGGCAGCTTTTCAAGATAAGCACAGTCATACAGAATATATCTCTCATAGAGATCTCTTTACCCTTTATGTTCTACAGTTCTGGGGATCTTTTGGTAAGTAAATTATAGCCTCATTCTGAAAGATAACTCAGATTCAGGATTCAAACCAAACTGTAAAAAGTAAAGCAATAAAATAGTGAAGAAATAGGATGGACTGTTTTCTCCTTGAGAAGTGCAACATCTCAGATGCGTGATGTTAGAGCTATGTAATACCAAGCCCTTTCTTAAGAGGAGCAGGACTGGGTATTTTGTTAGAACCAAACACTCTGTATGTTACACAGGCCAGAGTCAAATCTTCTTTTCAACTTAATTACTGAAATCACTTACTATGGCAATTAAGAAAAGAACTTCAAAACTTAAAATGCTGTGTACAGGAATCCAGGACAGAAATGTACAACTCAGCATTCCTTGCAAACTAATAAAAATAATACAACATTCCTTTTTTATTCCTCTATAATAAAAAATGACTCTTAAAAGCATATATAAATTTGGATGTTTATCTCAAGAAGCCTTTTAAAAAGTTACATGAAAAAAAAATATTTTCAATGGAATAATTTAAATGGACATGGATTAACTGTCCATGTATAGATATCATAAAATTTATCTTCAAAGACAACCTGTGCCCATGTCTTTCTTTATAGCAAATAGTTCCATTAAGATGTTTTGAATTTTATGTTAAAATAAAAAAATGTTAAGTGCATATGCATGGAAGTAGCAATTAAATCTCAGACATGTAACTCCTTGCTCATCCATAAATTATCTTTCAAACTACAGTCTCAATAATGTAACCTTTGATTGCAAATGTAATTCAGTATGGAATAATATTTTCAAAAACAATCTTTTCTATCACAGAACAGCTTGGTATTATTAAGGATGGAAGAGAGGAAAAAAGTAAGGGAGAGAGAAAGAGAGGTATTAAAAAAATAGAATACAAAGACTCAAAAGAAATAAAAACAACTGAAATCTAGTTTTTTATGAATACTAATAAAATTGAAAATTAATCAAGAATAAAAGAGAAGGCAAAAATAAACACTATTAGGAATAAAAAATGAAGGCATAACTACAGATGACATAAAGTTTAAACAGAAGTAGGAAGACATTATGAACAGCTTTATGCCAAAAAACTTTAGAATGAATATGAAATAGAAAAATATTTTTTAAAAATTTACAAAAAACTTGCTAAAATGGACCTAAGAAGAAATAGAAACACTGAAACTATTGTCTAACCATAGAATAATTAAAAGTGACTGTTGAAAATCTTCCCACAAAGAATACATCTGATCCAAAAACTTAAATTGTCAATTTTCATAAACTGTCTAGAGAACAGAAGAAGAGGCAATATTCCTTAACACACTTTATGATACCCAAACCAGACAGGAGTTTTAAAAGAAAACAAAAATAGTGATCTACCTCATTTACAAACTTAGATTTAAATATTCTACACAATTTTTAAGAGACAGAATCCAGCAATCCATGAAAAAAGGTAATGTACCATCATGATCATGTTGGGTTTTTCTTGGACTGCAAGGCTACTATAATATTAGAGATTTGATTAACATAATCAAGCACATCAAAAACTTCAAAATCTGTGATTTTTGTATCTCTAGATACAAAGCTTGTGACACAATTCAACATCCATTCATTGAAAAAAAAGTTAGCAAACTAACCACTGAAGAACACATCTTCAAAATTAATGGACCTCTGGACATCTATAAAAATCTACAGCAAACACTGTTAAAAAACCGTGAAATGTTGAAAGTTTCCTTTTAAGATTAGGAAAATAGCAAAGATGGCATCTTGGCACAAACATAAAAAAAAAGAATACATGATGTATTCAAAGTGGTAAGAGGAAAAAAATAACTGTCAATCTAGACTCCTGAACTCAGCTAAAATTTTATTCAAGACTGAAGGTTAAATAAAGACCCTTTCAAGGAAACAAAAAGTGAGTGTTTACCACCAACAGATCTTCCCAAAAGGAACTTCTAAATGGTGTATTTCAAGAAGAATATGACCTCATAGGAAAGGGCTGAAAAGCACTTGTGATCAAAGAACCTGACAAAAATGAGGATAAATCTAAATAAACATTGATTACATAAAGCAATAATAATTGGACTTTAGCCATTATTATTAACCTTTTTAATGGGAAGAAATACTAAAAATCTAGCACATTTACATCTCAAAAACTTTATCCCTTAGCAGAAATGATTTGACCACTGACAGTTAAATATTTAAATTTGATGTCTTCTCTTTTACCTCCTTCACTCCATATACTTCATGACTGCTAGAGGTAGATGTTGAGTAACAGACATGGGAAGAAAAATGTAGTCTACGCATAGCCAACAAATGAAGCAGCACGCTGCAAAGGACCCCTCAATAGAACACATCTTAGAGTGTTAAAGAAAATCAAGGAGTATGAAGAAATTTAGAGAAAGGAGAACTGTCAATACCTAGTTAATGAAGCCCCAAAGAAAAGAAAAAAAGTGGGAAGGAACTATTTGAAATATTTGAAAGAAAAATGATCCAGAATTTCCTTGTGTGAAACAGAAATATAAGATAAAAATATTCCTCTTCTGGAATGGTGGAATAAGTTCCCAGAAGACCAACCCTCCTGCAGCTAACAACCATAAACTGTGGAACAAATGCAAAAAACAACTTCCTGGTGGCTCTGGAACATGAACATAGGCAGGTAAATTGTTTAGGGGAGCTGACTGGCATAAGTTGAGTTCACCATCTTTGTGGCTTTGACCTGACAGTGGTTTGTGGTCATGGCATGACACAATGGCTAAAGCAAAATATGCCATCTTTTTAGACTCCTTAAGACAGAAACTGATGTGGTCAAAGCTGCCAAAACCTGGAGGGACAATCCCAAAAGGAAGAGAGTCAGAGAAGTTTAGGTCTTTAGGTGGCACCTGTACCATACATGCAAGGGACACACCCCAAATAGCCCAGATAAGGAAAGAGTGAGCTGATCCAACATATGAGGTGCTATCCACAGTAGGCAAGACAGTTTCCAGTTTGAGTCTAACAAACTTAATTCCCTGTGAAAACAAAAACCAAAACACTATTTGGAGGAATATAACAGAATCCAGAGTATCTGCTGCAACAGGGGTCAGCTAACTCTTTCTGTAAAGTGCTAAATAGTATACAGTTTAGGCTTGTGGGCCACACAATCTCTGTTGCAACTATTCATCACTGTCATTGTAGTTTGAAGGCAGCCAAAGAGAACATGTGAACAAATGGGGGTGACTGTGTTCTAGTAAAACTTTATTTACAAAAATAGGCAGACAGTCCCTATCCCATAGTTTGCAAAAAATTAATGTATTAATATATATAATATGTTAATGTATTAATATTGTAGAATAAAAACATATGTGTACACAAATAATCATTCACAAATCTTCTGAGTAGCCTTACTCATAATAGCTAACATCCCAGATGTCTACTAAGAGGTGAATTGATAAACAAAACTCTTATATACCAGTGGAATACTATTCATCAAGAAAAAAGAACTAATTACTCATACACATAAAAAGATACAAAGAATGTCTGACTTTTGAATGCAGAGGAAAATTTGGTTTCTCCAATGTAAAGTAGGAGAGGAGAACAAGAGTAAAAAGTAAAGCATAAATAAGAAACACAAACACAAAATAAGCTGACAATAAAAATCCTAAAAAACATTAATTTAAATCAATGTAAAAAATGTTAAACTAGCTGATGAAAATACCAAAAAATGGTTACATTGGTTTAAACAGAAAAATATAAAATCTAGCAATTCCTTTTCTCTAGTAAACATACCCATCTATCCATACCCATATTAGTATTTATGTTATATTTGGAAAGGTTGAAGATAAAGATGTGACAAATATTAGCCAGGATAATGGTTTTAATGCCAGACAAAACAGATTTTAAGACACAAGTCATAAAAAATGCAGAGGAGAAAAACAGATCAACAGATGAAAACCCATAAATATGTATGCACCTATAATATAATTCAACATTATATAAGGTAATAACAGACAGAAATACAGGGAAAAATAAATAAATCAGTAGTTTGAGTTGGATATTTTAACATGTCTGTCAGTTACTAATGGATCAATCAAACCAAAATAAGCAAACAGATATTTTGAATAATAATATTAATATACTTCATCTAAGATCTAGTGACAGATAATGAACTTCAAAAACCACACATTCTTCAGCAGAAGACCTAAATAGACATTTCGCCAAAGAAGATATACAGATGGCCAACAGACACATGAAAAGATGCTTAATAGCTAATTAGTGGAGAAATGCAAATCAAAACTACAATGAGGTATCACCTCACACCAGTCAGAATGGCCATCATCAAAAAGTCTACAAATAATAAATGGTGGAGAGGGTGTGGAGAAAAAGGAACCCTCTTACACTGTTGGTGAGAATGTAAATTGGTGTAGCCACTATGGAAAACAGTATGGAGGTTCCTTAAAAAGCTAAAAATAGAGTTACCATATGATCCAGAAATCCCATTCCTGGGCATATACCCAGAGAAAACTCTAATTTGAAAAGTTAAATGCGCCCCAATGTTCATAGCAGTACTATTTACAATAGCCAGGACATGGAAGCAACCTGAATATCAATTGACAGATGAGTGGATGTAGAAGATGTGGTGTGTGTATGTGTGCACGCATGTGTGTGTATATATACATATATATAAATATATATGTGATGGAATATTATTCAGCCATAAAAAAGAATGAAATAATGTCATTTGTGGCAACATGGATGGACCTACAGATTATCATATTAAGTGAATTAAGTCAGAAAGAGAAAGATAATTATCATACGATATCACGTATATGTGAAATCTAAAAAAATGATACAAATGAACTTATTTACAAAACAGAAAGAGACTCACAGATATAGAAAACAAACTTATGGTTACCAAAGGGGAAAGAAGGGAAGGGATAAATCGGGAGTTTGGGTTTAATGGATACACACTACTCTATATGAAATAGAGGAACAACAAGGACCTACTGTATAGCACAGGGAACTATATTCAGTATCTTGTAATAACCTATAATGGAAAGGAATCTGAAAAAGAATATATATATACACATATACACACACACAAAACAAAACAAAAACAGCACAACTTAATTGGAGAACTTGATGGATTCAACCACTTCAAAATTTTAAAATGACATTGTATAAAAAGTTAACACACAATGACATACTTTAAGGAAGTGTCACCTAGAATATAGAATATAAAAAGAACTCCTGCAAATCAGCAAGAAAAACAGAAAGTTTAAAAAATGGGCAAAATGTAAATAGGCAAATTACAAAGATAGAGACCTAAAAAATAAAAGCCCACATCAATAAGAAGTCGTGAAAAAAAATTAGTCCTAAGGAAAAAAACTAAAGAGCTAGATTATCTAGACAAATAATTTGCCATCAAACTCATGTACTCACATACCGTGTAGGACTAAAGCTCAAAGAATAGGATGAAGTTTTGATTAGATGGCAAGATAGGCAGATTCAATTCCTGGTAGCTTTAATCCACCATAACTTTATTGATCTTATAGGAAGAAAGGACAATAAAAATCTTCAACTTCACCAATCTTAACAACATGATTTATCAATGATACTGTATTAGTTGCCCAAACAACTACTTTCCATCAAGAGATATTTCATGCTTTTTTAGCCCTAATTCCTATTGCCTCTGGAATTTCACAATGCCAAATAAGAGACTCAATCTTCTAGAATTCTTCATAAGGTACTCATTTCAATGCCAGCCTGTTCATTAGATCAAATGAGAGATTTTAGAAGTCCTACATACTTTGATATATTAAGTCGATATAAGAGAAATGTAAAACTGGAACTTTACATGGTACTTTCAGTTTAAGTCATCATATGATTTAATTACACTAAAAAGTTTTCGATACAATATAATATGTATGCAACTCACATTGTGCCTAGTCCAAAACCAAAGGCAGAACCTTAAGTTTCCTGGAGGTCTTCATTTTTAAATTTTTTTTTAGCAAACTTCCTTCTTACTCAAATAATGTAACTCTCAAGCAGCCACTTCTTATTGGTTCTAAGGAAACATCCATACCTCTGTATTCTTAGCCAGGCTAAGTAATTTTAGGCAGCTATTAGGATAACTTGATGCATTGTAGCTGGCTCAGCCACAAGATGCCAGATGGCCTAGAGGCACCAAATGCTTAGGACTCAGGAATAAGGTCATCTGAGAAGCTAGCATATTCATGCAGAAGAGTGAGCAATTATTGCTGAGGGTCGAGATGTTTCACAAGCATCTCTACAGCTATGCCTTTAAACATTTTGCAGATGTAAGCTGCTATCCTAAGGGTAAATTTATATCATTAATTAGATCAGCACGTACATAATGTTGGAGTCCCTAGTGCTTGTATATAACTATTTGTCAGTAAGAATGGAAGAGCAATATCTAATTCAAATACTATGGGCCAACTACCATTGTCTCATATTGTACCAGAAACACACATGTTGAAAAGTTGCTGCAAATCTTTACTCCATGCAGCTCAACACTTATTTATAACTGAACGGAGATACAAGATGGACATAAGGATGCCTGATTAACTCATGTGTAAGCTGTGAAACATAAGCTACATACCCTTATAGGTTGTTATTTATGGAGCCATTGAATTAATATTTTAGATGGTTATCTTCATATTCTCTGGACATATTATATATCTAAGAATCAACTATTTCTATGAGTAAGATTTTAGAGTTATTATTCCATCATTCAGTTGATTCACTTATTAATTTAACAAATACTTATTGAGCACTCTTTTAGGTGCCAGAGGTACAGTGATAAAAAGGACTGACAACTCTTTTGATGTTATGGAGCTTGCCTTCTAGGAGATTCGTTTTGTATAAAGTCTAGATGACAGACTGGTAGATATGGCGACTTCACGTGTACCCCCCTGAATGTGTATGTGAGTGGCTTAACGCGCTGAACTATTCTATCTTCTACACTTATAACTACTTCCCCTTATATTTTTAACTTCTACCTCCTTACCCTCAGGCGTTCAGGGATGTCAAGAAAGCATCAAGTAACAGTGTCCCAAACCCAGTGGGAAAAACATAGCAATTGCATATTCTCAGACTTCATTTTACTCCCCTTGTCTTCAGCTTTTGGAATTTCTAATCATTTCCACTTTGAAAAATGTCTTCACTTAGCTTCCAAGATCTTACTTTCTCTTGGTTCGATTCCTACCAATAGACTTCTTCAGAGTTTTAATTGTTGCTTCCTCCTTATTTTCCTAACCTCTAAATATTGTAGTGATTAAGTTCTCAGTCTTTGAATTTTTCCTCTTCTAACTCATTTCCTAGTGTCATCATTTAGTATCATGTCTTCAGTATCTCCTACTTGTTGAGGACTTCCAGATAGATATCTATTCTGGACCTACAAACATCTCTACTTAGATGTCCAATGGACATCTTAAACTTAAAACATGAACCTAACTCCATGCCAGTGCATTTGCTTTCTGTTTCTTCTTGCTACATTTTTCCCAAGATAAATGCATGGCTGGCTACCTAACTTCCTTCAGATTTCTAAACAAATGTCACTTGCTTTAGGAAGCCTTCCCAGATCATCCTGTATAAAATAGCACCAGTCCCATCCCCCCATCCCTGGTTGTATTCCCTGTCTTTGTTACCTGAACTTATACTTCTCCAAAACGCTTATTACTAACTGACATATTATATATGTATGTACTTATTGTCTGTTTCCCCAGCTAAAATTAAGCTCCATGAAGCTGGGGGTTTCTTCCTACTGTGTTACTAGTACACAGAACAGCACCTGGAAAGTAGCTGGAACTCAATAAATATTTATCAAATCAATGACTGAATTTTTAAATAATCTCTTCTGTGGCTCTATCTACCTATTTACCTACCTACCTACCTACCTACCTACCTAATATCTATGCTTTACAAGCTGCACTAATTTGGGATGGAAATGATTTTTCAAGGGTGGTATCACAATGCTGTTTTGGATTTTGGAATGAAAGAAGTCCAGCCTCTTAGCCCTAAGAGACTTCGAAAGATAACATAGTTCCATTACTTGTTCTATAGAGTGTGGCTTAGAAAGAAAAAGAGTTTTGACTAAGGTTACACAACTAATAAGAGGCATTGCTTCTCCTTGGCTGCCCACAGCAGCCCAATCCTTTCTGGCATTATTTTAAAATTGTCCTTAATGAAGATTACACACAGATAGAACTAGAGAAAAATCTGGTTTTATGAATAAAAATGTCACATATAGATAATTTCAGGGGAAAAAAGGAGAACATTTCTGGATACTTAAGACCTAAAACTTAATTCTGTTTGCAAAATGCCTAGTTTAAAACAAGGCAACATCCTAGGATATTGAGAAACGGATTTAATATCCCCTAACAAATAGTTATACTGTCAGAGGTGGAGAAAAAATCCATGCAGGTAGGTTAGTGAGAAACAACCAAAAAATAGAGCAAATAGCCTAGAAAAGTTTAAAAAAAAATCAATTAAAATACTTCTTGACCCTGATGGTGTAGGTGCTGTAAGGGATAAAGCAAATTCAGTCTAAACACAGGATCTGATCTAAGGTTTTTCCCATACAAAGACACAAAGTAAAGAAGTCTGAATTCCATAAGAAACAGTAGAGCATAGTGGTTACATATACTCTATTCTTTGGATTCGCATCTAACACTCCCTCTTCATAGGGGTAATAACTTAATTGTGTTATTTAACTTCTACAGGCCTCAAACTGTTGATCTGTAAAACAGGACTAAATATCAACTATGGCATATAATTGTTATAAGAATCAAAATAGATCATAAATCTAAATGATGTACACACTGTGGCATCCATTTTAGAGTTCAAAATATTGTGGAATGGTACTAGTAAAATTTAACTAACTGCAATATATAATTAAAAAGAATTTCTAAAATTTTTAAAAATAGTATTTATGAAAAATGATCTAAAATTTACCAAAATCACATTTGTAGTTGATCATTTGCTGAGTTTTTCTAACACTTAGGGTACTTCATAAAACATGAGCATTTTTCAGTGATCAAGTCTATCAGTTTTCTGTACTACATGAACTGAAACCATCTCCTATGCAATAGTATGATAGTAATCATAGGCAGCCTACTCTGTTTTCCAAAACATGATAATTTCAGCATGTAGATGTGTTTACCTACAAAACCAAACTTGTGGACCTCAAAACATTCATTTTACCATGACGATTTAAGAAAGAAGATTGTAACCCAATTTTTGATTGTCTAAAGTCCTTGGAGATGAGAGTAGATTGAACAAGATTGGTAGATGAGATCAGAGAGGTATTAGGACAGATAATAACAAAGTCAACCTGGCTACTGCTGTAATTTTCACACCCAATGCTAAGCTCCAAGGATCCACTGGTCTGCCACATGTGAACCCTTGGGTGTCCAGTCACAATCACACACCTATATCAGTTCCTCTTGAGGTCTAATATTGCCAGATGAGTATTATAGTCTATACATTCTTTCACATGTCACATTTAATGGAGCTCCAAGTTCTTCATACATTCACTTATTTTAATCTTAAGTCAAATATTCACTGAGTGCCTACCATGTGCTAGCCATTGGACTGGGTGCTGGAGAAACACTCTGCCCTCCTGGAGCTTACACACTAGGGTGGGAAATTAATAAGAGGAAAGTAACAAACAAGTGAATAACTCCTTTGATAAGAACAACGAAGCAGAGAGAGCATATGTCATAATGCCGTATAACTTTTTCCTTATAATGAATTGTAATTATTCTGCCAGTAATCCAAGACAGCATTATCTTCAACAAAGCCAAACTCCTTTGAGGCAATCACAGAAACTTAGTTACAGTGAAATACAGCTATCAATTCACTCTAAGCATGATTATCAGTTGAAGCCTGAAATACAAAGTATGCGTGAGTATGTGTATTGGAAAGAGGTAGGAAGAAATGGGCAGCTAGGGGATGAGCTTCAGGAAGACAGAAGAAAAGAAAAAAGGAAGGGTAAATAGAGCTAAATTCTTACATCAATTATGAAGGTCATTTTGCTCAATCTTTCAGATTTTAGATTTTTCTAGAATGGGACAATTGGCCTCTCAGAGTAACTAGTGACTGAATACTAATATAAAGACACTGCTTAGTTCACCATCAGACATTTACCCTTTTCCTCTAGTTTAACTATTTAGAAATGTACTCTCTAATTTTTATTCCTATACAACATATTTTTAACAATTTATTTTCAGAGTTAAAAGATATAATCCTTCCTCCAAAATTACATGTTCATATATCGTTTTCATTACATTTTCACCCAGTTACCTACTATGTAAGCAAGTAAGAGATTTAAAACAAAAGCAACGAACTGGCATAATGCAAAGACTTTTCTGACTTCAGTGCCATTTTTGAAGTAGAAATTCTTGGGTCATTCCTTCCTGGCTTTAATTAAATACCGACACCTATTTCTATCACTTTCAAAACGTTAGGGGGAAAATGCAGAAACCTTTTCTTAGAAAATTCTTCTTTCCAATACTGGGATGCTTTGAAGCCACAAACTCTTAAAATAAAGTCATCTTCCCCTCCTCCAATCAATACTTCTAAATAATGGATGTGAACATACACTTAAAAAAAATCCTACCTGGATACAACTCTTACCTGCATCTCTTGACAAAAGGAAGCCAATGGCCCAAAAAGAATCTGACATTGCTCGTCAGCAGTGTATGTCATCTCTGGCAACTTGGAGGGAACCATCACGGAATTGACACTCTGGGGATTTGTCTGTAGCAAGCAGTTACTGGCCTTTGACCTGGCGATATGCAGATATGTGTAACATTTTGAATTAAATGCAAAAAGTTGTTATAATTAGTTAACACAGCAACAGGAAATATTTCGATACTACTAAAATATGTTCTTACTTTTATTTATAAGCTCTTCTATAGAATGCTCATAGAAATTATCCCATGTATGAGAATCATTTGTTTATAATTATTATGATAAACCTGATAATAAAAATAGTTCAAATTAACAGGACTTTTTGTTTTTAAAGATCTTTCATATGGATTAACTCAGCTAATCTACATAATACTGTGAGGTGGTTATTATTTTACATATTTATAAGATGAAGAAGCTCAGAGAGTAACTTGCCCAAAAGTAATGTATGAAGGTAAGAAATCAACTATATTCTGGGATTTAAGGAATCTATGGAAAGCAATCTCAAGTGACTATTAATAGTGTGACTATTTTTCTACTTGACATTGTACTACAACTTCCATTTATGGGGTAAAATTTAATTTTATCGTAGTTCTGATTCATGAGAAGACAACTACACAAAATCCTGCACTCATTAGGGCCTACTTAGGGGCTACTGTTGCAGTGACAAAGAGAATGCCCAGATTCTACTGCACATATTTCTGGAAAGAGTTATAGTAATGTAATAAATATATTTTAGTAGATGTTACTATTCATTTGACAAAAAATTAGCTTGACAATTTAAATGGTATGGAAAAATAAATTTGTGTAGTGAATTTAGCTAGTTAGATGTTCCTATATTTCTTACTTAGACTTTTGGATACTTTAAGCATCTCTCACTCACTAATTGGGACTTTACATAACATCTACTGGTACTGTTTCAGCTTCCCCATCTATTACTGAAGGACGAAGTAAAGAACAGGGCTTTAAAATGAAAATTAGAACAGAAATACTTTTTTTCATTTCTTTTTCCAACCAGGCAGAAGCTACGTATTACCAAAGTTGAAGGTTGAAAAGAGGAGAATCAAGGACTATTATAATGGTGAAAACTATGCATTGACATTAATGAAAAAAGATTCATAGTTCAGAACTACCGCAGTGGAAAGGTGGAGCTTTTGTTAAAGAGGTTCTTTATAACAACAGATGTAGAGGGATGAGCAATGAAAATGTTTCCACTGAGAAATTTTGAAGAGGCAATTAAATGTTATGAAAGGTTTTTTATCATTATAATAACTTTCAACCTTACAAATCACCTTGCCCATCCTCTTGTTTGAAAGTGTGGAAACTAAGAAACAAGTGGGTTAAATAATATGTCCCAGTTCGCACCATGAGTCAGTGGAGAACCAGGACTGGAACAAAGCACCTTGATTCCTAATCTGGTGGCTGTTTCCCGCTGCCACACCACCCTCCCAGGCTGGTAGAGGAAGCTGGCACACATACACATTCATGACACAGCAACAGCTAGTGACCTCAGTACCTTAGAAATCTTTCCAAATCTTCCTTGCTACATCGGGACCACGAGACATCGCCGAGATTTTGTCCTTTAATCCATTCACCAGACATGATATGAAGACCATCCGCACATGATGGGTGGTCATTGTCATGATTAATCCCCATGCTGATTTGGAATATAAAATTTAAAAATTACATTAGATAGATATTTTTAACCTGTTATTATAATTGCAATTAAATAACAGCTAAATAATTAAAATAATGGGAGAGAAATTCGTTTTTTAGTTTTATTTTTTATTTTATTTTTTATTGAAGTAGAGTTGAATTACAATGTTGTGTTAATTACTGCTGTACAGCAAAGTGACTCAGATATATATATATATATATATATATATATATATATATATATATATATACACATTCATTTTCATATTCTTTTCCAATATGGTTTATCACAGGATATGGAATACCGTTCCCTCTGCTATACAGTAGGACCTTGTTGTTTATCCATTCTATATATACCAGTTTGCATCTGCTAACCCCAAACTCCCACTCCACCCCTCCCACACCCTCCCTTCCCCTTGGCAACCACCGGTCTATTCGGAGAGAAATTAGTTTTGTTTTGTTTTTTTTAAAGTTTTTTGATGTGGACCATTTTCAAAGTCTTTATTGATAATTTGTTATAATATTGCTTCTATTTTATGTTTTGGATTTTGGCCACGAGGCATGTGGGATCTTAGCTCCTTGACCAGGGATCGAACCCGCACTCCCTGCATTGGAAGGCGAAGTCTTAACCACTGGACCGCCAGGGAAGTCCCGAGAAATTAGTTTTAAAGGTCAACATAAAATTAGATTTCAGACTGATTTATTTTTAAAATTTTATGGTCTATATTAAAAGTCAATGTTTTTACTTAGTAAAAACCATTCTCCCAATCAATCTAGTAAATAACATGCTTAGTTCACCTGTATCAAAATGATCTATAGATATATTTTTGACATAGTAGTAGGTACGAAGCACATAGAAATGGTAAGTTTCTATTCAATCACACTAGATTCTTGCTCTTGCCTAAAGATCCTTTATTCATTCCTTTATCAAATCCGAAACCACATTAAAGTATTATTTTTCCCCAAGTGCTTCACGAGATAGTCTTCCTCCACTCATCATAAAACACAGACTGTCCCTGGGAAACCTGCACACTCTTGGCCATCTTCATCTTTTCTACTGAATCCTGAATCTGTTGCTCTAAGTTGTAACTCTATTCTAAAACTCTGACTTATCTTCTGATGGACGTATTAGAAGACTGTTAAATTCAGTATGTCTAAAAGCTGCCCTTAATATTTTCTCTTTCAAACCTCTATGTACTCCTGTATTCTCTTTCTCGCTTGTTCTCTTTTGTGTGCCTTTGCTAGCCCAAGTATCTTCAGGTCATCATTTATTCCTTCCTCTCCCAAATTAGCACCCAATTATTTACTAATTGTTAGGGGCAAGCCCTGCTAATCTACTTTCTAAATATTTCTTTCAACTGTCATTTTCTTTCAATTCCTTCTGTTACTATTAAAGAGGATTATAAAAATAATTAATCTTGACAATTACTATGGCATTCTGAGTGGGTTCTGTGCTTCTAATCTTTGGCAACATTCTCCCTTTTCCTCCTGCCCTGCTCCAGTAAGATCTATTTAAAAACACAATTGGGCTGCCTTTCGTCTGCTTTTCCATTACCTATATAGCAATTTCCAGCTCCTTAACATGGTACGCAGTTTCTTAATCTTCTTCCAAGCCATTTATTGCATTTCTTTTCAGCAAGAGCAAATGATTTGTAGTTTCCCAAACATTATGTTGTTCCTTATTCTCTTGCATTTTCTGTGTCATACACCGTAAAAAAAAAGGGGTTTATAAGCTTGAATTAAACAATTCTATGAGGTAGGAACTATTATAATACCCTTTCTGCTGATGAGAAGTAACTTTCCCAAGGTCATACAACGAGAAAGTGGAAAGTAGTGATGTCTGAATTGAGGAGTCTGGCTCTAGAATCACGTGACTAACCACTGACGTCCATTCCCTCCCTGACCCTATCCAAAGTGCCTTGCCTTCAATGCCTTTCCCTGGATAAATTCTACTTGATCTTCAAGATTCACGTAGATTACTTTCAGGAGGTTTTCTTTTTTTTTTTTTAAAGGCTGAGAGAGTGTTAGTTTCTTTATCTTTTTATTAATTTATTTATTTATTTTTGGCTGTGTTGGGTCTTCGTTTCTGTGCGAGGGCTTCCTCTAGCTGCGGCAAGCGGGGGCCACTCTTCATCGCGGTGCGCGGGCCTCTCACTATCGTGGCCTCTCTTGTTGCGGAGCACAGGCTCCAGACGCGCAGGCTCAGTAATTGTGGCTCACGGGCCTAGTTGCTCCGCAGCACGTGGGATCTTCCCAGACCAGGGCTCGAACCCGTGTCCCCTGCATTGGCAGGCAGATTCTCAACCACTGCACCACCAGGGAAGCCCCAGGAGGTTTTCTTTTACTAAACTCCCACCTCGCCTATGTGTACTGTCTCTGTTTTCCCACCACAGGATTCTGTGAACAACATTATTACAGTGTTTTCTACATTGTACTGTATGTTTTTACTTTTGGTTATCTCTCCAGTTTCTTGAGGATAGGAACTTACTCATTGCTCTAAGATCCTGGCATATGGGAACCATACTCTATAAATGGTATTTAAATGTTGAGCCAAGTCAGCATGTATTTGGGTTGGCCAAAAAGTTCGTTCGGGTTTTCTGCAAGAGGTTATGGGGAAATACGAATGAACTTTTTGGCCAACCCAACAGAATCACTTCTATTTCAGTAAAAGTTGCATATAATTTCCTATGAATTCTCATAATGAGGGCATTAAAATAACTGTTTGTGAGAGAGTTAATACTGAAGAAGTAGAAAGAGGAAAGCTTGGTTTTGCACATGCTAAGTTTGAGATGATGGGAAGATAGTCCAATGTTCCCTTTCCTCATTGCGTAATGATCTAGATAATAAATAAAATAGTCTTTCATAAATAATTTGTGAACAGGAATATATATATGATATTTTAAAACACTAATAAAAGAATATTGTTATAGAAGTTGCTAAAGGAAATTACAACTATACTACCTATATTTTCTTATATGAAAATGAAAATTTTCAAGACTATTGAACTACATTTTTGGTTAAATAAACTAAAGATTTAAATCAAAATGGTTAGATTTAATGTTTTTAAAAGAAGAAAATGATATAGATGGAATTAATTAATTTATGAAGAAGAGTAATGAATTAAAAGTTCATTATGTTTGCTAACTTGAAGATTATGCAAATTATCTAAATAAAATTTAAAATATACTGTTGACTATCATCCTTCACTTTTAGTGTTAGAAAAATTCAGCTATATGATATACCATATTTCTCTTTCCTCATCTAACTAATGTCCTTAAATAGGGTTTGTATCAATACATATTAATAGAATGACTGACAGAGAGAACAGGAAGAAAAATGTTTTCATAATTTGAAGATAAAGAGAAAAAGTAAGACATGATATGGAGTAGGCAGGGGCCAATTCACTTACTGAGGGCTAGAGTGAAAGACGTAGGAGTTAGATTTGAATCATGTATCTCCCCCTTATTCATGTGACCAGAGGCAATTTAAATAATAATAAAGGAATAAATGTGCCTAAGTTTCCTCATCTGTTAAATATACTTTCCTGACTGGTTGTGAAGATTACATGAGGATGATATAAAATGCCTGGCACAGTGCCTGCAATATAGCAGGAACCCATAAGCTTTTTTTTTTTTTTAATTGGGGCAGTAAATCAGAGAAGTTTTATCCTATCTCTCTAATTTGTCAAAAAAACACAGAGATAACCATCATTAAAGGCAATCTGCTGTATTGGCTGACTTTCATGAAAGTGGGGATTTAAGAAAAGCCAAGTAAATAATAATGGCAAGAAGTTACTTCGTCTGGATGTTAAATTAAAATAAGAAATTGTAAATATGCCACAATCTCACAGATTGATAAAGATGCCTCATGCGCTGACTGTACGGTTCCAATGCCGCCCCTGCCTGCATCACTGTCTCACCTCCCCCAGGGATTCTGGCTGCAGCACACATTGCCGGGTGACCCTGTTATAACAACAGCCACTTGCCATGTGGAACATACTCAACTCTTCCATCTGTGGTGGTGCAGTCTTTCAAATCATACACAAATGCTATTATTTTTGAAAGGCAACTGGTCTTTTTCACAAATAATAAAACTTCTTAAATAATGTGTCCATTTGAGAGAAGGAGAGGGACTCCTTCCAAGATTTAGCAATTTGGACATTTTCCCAAAGCAGTGTAATGTTATTTTCCAAATTGGGAAGATTACAACTTCTCATCCAGATGATCATTTTCCTTTTGGGATCCTGATTCTCATGTAAGAAATTAGCTACAGCCATGGAGAGATCTGATGATTCAAGCATTGTTTACCATTAGTTAAATTTTCCTAAAGCTATTTAACTTGTAACAGAAATTATCATTAAATTGGCACAGGGGTTTTTTTTATAACCACACATCTGGAACTATCAGGAGACACTGCTTAGTTCTGATTCTACAGATTTGAAATAAAACAATTGTGAACCTTTATTTGTGCCAGTCACTATATTAATCATTTACAATGATGATATCATTTAATCCTCACAATACCCCCAGAATGTCTCTGTTATCATGACTTCTATTTTACAGATGAGGAAGGTGCTGAGGTTAATAGCAGAGCTGTGACTCAGACCCAGGCAGCCTGATGGTCAAAAGAAGTGAACGTTAAATCACCAAGCTATAGATCAAAAGTATCCATTTACATATAAGGTTTATTTTCTGAATCATTTAAAATGTCTCCTCTCTGTTAGCAGAAACACACCTTCACATATACAGTCCCATAACCAAGTCGCATGCACTGCATGGAAAACATTGTCGAAGTAAGACATTAGCAACACCTCTCCTCACGCTGTGCAACTGAGCTACATTTTAATAATCTCAGTTTAAATTCACTTTGACAAAATGCCTTGGGCAAATAAACTCTCCACTAACATTGTACATGGTTGTCAAGTCAACTGAGAAAATATTTTTATCTTATAAAACTTCTCAACTTGTTTAAAAGTCTCTGCCAGGAAGTTCTGTGATATCCTGCGGAAAGCTGGAGAAGCATTTGGATTTTGAAGATGGTCCCTTTTGATGTTTAAAGAGTCAGAGAAGAGAACATTTATGAATTCACTCACATTTTTTGGATAATTTGGAAAGGATCCAATTTGTAAACAGTCATATTTTAAGAGAGTAAACTTTTTTGTGCTGAATACATTAAACATTTTGTCACGATATCTTATTTTCCACTAAAAGCCATATTATTATATAGAAAAAATTAATTTAAAAAAAGAAACAAACTATCACAAATGACACTTAATTTCATACCATTCAGTGGCTATATCTGACTTGATGTAACTTCACTCCTGTGTACTCATGGAAAAAAGCCCAACATTAAGAAATATGAGACATTTTCATTACTTTTTATATTTTAAATCATTTCACTTTGCACAAAACAAATATGTACTTCTACTGGTAAGTCAAAAGGCAATGAATGGAAAGTAAGTCAACATCAAGATAAAAAATCAGAGGTTAAAAAATAAAGTAGGGGTACAAAAGGAGATTCCTTTTGACTTTGCTGTGTGTTACACGACAGTTTTATCTAGCAATTCAACAAATACTTGGTAAGAACACACTAAGTGCTGGGCACTGTACTGAGTTGGGGTCGTAAAAATGAGTAAGATCCAGTTTTTACCCTCAAGGAGTTTATCATATACTGGGGCTGGAACACTCCATCCCTTGCCCTCATGCAGCTTTTAAAAGATGCCTGGATCCTGTCCTTCTACGTTCCATAAAGCTCTCCCACCCATTCCTCCTTTTCCAACGCTACTTCCATCAACCAAGACAAGAGGTGACTTTCTTCACTTCTGGATTATTATTCTTCACTTCTGGATAACTCCTTCACACCTGGCCTTAACTCTTTGCCTTATTAAACAATTATTTAATTATTTTAATTCCTTATGAAAACATTAACAAAAACTAGTTCCCTAGGTAAAATCTTTCAATTTTCCTTGGCAAGCAACGATACTGAAAAAGTGAATAATGAACCAAAGGGCTGGTTAAAATGCAGATTCCTGAGCTCTACCCCAACGGATTAAAAGAGGCCTAAGATCTAAGAAACTGTATTTTAACACATTTTCTCAATGATTCTTACTTCAAATTCTGAGAACCAATGAGCTACAAGATAAAATCCAAACTTTTTATCCTGTTTTCAAATAATCTGTAAACTGATTTCAAACTAATTTCCACTGGAACAGTTAATTCCAGCCTACTGTTTTGTACAGTCCCTTCCTTTCAGAATGCTTTCCACAGCTTATTTGTATTTACAAATGCAACTTAAATTTTAAGACCTTCTTCCCATATAAAGGACTCTTCAATAAATTCTAGCACATATTTCTCATGATTCTTAACTTTTGTACCCTTCAAATATATGGCACAAAAAATATCAGAACTATCTTCTATTTCTGGTGAATTTTAAGTAATATATACAAAGTATTACTACCTAGAATTTAAGTGTTCAGAGAATAAGAATTATCATATTTTCTTTTTAATTCCTTAAATTGTAATAAATAAATATACATAGATTTTATCAACTAATATAGAATCATAGGAGCAACTAAATATCCTGTGCATTTGATGGAAAGTTGAAACTAATGTGGCATCTTACTGACTTAGAGAAACCGTAAGCCTGAAAAGTCTATGGATGATCTGCTCAAGGAAGGTTGTTTGCCTTACTCTAGACCATACATTTGCCAAGAGAAATGCATTAGAGAAATGCAAGCAGAAAGCCAATTCTTGTATGGCTGTTCACTAGTTGGGTGATTTTTCTCCTCTTCCACCTAACTCACTATGACATCCAAACCTACATTTGAAGAGAATCTGGTATGGGAGTGCTGCCACATCTCTGCTGGCTTACGTCCTATTATGATTATTAACTTGGACAAACTACTTATTACTCTAACTGGTGTCACTGTCTAAATAAAGTAGCAAATACAAATACTGTGTAAGTGGTCTTACAAGAATCTTGACTTCCCTGGTGGCGCAGTGGTTGAGAATCCGCCTGCCAATGCAGGGGACACGGGTTCGAGCCCTGGTCCGGGAAGATCCCACATGCTGCGGAGCAACTAAGCCCCCGCGCCACAAGTACTGAGCCTGCGCTCTAGAGCCCCACGAGCCACAACTACTGAGCCCGCGTCCTAAAGCCAGTGCTCTGCAACAAGAGAAGCCTCTGCAATGACAAGCCCTCACACTGCAACAAAGAGCAGTCCCCGTTCACCGCAACTAGAGAAAGCCCGCACGCAGCAACAAAGACCCAACGCAGCCAAAAAAAAAAAACAAAGCAAAACAGAATCGCCATAATAAGTACACTTCCTGCCAACCCAGTAAAAATTCTGAAGGATATAAAAGCACTCCTTGAGTGAACAGAGAGATGTATGGCCATTGGAGGCTGAAAATCTCCTTGTTACATTGAAGCATTCATAAAAATAATTATACTACTACTAATAATGAATTATTATTATTATTCATTCACTCTGTATTATTCATTCTGTGTTATGAGTCAACCAATGTGCCGTGCAATTAGAGCATCACCAACCTAACAATGAACCTTGAAAGGAAAACTTATCCACATTTAGGAATGAAGAAAATTAGTAAAGACAGATTGACTTGCCCAAAGTTCATTCAGAGAGTAGCTGGCAGGACAAGAATTCAAGCCCAAGTCTGTGTTGCTCTAATACTTTTTCTCTCTCATCTGCCCACTGAGTAATTTCTATCCTTAACCAAGGCGTGTGTACTAGAGGAAGATACTTGTGACTTTTGCTGTATGGAATTTTAAACCGTACAATACGGAAACAGTGAACTTACATGTTGCTATTACCAATTTTAGTGGGTCAAGGAACATTAATTACAGAATAATTAATTTTGAATATTTTAAGAAGCAACAGATTTCTAGAAATGAGTATATTTGTTTTTGTCTATTACAGTAATCTGTTATTTTATCTGTTTCCCATCCTAAGAGTCCTAGATAATGTACTGTCTTAATCTTCATTTCTTATTTACTTCTTACTGTTTGTCTACTCTCCCTTTAGAATATATCCTCTCTTTCTTATAGTAAGATATGCTGATGTAATCAATATACTGATACTGTATACTGATCTAATCAGTATATCGTACTACAAGATATACTTATTATAAGATATAGTAGATATACTGATGGGCATCAATGCAGAATGAAAGCCAAAAATTTTATTTCCTTCTAAAAGGGACTCTGGCATGCTGAGAGAGATTAGCCAAATTTATGCTTACAGGATACCTCCTGGAGCATATGCTACCTTCTTATTTAATTAGCAGAATTTTAGATTAAATAGTACTATTGCTGAAACTTCTGGAATTGTCCCTTCCAAGTCCACGACTTCAGGATGTGCATGAAACAGTTGAACAGGCCTGTAACCAAACTTCAAAGAAGACTCATCATAACTGATGTATAATTTAACTACTGTATTTCTACATAGTTAATGTTATATAAGAATCAAAATAGCATGTGCCAGAAAGGAAAAATATGTTGCCATATTTGTATTTGTACAGTCATAAGACCATATTTTCCAGTCAAGGGAATTGCATTCCTTGACCCAAACTAATTCTTCTTTCCCTGCTTCTGGAACTCAACTGCCTTCTACCCTGAATCTCAAAATGATTGTCCAAAAGGTGAGTATTCCTAAAACAAATGCTTATTCATTCACACAACAAATATTTGAGTTCCTATAATATACAATGCACTTAACCTGGTACTATATGAGAAAAAATGTATTAGACACTAATCTTATTTTTATAGAGATTCCTGTCTAGTAGGGAGTGTATGTGTGTGTGTGTGTGTGTGTGTGTGTGTGTGTGTGTGTGTGTAAATATCAGTATAAATCAGTATATATTAGAAATTAAGCTACAAGTGATATTTACAACTAACAGTTAAGGGAGTTAAAAAAGGAGATATATTTCCAGCTGGACTTTCAGGTCTAATTTCACAAAAAGGATTACATTTGGTTTGACCATTAAAGGGATTACATTTGTCTTTACTTAATGGATAAGTAAAACTGAAAAAGGTATAAATCAGTAGGGCTGGGAGTTGGAATAAGAAAAAAGCATTAATAAAGACATGAAGCTGGAAAATTATGGATTGTTTACATTCATGAAATAGAGAAGTAGCTTATAAAGTTAGAAAGATAGATTGGGACCAATCTATAAAAGTCATGAATCTAAGGCTACATAATTTGGAGTTCATTCATTAGGTGGTAAGGAACATTAAAGATTTCTGAACTGAAGATCAGAACTATAATTCAGGAAGTTGAATCTGACGAAAGTAAGATAGATTAGAAAGATTAGGTGCTAAGGCAAGGAGACCGCTGAGGTGGGTATTGCAATAGTCCAAGCCTGGAGAAATAACAGAAGAGGGAATAGACAGATGGGATAACTAATGGGATAACTATTTCAGATGACCAATGAACAGAATTTGACAAGGGATTATGGGAGGAGCTAAGACTAGAAAGAGTTAAAGATGTTTTAGATGTCTCAACTTAAGAACTGATAACAATATTGATGCCAATAACAGAAATGCATATGTCTGAAGAAGTGGGTTATAACCTGGCCCTACCCTTGGTTCTACCCAGGCACAATTTCCATCAAAGCATGTAAGCAAATGTCATTGATTTCAAAGGCTTATTAATTACAAGGCATCTGCATTGTTGGTACTTTGGCAATACTTAAAACTTTAGCAGATGCCCCAAATATTTGTTGCCTTCAAGGAGCTAACTTTGCATATTTATTGCCTCATTAGCCTCTCAGTTCCAAAGAAACTCCTGAATTGTCAACTCAGTGGAAAAGCCATGTCTCTAGGCCAAGTTTAATAAATATATATTAGTCTTTTCCCCTTGGTTCAAAAAAGCAAAACAAAAACCAAAAACATACAAGTATTTTGGCCATGTGAAAACATGTTCTGTGTTTTTATAATCACATAATTTATAAGTAATTTTCCCTAACTTATGTAATTTTATCCTCTCATCATCTCTATGAAGTAGACAATCTAATTACCAGATGAGATTCCTAATCAGTAAATAAATTGTATATGTTTAAAGCAGTTTCTTTTAACTTTTAAAAATGCAGAACTCTGCTAGAGCTTTTTTATTTTCTTGACACTATCTATTACAAGTATAAATTATCATAAATGTGCTAAAGTCAAATTACAAAATTGTATCATAAACTGTTTTCAAGACAAACAACTTTGTCTACAACCTTATATCCATACTATTATTTCAATAATACAAACCTATCTTAAAAGGACAGTTTTTATAATTAGGAAAACAAAGTGCTGAGGCATCAGATACTAAATGGTCAAAAAATAAATACTACTTCATTAATATAAGATAGTGATCATTTTCAAGTCCTTATGATTACTTTTATTGGCTACTTATTTTTAAAGTAATGGGATAAATTTAACAAGTGAGAAAAAGATGAGATGCTCAACCATTCTAGTAAGCAAAGAAACACAAAAACAAATTAAATTATAATTTAACATGTGCTAAACTCAAAGCTGGGAAAATAAACTGAAACTGTATTTACCAGCAGTCTTCTATTTAAATTTGGATAAATATTGCCATATGGCCTCCAAAAATAGTGCCCCACTTACACGTCTCTCAAAAATGTATAAGAATATCTGTTTCCTCATAGACGAACGCTTTTCATTCACTTACACTGTTAATCGAAACATCATTTAACAGCTATTTATTGAGCACAAATGAAAGGTGTGAGAGATACAATGTTAAACAGCAATGACAGCAGAAACAAACATAAAACAAAACAAGACACAGCCCCTGTCCTCAAGAAACACAATCTAGGGCTTCCCTGGTGGTGCAGTGGTTAAGAATCCACCTGTCAATACAGGGGACACAGGTTCGAGCCCTGGTCCAGGAAGATCCCACATGCCGTGGAGCAACTAAGCCCGTGTGCCACAACTACTGAGCCTGCGCTCTAGAGACCGTGAGCCACAACTACTAAGCCCACGTGCCACAACTACTGAAGCCTGCACGCCTAGAGCCCATGTTCCACAACAAGAGAAGCCACCACAATGAGAAGCCCGAGCATCCCAACGAAGAGTAGCCCCCGCTCGCCGCAACTAGAGAAAGCCCGTGCGCAGCAATAGAGACCCAATGCAGCCAAAAATAAATAAATAAATAAAAGAAACACAATCTAATTAGAGATACAGACATTAAATAATCATGCAAATGTAAACCTACAACTGTGAAAAAATTAGGAATGAAAACTACATAGAATTAATAAGAGCAGATATGAAGGGACTTAACCTACCCATGGAATAGTTCTCTGAAGAAATGATGTGAAAGAAGAGTAAGAGAAAATGAGGGAAAAGGACAGGGAGAGTTTTCGTGTCAAAGGAAGCACGTGGTCCTTACAGTGGGAGTAAATATGGATTCATCTGTGTAGATTTATGTAATCTGATAGTCGAAAGGAGAATTGCTTTGTGGTTTGACTGGCATCCTATTAACGACACTAGGATATTTTCATATAAGCCATCAAAATATCTCTATGAGCTATGTGGTTATATCCTTCGCCATTTTTCTAATGGGACTTTGGTCATTTTGCAAATTTATTTTTAAGAGCTCTTTTTATATTAAGGAAACTATTACTTTGTCGTGTCAATATTACACATGATGCAAATGCTTGCACTGACTGTGACTTATCTTCTGACTGTTGTATTTTTTTCCTTGCCTTGATATTTAATTTCAAGTCACTAATTTCATGTGAATTTTCCTTAAATATTTCTAGATTTCACATCTAGAATCATAGACATTCTCTATTAAAAGACTAAAAAAGAAAAAAGCCAACAAAACAAAAAATCTCACGTACAGAATCATTTTGGTGTGTTCCGATGTAATGTCTAAGGTAGAGAATCAGATTTCTGTTACTTTTGTTATTGAATGATTCATTTCCTTCCATTGATTGTAGGTGCAGCTTTTATTATATGCTACGTTTCCACATCTTTTCCTACATATAAATGGAATTTTTTTTTTCTTACTCTCTCTTCCATTGACTTGTCTGCTTTTTCCAGCACCAGCACAAACTGTTTTATCTATTCTGAAATGTATTACTATCTGATAGTGCTCACCCTCCTCCTCCCCACAGTTTTTTTTTTTTTTTAAACAAGAAATTTCTTATGTTGAGTTTTCCACATGGACTCTAAAATCAGGCTGTCTAGTAAAAAAAGTCGATTGCTATTTTGGGCAGATTATATTAATTTATATATAGATAATTGTCATTTTATAATATTGACTGTTCCTATCCCAAACCAGGAAATCTCTTTCCATTTATTTAAACCACTTTTATGACTCTGTGTGGTTAATAATTCTTCTTTTTATAAGTCTTGTACATTCCTTTGTAAGTATATTCCTAGGTGTTTTATCTTTTTAATGTTTATTTTATTTTTTGCTATCTTCAATATAAATGAAATTTTTTTCTTTCTATATAGTTTGCAAGTGGCTCTTGTTCATGTATTGGAAAGAAAAAAAATTTTACAGTTTTGTAACAGGCCAATAAAATTCTCCCACTGTTCTAATAGGTTTTTTAGTAGATTGTCTGAAGTTTTCCATTTATATAAATGATACTCATTTTGCCCCTCCTTTCTAAATTTAAATTTATTTTAAAATTATTAAATATTTTCATGAAAACAAATATATGTAATATGTATGTGTACACATACTACATTGTATGTGTGTGTGTCTGAATGTGTTATGTAATATAAATAACTTACTCATTAAGGAGATAAACAGCAAGGTCCTACTGTATAGCACAGAGAACTATATTCAATGTCCTATGATTAAAAAAAACAAACCACCCAATTAAAAAATGGGTGAAAGACTTAAATAGACAGGTCACCAAAGAAGACATATAGATGGCCAACAGGCACATGAAAAGATGCTCAACATCACTAATTATTAGAGAAATGCAAATCAAAACTACAATGAGGTATCACCTCCCACCGGTCAGAATGGCCATCATCAAAAAATCTACAAACAATAAATGCTGGAGAGGGTGTGGAGAAAAGGGAACCCTTTTGCACTGTTGGTGGGAATGTAAATTGATACAGCCACTATGGAGAACAGTATGGAGGTTCCTTAGAAAACTAAAAATAGAACTACCATATGATTCAGCAATCCCACTACTGGGCATATACCCTGAGAAAACCATAATTCAAAAAGACACATGTACCCCAATGTTCATTGCAACACTATTTATAATAGCCAGGACATGGAAACAACCTAAACGTCCAAGGACAGATGAATGGATAAAGAATATGTGGTATATATATAGAATGGAATATTACTCAGCCATAAAAAGGAATGAAACTGGATCATTTGCAGAGATGTGGATGGACCTAGAGTCTGTCATACAGAGTGAAGTAAGCCAGAAAGAGAAAAACAAATATCGTATATTAATGCATATATGTGGAATCTAGAAAAATGGTACAGACGAACCTATTTGCAGGGCAGGAATAGAGACCTGGACGTAGAGAATAGACATGTAGACACAGCGGGGGGAAGCGAAGGGTGGGACGAATTGGGAGATCAGGACTGACACATGTACACTACCATGTGTAAAATAGCTAGCTAGTGGGAACATGCTGTAAAGCACAGGAAGCTCAGCTCGGTGCTCTGTGGGATGGGGGGTCAAGTGGAAGGGAGGTCCATGAGGGAGGCGATATAGGTATACATATAGCTGATTCACTTCATTGTACAGCAGAAACTAACACAACATTGTAAAGCAATTATACTCCAATAAAAAAAAATCCTATGATAAACCATAATGGAAAGGAATATATTAAAAAAAGAATATATATATGTGTAACTGAATCACTTTGCTGTACAGCTGTAATTAGCATAACATTGTAAATCAACTATACTTCAACAACAACAAAAAAGTATTAAGGGAAACCATCACACAAATAGGAAATTTGAACAAGACAAATTCTAAGATCCATGACCTATCAGATCTTAAATTTCCGCCTTCGAGAAGAAGGCACACAAAGTGTGTGCTGTTGTAGAAATCATTTTAGTCCTGAAGTCCTAAAGACAGTCTTGTATATTTTCTCTTAGAAGTCTCATCTGTGATGTATCAGTCTTTATTTTATCCGGAATTGATTTCTAGAAATGAGCTGAGGAAAGTGTTCAATTTTATTTTTATACATGTGGAAAACCAATTGTACCACCACATTTTTATAAACAGTCAACTTTCTTTACTGGTCTGCAATGACAGCGTGGTCAGATGTCAGGTTTTCAAGTAGGCATGGGCCTGTTTATGACTCTGTATTTCACTGTATTACCTGTCAATATATGTGTAAATGTCAAGATCTTAGTTACTATAGTCTCATGATAGGTCTTCATTTCTGTTAGAGAAAGATTCCCATGTTATTCTCCTCCTCATCCTCTTCTACCTTTGCCTCCAGCTTCATAGCTTCTCCAAGAACGTTTTGACTATTTTTGGCTATTTGTACTTATATATAAATGTTAGAAATATTTACCAACTTATATAAAAGTTTATCATTGGAATTTCCATGAACCTCTAAAATATGTACAGCAGAACTGACATCTGTAAGATATTTCATTTATCCACAAACATGGTATATTTCCACTGATACAGGTTTGATTTAATGAATTTTAATAGGGGTATTTGCTTTTCTGTCTTTTGTTGGATTTATTCATAAGTATTTTGTGTTTTCTATTGTTACAGTAAACAGCATCCTCTTTTTTAATGATTTTGTATTTTTGTGTTGACAGTTTTTTATATTTATCTTATATCCAATAGACTTACTATACTCATTAACTAATTCCATACTTTACCTTTGCATTATATTGTGTTTTTATGTAGGCAATCATATCATTTGCAAAGTAAAATAGCTTTGTTTCTTCCATTCTCATCCCTACATCTTTCATTTATTTTACTCTCATGCTGTACTGGTTTCTACCCCCAGTACATATATAGAAGTAGATATAGTGAGATCTTTATGATTTTATTAATTTTATAGAGGATGTTTCTAATATTTAACAATTAAGAATCATGTTTCCCATTGATCTTGGTAAATTTACATGAGTAAATTTTATTTTATTGGATTTTTTTCTGCATCTACTGAGATAGTGTAATTTTTCTGTTAATTACAAACAAATATTGTATATTAACACATATACGTGGAATCTGAAAAAAATGGTATAGACGATCTTATTTACAAAGCAGAAATAGACACAGACGTAGAGAACAAACATATGGATACCAAGGGGGAGGGTGGAGGGTGGGATGAATTGGGAGATTGGGATTGACATATATACACTATTGATACTATGTATAAAATAGATAACTAACGAGAACCTACTGTATAGAACAGGGAACTCTACTCAATGCTCTGTAGTGACCTAAATGGGAAGGAAATCCAAAAAAGAGGGGATATATGTATACGTATAGCTGATTCACTTTGCTGTACAGAAGAAACTAACACAGTATTGTAAAGCAACTATACGCCAATAAAAATTTTTAAAAAAATCAGAATCTGTTAATTAATCTGTTAATGTGGGGATTAAGATTTTTAAATGATAAATGACCTTTTCTATACAGACATAAAGTCAACTTTATTCTCTTGTATTAACTTCGTTTATTTATACAGTGCTGCTTTATTTTGAAAATGTTTCTTTGCCATTTTTGCATCATTCTCAGATAAGAAATAATTGATACTTGCTTCTTCATAATAGTCCTTTATTGATTTTCATATTATATTAATGCTAGCCTCAAATAATGAGTTTGAGGATGTTCCTTCATTCTAGAAAATTTAGATTTTCTAAATTTCCTTAAAGCTATTGCTATGTGAACTTGTGTTTTCTTTGAAAAGATTCTAAAGTGTTGATTCAATTTCTTTAAATAGTTATAGATCTTTATGTCCTTCCATTACATTTTCTTAGAATTTTCCCATTTCATCTGTTTGTAGCTTTTTGCCATGAAAGTATTTAGTGTATTTTCTTAGTATCTTTTTAATGTCTTTGGTATCTGTGTTACATCTCCTTTTCTCATTTCTAATACTGTTTAATTATGCCTGTTTTTCTCTATCAATCCTATCTTTGTCAATTTTACTTGCATTTTCATATATTTAATTTTGGCTTTGTTGTTCACATTTATCACATTTTTCATTAGTTTCTACTCTTCATTATTTCTTCTATTTTTTTTACTTTGTTGTTATCTTTCTAACATCTTAATTTGAAAACTTAGGGCATTAATTTCATCATAAAATTTTTATGTATATTTAAAGCTATTCATTTTCCTCTATGTGCTATTTTATCTGTAAGCTACACTTTCTAAATAGTATATTTGTTATTGTTTAAACCTGAGAATATTCTGGTTTCCCTAATGATTTCTCCTTTGATCTATGGGTTTTTCAAAAGTATGCTTGTAAATTTCTAAATTTCTTAGTTTTTTTGTTACTGGATGTTTAACTTAATTGTATTATGATCAGAAAAATTCATCTGTATATTCATTTTTTGAAATTTGTTTAGACTTGTAGAATAAAACAATATATGGTCATTCTTTGTAACTATCCAGTATGTTTTCAAAGAGCAGGTGTTCTTTTATAATTGGCTGTAGATTTTATATCTGCCCAATAGATCAATATTTTTAGTTGTTCAAATCTCTTCTCTTCCATATAGATCTTTCTGTTCACTTGATCTATCAGTTTCAGAGAGCTGTGTTAAAAACTCCCACTATGGGGGCTTCCCTGGTGGCGCAGTGGTTGAGAATCTGCCTGCCAATGCAGGGGACACGGGTTCGAGCCCTGGTCTGGGAGGATTCTACATGCCGTGAAGCAGCTGGGCCCGTGAGCCACAATTACTGAGCCTGTGTGTCTGGAGCCTGTGCTCCGCAACAAGAGAGGCCGCGATAATGAGAGGCCTGCGCACCATGATGAAAAGTGGCCCCCGCTTGCCACAACTGGAGAAAGCCCTCGCACAGAAACGAAGACCCAACACAGCCAAAAGTAAATAAATACATAAATTAAAAAATTAAAAAAAAAACAAACTCCTACTATGATTGTAGTTGTACCTCTGTTTTGTTAATGTTTGCCTTTATGCTGTGAAACTATGCCATTAGAATAGGGTTCATCCCAGACTCTGATGGATTCTTTTTCACTCCATGTCCTGAAGCAAACAAACCATTTGTTGCCAGCTGGCTGGAGATACACACTGCCATGTAAGGGGCTGTGAAGCTTTGGCTCCCTTTCACCAGGCTACATTAAACCCTCAGCTCCTCCATCCAGTATTAAGACTTAGCCTCCTGTGAGTGAGAAATTCCATCTCTTTTATATCAATAGGTTACTTCTTTATCTAGTATGTAGAAATTATTCTTTCTGGCTCTTTAGCTTGACTATTGATTTAAAAAATCTCTCTTTGGAATTTTCAGGTATTTAAAATGGGGAGGGGAGATTTCAATGTCTTTACAATGTCTATCAATCCAAATCATAATGTTAATTCTAATGTAAATTTTTAATGTGACAGTAAATGCAAACTTATTACTTAGATAAAACAATTGATTTCCTCAATTAGAATATTTTATTCATTTCTACTAGACAATTAGTACTTTCATATATTCAGCTGTTCTACACGGCTTAGGAGGTTATATATTCTACATTTTTAGTAATAAATTTATTGAATAAAAGTACATACTATGTGCCAAGTATGCAAGTACTACTGTTCTAGAGGTTGGGAATACAACAGTGAACTAAAGAGTCAAGAATTCATCATATACATACACATAGATTGATAGATACGTAGGTGGACAGATAGACAGATAGATACACAGCTGAATTGGAAACATTTTATGAAGAAAATTAAAGTAGGCAGAGGAGGATAAGCTGGGGCTGTGACTATATTTACATTTGTAAGACATGTTATCAGAAAGGCCTCACTAAGGTGACACTTGAGCAGAGAACTAAAGAAGAAAAACAGAGACAGCCATGTGGCTGTTCTGGAGAAGAACATTACAGGCAGAAGGAAAAGCAAAAGGTACAGGGTTTGAGGTAGATGTTTGCTTCATGTGTTTGAGTTACAGAAAAGAGGCTGATGCATCTAGAACCCTCTTAGTAAGGAGGGAAATGGTAGGCTGGAAGTGAAGGAGGCTAGACTATGTAAGGTCTTGCGGGACATTTTAAGGGCTGGGAATTTTACCAGTGCAATAGGAAGCTACTGGAAGATTTTAAGCAAAGAAGTCAGGCAATTTGCTTTGTTTTAGAAGACTCTCCCTGGCTCTGAATTGAAAACAGGCTGTAGGAGGCAAGGGATGAAAAGTAAAGATCATTTACGAGGCCACTGTAATAATCCAGGTGGGAAGTGATATTGGCTTGTCCCAGAGTGGTAGCAGGAGAATTAGCAAGAAGTAATCAGATTCTGGATGTATTATGAAGGTGGAGTCAACAGCTGATGAATAGAATGTTGAGAGCGAGAAACAGCGAGGGCTCAAGGACAGTTTCATGGTGTTTGGCTGAGTAACTGGAAGGATGGAGCTTCCACTTACTGTGATAGGAAGACCTCAGGGGGGAGCACTTCTAGGGTGTGGGGAATCATTTCTGCATGTGCATGCTGGAATAAAGTCTCACTCCATGTAGCCTTGGGTATATTTAAAAACACATGGGGACTTCCCTGGTGGCACAGGGGTTAATAATCCGCCTGCCAATGCAGGGGACACGGGTTCAAGCCCTGGTTCAGGAAGATGCCACATGCGGCGGAACAACTAAGCCCGTGCACCACGACTATTGAGCCTGTGCTCTAGAGCCTGCGAGCCATAACTACTGAGCCTGTGTGCCACAACTACTAAAGCCCACACGTCCTAGAGCCCCCGCTTGCCGCAACTAGAGAAAGCCTGTGCACAGCAACGAAGACCCAAAACAGCCAAAAATAAATAAATAAATTAATTAATTAAAAAAACCCCATGATATTATTTTAATAAAACTTTACCTAGTAACTTATTAAAAGTTTCATACAATAGCTAAAAATGCTCTAAACAATTTGAGTGTGCATACAGCACCTTTTCTATAATAAAATTTCATTGACATTCTACACATGAGAATATTTTACTAAGATAATTACTATATTAAAACATTCACTTATTTAACACATGTTTATCATTTGCCTAGTATGTACCGAGCACTATCAAATGGATTAGGAATCTTATGATAATAAAAAATAGGCATGGTTCATTACCCCTGGGAGCTTAAAGCCTATGAAGAGATGAATGAATACACATTTATAAAGAGATGGTGGCATTAGGTGTTTAATAGACTGACCTACACAGAACACATCCCATAGGAAATGGTTATTGATAAGATGTGTGAATTATGATCAGTAGGAGATAATTACTCAAAGATGTTCCCATCCTTGTAAGGTAGAGGGTGTAGCATGTGCCAATGTCCTGCAGTGTGAAGAACCATGGTACATTAGAAACACGGTAAGAACTCTAATGTGGCTGCAGTGCTGAGAATGAGAGGGAGCATAGTGTGAAGTATGGCTGAAGACATGAGGTTGGGGATAGATAATAAAGAGCCAGCCCAGAAGTAAGTTAAGTGAGTTAGAAGTACCCATCCGCATTTCTGACAGAGCACAGTAATTAACAACATGGGCTTTGGATTTGGACAGACTTGACTTTGAACATCCACTCAGTCACTTATTAGCTGTGTGGGCTTTGGCAAGCATCATCCCTAAAGTAAAGCTAATATTATTGCCTTCCTTCCTCAGGTGGGAGCAGAAGTCTTTGGTCGCAATGTGCTAAGTCAGTGTAAAGTTTTGCTGCCCAATAAATCTCCAGATACAGCAAGGTCAGAAAAATACTCACAGGATTATGTTACTAACAATTATCTTTCAAATTATTATTTCCATAATAATGTATGTATTTTATAATATCTAAGACCTGGGGCTAAGTTTTAGTAAAAGCTTACCCGATATTAAAGGGTTTATTTTACTTTTAGTTGGAATTCACAGAGAGGGCTGAATTATTTGTGGCCCTAAAGGAAAAAGTATGTGATATGTATATATGGTACATACACACACACACATTTATATAACAAACAAATCTAAAATATCACTAAAAATGTGTACAAAAGAACAACTTTTATTATTTGCAATGGATTGTATCACAGAATTTATGTCTAAAAGGACTGCACAGAATATATGAGGACAGAGATAAACAATTCAAATAAAAACCGCCTTTCAGGCTAAAAATAAAAACATTCCTCTCTCTGGCAACCAAATGTGACTCCTATGTAATACTGACTTAGAGTGAATAACTGTTATGTAACAGGGCTACTCAAAGTGTGGTCTGGGCAATGGCTGCCAGAAGGTGAACTCTTTTTTTTACAGATTTGTAACTAGATAAGCGGCTGGCACTAGAATGTAAATCAGCTACATCATTAAGCCCACAGTTTAGTTCAACTGATTTTTTTTTAAATTTCAAGACTTTTTCAACAAAGCGAGCAATGTGCTATATTCTGGCATAGCTCCTTACCTCATCAGAGACCACATTTCCAATATAAGATCAGTTATTGAGCAGCTAATGAGAAAATCAAATTCAGTGGAGAGAATTGTACTACATACACTAAAGTAGATTCTAGATGACCTTCAAGTGTTATATGGCAATAAAGAGAGACGAGAGAGAGAGAGCGGGAGGGGAAGGAAACAGAAAACAACTAGACAAAAATATTTTCCTAATTGTAGAATGAGGAAGCACTTCCAATTGCAAAAAACTATAGAAAAAATAATATGAGATTTGACTACTAAAAAACAGTCTGCAGGTCAAAAACTTTAAAAGACAAGATTAAACTAAGAGAACTAGGAAGATCTTAACAATATATTTGATCAAAAAAGAATGTCCTTAACATCAGAAGAACTCCTGAAAAAGTAATCTCTATTAGCTTCAGTTTCCTCATCTGTAAAAAGATGATAATACTTAGTTCAAGACTTCTGTGAGATTGGATTAGATATGAATAAACTGTTTAGTACAATGTCTGATAATAAAAGAAGACTTTTAAATTGTTATTAGATAGCCTTTAGTAACCTAATATAAATATGATATTCTAAAACTTTAAAAATACTGTGTAATTGTGCAGCTGAGAGTTAACTCCACTGGTTTGTGTGGTCCCAAACCTGCATATTCTAAACAAAGGTCTAGGACTTGCCTTGCTCCTCAGAGCTAACTCTAAGCTCTTGAAATATCCTGCCTAATAAAAAAGTATCTTTGTTTACTTGGGGGCCCTGGGACATGTCCCATAGTTAATACTAAAAATATGATTTGTGGTGGGGGACTTAGAACAGCTTGACCTCTGTAGGGAATAGGTGGTCAGCCATGCCTACGTGACTAAATTCCACTAAAAACCCTGAGTACCAAGGCCCGGGTTAGCTTCTCTAGTTGGCAGTATAATGTGCGTGCTCTCAAGACATTATTATTGAGAGAATTAAGCATTGCCTGTACAACTCCACTAGAAGAGGACAAGTGGGAGCTTGCGCCAGGTGTCCCCTGGACCCTGCCCTATGTGCCTTTTTCCTTTGCTGATTTTAATCTATATCCTTTTACTGTAATAAACTATCATTATGAGTAAAACAGCTTGGCTGAATTTTATGAGTCCTTCTAGCAAATCACTGAACCTGAGGGTGGTCTTGGGGACTCTCTCCCCACGCACAGTAATGTAACCACAATTAATATATTAATAATAAATTATAGCTTGAAATCAAAGTATAATCTCTTACTTTAAGAAATTTTGTTCATAAAGGTGTTATAAGACATATGAAATATAGTGAATATGTGTATACATATGTATTCAAAAACCCTGTCAAAGTTATGAACAATTTCATAAGGTATTTTATTTATAAAAATAAAGTTTTAGCCTTCATCACAGTAAATTAATGAAAGTCCTATCTGTATTTCATGAGTATAAAACCACTAAATACCAATAAAAACATTCTATTGTTGAAATTTTTGGTTATAAGAAAAATAATCACTCCCCTGACCTATCATTTAGAAAGAAAAATAATTTTGGAAAGGAATCATAAAATATTGGTATAAATCATTTATTTCCTCTTTCTTGCTCTGGATTCTAACTCACACTTTTGTATATAATTACATATAAGATTTTTTTTTTTTTTTTTTATTTTTTTTATTTTTGGCTGTGTTGGGTCTTCGTTTCTGTGCGAGGGCTTTCTCTAGTTGTGGCAAGTGGGGGCCACTCTTCATTGCAGTGCGCGGGCCTCTCACTATTGCGGCCTCTCTTGTTGCGGAGCACAGGCTCCAGACGCGCAGGCTCAGTAGCTGTGGCTCACGGGCCCCGTTGCTCCGCGGCATGTGGGATCTTCCCAGACCAGGGCTCGAACCCGTGTCCCCTGCATTAGCAGGCAGATTCTCAACCACTGCGCCACCAGGGAAGCCCCATATAAGATTTTTAATTGGTAATTTCTCTAAGGAAAATTTTAATATATTTTTGCAGACATTACATAAGATTCTTTTGCAATAGTAAAAGAAGGATATTTTTGTTCACTTCAATTACTTAAATTCTCACCCCCCTCAAGAGACAGTTTTATTACTTGGTGGCCCATATTGACTTTTCCAGCTATACGTGGAGTTGCTCTGGGAATTTCTAGAGATCAAATTCAAGGCAACAATCATAAATACACTCAAATCAATTTAGAATCATTTCATGTGTAATTATAAATGTATTCTTGAATTGACAAGTTCAGATAAAATCATTCTGCCTTTCTTAAACTGTGGGTTGAAAAATTAAACAATCCATTTCTGCCTACAGGAAATATATTGAATGTACTGGAAGAAATTATAACCAAAAAAAGAAAGAAATTCAAAAAGCAAAAAAAATAAGAATTAAGTAGCTTCACTTAAGTAGCTGAATCTTAATTATACCTCTAAGTAAAAGAGCTCTGTTGGGGTGTGTGTGTGTGTGTGTGTTTGTGTGCGCGCGCACATGCACATAGAATCCATAAATATACTTCTCTAACATCTATGAAAACTTTCCCTATGTGAGAAGCTATGTGTATATGAACATTGTTTTTTATTTCCTCTTCCTATATTTTTGTTTCATTGTGCTTTTTATCCTACACTGGATGATGATGATGTAATTTATATGGATGAACTTCCTGCTGTTTGTTTGTTCTTTATGAAGACACCATTACTCTCACTGCTATTGTCTCCCACTATCTAGCAGCAAGAAAAATTTTAGCCTCTACTTTTGAGACAAATATTGCTTACTGGTAAGGAGAATTTTTAGCAGCTAAGTAGTTCAACATATATCACATGTCCTGGTATTAATCCATCAAGCATTACACATACCTTTGGCACATCTCTATTGATTTTGGGTACAGCTCTATAAAAGTCAAATAAAATAATATTTTACTACCATTTTAGCCATTCCAACCTGAGTTCCTGGTCATAAACCAATGTTTCTACTACATAAAGCTGAAGTGGCCTTTCCTTAAATTATATCATTTAGTTTTTTGTTTAAGTAGTTGTAGGTTCTTGACCGAGCCTTTGCATATTAATAAAGCAACTTGTACTGTGGTTGGTTCCTTTAATTACTGTTTTTCCTATGTTTTAGAATATAACACAGACTGAAGAAATTAGTTTAAAAGAAATTGCTTTTAAACTCTAAAATTTCTTTTTAAAGTGAACCCTCTAGTATTCAGGGTACTTGACAAAATTATTTAATGTCTGTTTCATAAAAAGATACTCAGCTTGTCTACCAAACTGTTAATGCATGGCTGAAGTAAAAATTTTAATTATTCAGAAACTTACATTTAATTTATAGAAATTGTATTTATGATTAATATGCACTGTCTTAAAATATTTTTAACAATAACTTTTTCTCACCTCTAAACATTATTGTCAGCATTTTTCATTCAAATGATACATGTGGTTTTTCCTATTTTGATTAAACTGAAACATCTTTAAATTATGAAAACTGTATTGGAATTAAGAATCTAAATCCTATGATTCCTGGTGTGAAATACTGAATGAGGTCATTGTATTGCATACTTTCCCTAAAGGATAATGATTTTAAAGTGTATTTATCTTTTCTTGTTTCTTTTTCAAATAACAAACTCCTCATATATTCTAGAGCACTTGAATGACTACTGAAGTCCTGCATGGGAGAAAATGAAAGTGTACCTACACATCTGAAAACAGTGACATCAAAAATCAATCCCTGCTGATAATATCCTATTTCTTGGACTAGGTTATGGGTACATGGGTGCATTCAATTTTTGATAATTCATAGGGCTGTATAATTATGACTTGATTATTTTCCTATACTTCAGTTTACTCTAATAAAAAGAGCTTTTTTAAACAAACACCGTTATGTGGTATATAAGTTTTTGTCTAAGTTTTCCTTTACCAGTCAATCCACTGCCAACACAAGTTTACGCAACTGTCTACAGAGTCCAGGTATGTAATGAAAACGAAGTCAGCTGGGTGCACGATAGCAGAGTGCTGCCGCCTGTGATGAGCTGGGAAAGATGGGCCCAGCCTAAATGGTACAGACGCTACTCAACTCCAAGGAATGGCTGCCATATGGGACTGTGAGTCTAATGTTGCCAGGTCTGGAAATTTGAATTTTCATGTCAAACTTATACTTTTTAATGTTGGCAACTGATTCAATTTTTGAAACACTGCTGGCCAAACTAAATATGTCTTTGACCAAAGAGGTCTCCATAAAGATCACCTCCCTGAGTAGGACTTCAGTAAATCTGAGTTCAATTAAAATACTTTTCATCTGTACTGCTGATACTGCTAGCATGTAGAGAAGCCTACAGTCAAAATTAAGTCTGATTCCCTAACTCACACCATTCTACTATAATGTATTTCCTGTAAATATGTGTCTATTTCTTATGTCATTTGAATCCCAAACCAACCTCATAACACAGATATTATCCCCATTTTATTGATGAGGAATCCAAGGTCCAAAGATAGTAGACAACTTAATGAAGAAATTCAGAACAGTATGACCTGAGTTAGATGACTTGAGTTCAAATCCTTCCTCCATCATAGTATTTTTATAACTTTGGGAGGGTAAATTAACCTCTCTGTACTTCAGTTTTCTTCCCTATAAGATGGGTACTCTTACAGTCTACCTGACAAGAACGCTGTGGGGATACATAAAGCATGTAGAAATGTGCCTGGCACATAGTAAGTGCTATATAAGTATTGCTACCACTAATTATTATTGCTATTTTTATTATCTGTAAAATGAAATCCCTGCTTTTTGTGAGTTTTAAGTGAAATAATTTATGTAAAGTGCTTACTTAGAATTATGCCTGAGACATACTTAATGTTCATTACACATGAATTGTGTGTCCAGTTTAATTCTCTTCCAGATGCATTACTCCTAAACTGTACAGATTAATTCCTTTGCTCTGTAGTGGATAATAACAAACAGGTACTATTAGAAGCTGGAACTATTTTTACTTGTGCATAGTGTTTTCCTTGGATGCTTGAATAATGCACAGTTGTGTAGTGTCATGATTATTGCAAGGTTTATATCATTTGGAAATGCGAGTGAAATGAATCATGTGCCATGTAACAATTGTCCTGATGAGGATTTTAATAATGTAGTAAGATTTCATTCAGAGTATCAGGAATGGTTACAACAACCAGAAGACACTCTTCAAATTTAAATGATCTTCTCTGCCTCCTCATTTACCTAATTTAAAAAAACTTAGGCTCAAAGCAAAAAATGAAAAGATATGCATGTAATTCAATAACTCAGATCACAAATGTACGTGCTAATATATTAGCATAGCCAGGATTCTTACTTACTTGTGGCCCATTTCATGAGCAATTGTAAATGCAAGGTTCAGGCCATTGTCTTCAGCAATAATACATTTTCTCTTTTCACTACACATTCCACTCAAGTAAGCTATACCTAGAAAACACAAACGTTAATTATCAAATGTCAGAATTAAAATGCAAATATTTGTGCTTGGTATTAATAGAAGAAAAGAAAAATGATAGTTTTCCCCCTCAAATATATCAATATTAAACTGTGATATCCAGCCCCTAAAAACAATTTCAGGAGAAAATGCATATGTATATGTCACTCAATAAACTGTTAATATTCTTTTCAATTTTATATTTTAGATGAAATTATTTTATCAATTATACAGTTCTCAAAAGGCATACCATAAACATACATTTTATAAATACCACTTTTCATTGTCATGTAAGATAAACAGTTACAACTTAGAAAATGTAAATGAAAAAGCAATGATTATTTAAATATTTTTCAATTCTTGAAACCTAGTTTCAAAGAAATACCCTAAAATAAACTACATTTATAAGATTCTTGAACTCACATTTATATTTTTAGTTAATAAAATTTTGAAATTTTATTTTATGAAATACCATTTTAACTAACGTAACATAAAAACTATCTATGGTACTTGGAAAACTGAAAATGTTTCCTTTGAAAATTTCTTAGCTAATAAGATGATCTGACCATGGAGTACATGATACTGAAATATTATTTAAGACAAAAATTTCAGCAAGACATTTGATCTTTTGGTTTAAATTATTAGTAAAGAGGATAATACCTGAAATCACTAATACTCTTTAGTCAAAGATTTATGTACTATTTTACTAATTCAGATATACTCCTGAATAAATATCATTTAATACAAGGAACTATAATCTTCCAAGAGTATGTTTTAATGTATCTTCAAGTAACAAAAGTTACTTGCTTTAAAAAAAATTGTTATTTTTTGAATTAATTGTATGTTCTCTAATTCTCATATCCTTATAAAATACATGTAAGCTCATTTTATGAAAAAATTAAAGCCAGGACAGGTAAAATGATTTGCAAAAGATCACATGACTACCAAAGATGAATACATTTACCAGCTAATTTTATTTTGCCTCTGATTACAATTTAGAGCAGAGTTGCCCCTAATTAAAGATGGTTAGCTGAATGCTTGTGACTTTTTTTCTCCAGAAACTTAAAGAATAATGGTAAGGAATAATTAAATTTAAATAAAACAATAAACCACCTTGCCCAGGTTTTGGAAAGAGAAGATTCATGAAGGAACACGGACTGATTTAGTGGAGCCACAGCCCACATGACAGGAGAGAAGGATTTTATGAGCCTGGTAGAACCTCAGAGAGGCTCAAGACTGAGGCACACAAGGTTTGAGGAGAGGCACTGCTGGAGGGTTGAAAATGGAGATTAGTTCAAAGTTTATCCTTAACTACTCTTTCAAACCTTCATGTTGAATGTCAAGGCCTGGTATCCACTGGCCTATCAGACAAATGAAGATATATTTGTTAAGCAAAATGTAGTATAAACAGGTTATTTAAAACATATAACTACAGGAAGAAACAGCCAAGAGATTAAATATACATATGTTATTTTCTCTAAGTATTTAGAAATTAAAATAGATCTTATAGACATTTCAAATCCACAAATAGATGAATAACTTCTCTATTAATGGATGGGTGGATGGATGGATGAATGAATGAATAGAGAGATGATAAGACCTACTTCATTTGGCTTATTAAGGCAACTGAAATTATTCCAGGGTTAAATCAAGATAAAGTGGGAAGGAAAGATGAAGGTAGTAATAAACAGAAGGGAGAAGAAGAGAAAGAGGAGAAAAACATGTTCTTATCTAGTTCCATTAAACGATAAGTGAAATAAAAACTTTAAAAAATTCTTAAACGTAGTGTGAATTTTAGGAGTGCTAAATCAGGTACTTATTAAAACAACAAAAAACGGAAAACTAAGATTTAGGAGTAACTGAACTTGTGTCATAATTGAACGGAAGAAGGAAGGAAGAAAGAAGGAAGGGAGAGATGGAGGGTGAAAGAAAAGTATCTCCTCTTAAAAGGATATTAAAATTCTCTTGAGCATTTTAAGATTTTTAAAAAATATATAATTTGAGATTAAACATTCTGCAAAAATTCTAAATCAAGCTCAACTATAATTAGCATGCTGATGACCACTGTTTGGTACAAAATTTCCTTTAGAATGCCCATATATTTCACCACGTTTTTCACCACAACTAAAATAATTCCATCACCATATGCAGATTAAAATTCAGCCAATGTGGGTTGTCATCATGTCATATATCCCTTTGCTACATGAACCAGTACATATCAAATTTAGCCACTTTAATAAGTTTTACATTTCTTCTCCCATACCCATTCAAATATACTGTTCCCAAATAAAAATAGTATTGTCACTTGTTTTAAATTCTTTTATTTTCTATATTATTATTTTTGTTGTATATTTACATATTTTTTCCATATTTTTCTGTAATGTTACTACATTGGCTAGGGTTTTCAACATACTGTTGAAATATGTGTGGTATTGAGCTCCGTGTTTTCCCTGCTGACTTTAATAGAAATGTTTACAGTTTCACAATGGAGATGACTGCCGTAAGGACTTTGAAAGATATAGCTTGTTAAGTTAAGGAACTTAATTTCTAATATTCTTGTGTGTCTAAGTGAAAAAGGAGGCAATGTCATCTGATGCATGGGTCAAAGGTGGATGGCTATTGGAAATAGCAACCGAGAGAAATAGGAAAGAGAGCTGAGATTTTGTAGATCGGGTATAAAGGAAGAATCCTAGGGTGTAAGAGTTGGCAGTAAAACTGAGAGTGAGAGAAGGGATAGACCTCGTAAAGGCTATATGCTTGATAAGTGAAGTAAAGTCAGAGCCTGATACTTGGGAGAAGTGAGTACAGTGGTCAGGAGAATGGAGGTAAAAGAACAGACACTTTCCAAAAAAAGTATTGGAGACTGTGATAAGAGATAGATTTAGGGATTTTTAGATTTCAGAGCTGAAATTCCATGACATGATTAGGTATTGCCATGAGAGTAAAGAAGGGCAGAGGTAGAGGCTGAGGTCAAAGAATAATTAAGTAGTGTTGGGGGGACTGATTCCATGAACATGAAATTGCACATGATCACAAAGAACTTAGGTGGGAAAGGTGGCCAACATCCATAGGAAATGTGAGTGAGAATCAAGGAGATGGATCAATCACAGTGACAGTGAGGGACATGATGGTAAAGCTCAAGCTTCAGCTTCAAATGCTGAGTTTTTATATGAGGGCAAGAGAGATTTTGATTTAGAAGCAACAGTGGGAAGTAAGAGGAATGCAGAAGGTGTACAACTTTGGTATCTTCTCAGCACCAGCCCTGTGGTACAGGGGAAGAGAAAGAATGAACAGTGACCTCTCTGGGAGCCCTAAATTCTTCACCAGTTTATGGGAAATCAGTGACTACTGTGTGGTCATATAAAAACATATGGTGGTAAAAATGATAATTTATAATATACAAGACATATTTTATACTGTAAAATATAAATTTATATAAAATAAAATTCAAAAATGATGAATACATATTGACATAGAGGAATGATCACAACTAAGTGTTAAAAAATCCAAATCACCACATTTTCATAGGAAAACCAAAAGACCACATAAATATGCTAAATTGTTTACAGCAACTGTATTATGTGAAGAGATTGTGGGTAACTTTTCTCCCTTTTTTCCCATTTTCCAAATTCATGTAAGTGTTTATAATATTTTTATAGTAAGAAAATTAAAGACATAAATACGATAATCATGTTTATGAAATTTGAATAGTAATTAATACAATGTCTTCTAGATCAAGGTGTAATTTAACAACCAAAAACGACCCTCTACTGCTATTCTTCTTTCACTGAAATGTAAAGTCAAAATCTTCAACTAAGTTTCTGATAAGTTTGAATTTCATTGTTCTTACATTTGGCACACCGAGGAGATTTTCTTTGACTTAAAAGTTATGGAGAATAATTGTAACCATGACTAATTTAAATGACTTGCATTATTCTGTTTAAAAGCCCATGCTTTTCAGGTCCTTTCAAGAACCCACATGTTTCCTATTATAATAAGGGGTAGAGGTTAGGAGAGGAAAGGATTTAACACAGCTGTTATTTAAAGATAGCTATAATACAGACGCTTTTTAAAGCCCTCTTTTAATGTAGAAATTCTGAAAACACAAAGGAAACCAAAACAACTTCTAATTTGTCATCTAAAAATGAATCAAATCATGCACCAGGAGTCAAGAGAATCTCTCATCTGAAAACAAAACACACTATCCTGGACCTGATATGATACACCTCATCAAGATGATCAGAAACTTCTAAAACCCTACAGGATACATGTTACAACAACGGCCTAATCAGGATATCAGAGTTTTTAATGTGATCAAATGGACGTATCCTACCAAAAGTAAGTTGTCCAGCTCCCAAACTGCTGCCTTTAAACACTAGCTAAACCACCTTAGTTCAAAATCCTGGCTTTCCTGGCACAAAATACTGCATAATCCTAGGTAAGTAATTTATCTTATGATTGCACCCTATGAGCTAAGTTTTTACCTATGAGTCCTATTATTTCTTGAGGCCTAATGTAATGTAATGTGGGACAGGTCCCCAAGGTACAAAAATGAATACATGCTGAGCACTGCTTTCAGGAGCCTGAGCCACACAAACACCCATTTAAAAAATGTTCTGCGACATAAAGATGTACGTAGGATATTATGGGAGAATAACTTACAAAAGACACTGAATAGGGGAAATCAAAGCAGGAAAGGCTTTTAGAGAGGGAAATAGCTTGGCGGTATCATTGAGTGGGCAGAGGTGAGCCAGGGAAAGGAAGTGGAAGTTGGGGGGTAGAATTCCTGAACAAAGGACTGATCAGGGAAAAGCGTAAAAAAATGCTTATGAGCTGATGTTACTGACAGAGGGACGCTTATGTTCCTTAAATGTGCAGGCCCTGTAGTACATCCCTGCATCAACACTGTATTTGGTACATTCTCAGTAAGGGGTACTTTAAAGGAAATGCATAGAAAGACTAATATAAAATGTGATTCAATGCAGGGCCTTAAATAAAAAATATAATTTAGAAGAATCAAATGTATTTCATCCACAAATTTGAAAAAAAATTTATAATATTTTAATAATGATGCCCAGATAATGTAAAACCCACTTAACAATTACATTCAAATTGGGCCTTGAACATATTTTAAAACAATAACTTGCTTTACTAGTTTGCTAATTGTCTGCCTCTGTTCCATTAAAAGACAAGATGATGATCTAGGACTATAAAAGTACAGTTATATAAGTTATACATCTAATATCAGTATAGTTATAATAGTAATTAAAAATAGACTTCCAGATCCTCTTAAATGTTTAAGTAACCTATAACATTCTTAACAGTACAGTTTCTATGAATACTAAGAAAAAAAGTGACTTCTAATGACAACAAAAACGGTATTAGTTTAATGAAAAGTACGGTGAAACTCTGTGGTCAAATAAGGCAGAATATTGTTTAGACATTAAAATATTGTTTTTATGTTCTCATGTCACGTAGAATGAGACTCCTTTTCTGAAAAACACATAGAGATGCCAAATAATATGTAATATACAAATTTTTGAATGTATAGCTAAGGTTGAAGTAAAAACAATTCTCAGGTACAGGAATGAAGCTTAAAAAAATTCAATCTGGAGTGATAAGATCATGAGTTAATGCTGTCAGAGCCTGGGTATCATATAAGATACAAGTCTTATTAAATAATGGGCGTGGTTTCAAAATATCTGCAGTGACAGGTATTAGTGAGTAAGGAACTGAGATCCATACACAAATCAGAAAGCCTGGAATAGCTGCTGTTAATGACTTTCAAACATACTTGAAAATAACTTTAAAAATCCATATGCAGGAAAGCAGCAAGGAACTCTGGCTCAAAATAAATTCTGGGTATGCTAGAAAAGACTCGATAAACGAATCAAAACTCCAAGCCACCATCATACATAGGTGTGAAGCCACAAGAATACTAAACCATGAATGTAATGTACAAATGGATCCTACAATTTGGGGATCATACAAGGATTAGGGATTTCCTTGTCAGTTAAGTAAAAATAAATGAAATATCACTATGATATCATCTCAGTAAACATAAAATTCCCACAGGAAAGCTGACTTAAGATTAGCTCACAAATAAAAATTACAAACCAAGTAAAGAAAAGGTTCACTGTGAGAGGGAAGTTACCTCTACATAAAAACTAGAGATTAAATGATGAAATAAAGGCATTTTTAACATAAAGATAGGGAGCTTGAAATCCACATTCACTGGGCCACCACAAACCAAATGCATCTTTTTGTAAATGAGAGAAAGAAACCCCTTCCTAATGATACTTTATATTAAAATATTGGTGTAGATAATGCTGTGATAAAGATAGGAGTGCTTATATCTTTTTGAATTAGTGTTTTCATTCTTCAGATAAATATCCAGAAAAGGAATAGCTATATCTAGTCTTAATTTTTTAACCACTGTCCATACTGTTTTCCATAGCGGCTACAAATTATTTACAAGAATCAAGATATGGAAATAACATAAGTGCCCATCAATGGATGAATGAATAAAGAAGATGTGGTACATACATACAGTATAATACTTTTCAGCCACTAAAAAAGGATGAAATCTTGCTATTTGCAACAATGTGGTTGGACCTTGAAGGAATTATGCTAAGTGAAATATGCAGATGAAGAAAGACAAACACCATATGATTTCACTCATGTGTAATATAAATGAACAAAAACAAAATAAATAAACAAACCAAACCAAATAAAAACACAAAGATACAGAGAACAGAGTAGTGGTTACCAAAGGGGAAGGGGCAGGGGGGAGGGCAAAATAGGTAAAGGGGTTCAAATGCATGGTGACAGATGAAAACTAAACTTTTGATTGTAAGCATGCTACAGCATACACAGAAGTCAAAATATAATGCACACATGAAACATATAATGTTATAAACCAATGTTACTTCAATACATTAAAAAATTAATAAGAAAAAATTATTGGTGTAAAGAAATGTTAAAGAATTTTCTTCAAACAGAAGGAAAAATCCCAGAATCAACATGGAAATACAGAGGAAAAAAAGAATACCAGAAAGAGTAACTATATGAGCAACTGTAAATAAATATCAAATACACAAAACACTAATTTTAATGTCTTCCAATTTTAAAATACAGAGAACTAAAATACATGCAACAACATATAGTGGGGGGATAAATGGAGTTCAAGTGTTCAAAAGTTCTAGCAATATTAGGAAAGTAGTAAAAGGATACATGTCGTAACACATAGGGTAATTTCAAAAGAATAGTAAAATAATATATAATCAACAGTTTTAAATATAGAAAATGGCACACAAATATTAGATTTACTTATATAAAAAAGCAAGAACAGAGAGAAAAAGAAAAAGAAATAAAATTAAAAATGAAACAAATAGAAAGCTCACATTTTATACCAGAAATTTCATTAAAAAAAAAAGACTAACTATGCTAAATTCATACTAAGATTATAGAACTGCATAATAAAAATAAACCACAACTCTACTCTGCTTACAAGAGATACATACACTTTAAATATAAGGATATAGATAAGTTAAAAGTAAAAGAATAGAAAATGATGTAATATGTAAACATTAACCAAAACAGATCAGGGGTAATAATATAAATACTACAAATGTACAAAATTATAGCAAATTGTTTAAGCCACAAGCATCAGGAGAGATAAAGGGATTTTTGTTTTATGATAAAAGGGTTACTACAATAAGGAGATTTCACAACTTTTATCTGTAGGCTCAAAATACAGAAAGCAAAAATGAACAGCATTAAGAGGAGAAATGGACAAATCCATAATTAAACTGGGAGACTTTAACATGTCTCTTAATCGCTGATAGAACAACCATAAAAAAATTCACTAAGGACATATCAGATCAGAACAATAAATTAGCAAGTCTGTCTTAACTGACCTAATAGAACAATGCACCTGACAACAAAATTCACATTCTTTTTAAGTGTATATGGTACTTTTACAAAAATTGACCATTTACTGAGTATTGGGGAAAAAAAACTCAAGGAATTTCAAAAGTGGAAATATTCCAAAGTATGTTCACTGGCTACAATGTAAATAATCGAAATAAAGGACTAAAAAGATAACCAGAAAAGCCCAAACTGTCTAGACACAAAACGATACACTTCTAAGTAGTCCACAAGAGAAAGAAATTATAATGGAAATTAGAAAATACAATTTCCATTATAATGGAAATTAGAAAATACTTTAAACTCAAAAATGTGTGAGCTGAAATGACAGCACTTAGGAAAATTCATAGTGTATATCAGAAAAAAGAGACTGAAAATCAATGGTTAAAATTCTTCCCAGAAGATGGGAAAAGAAGAGGGCATTAAAGCTTAAAAAAATAGAAGGAAATAATAAAGAGGAAAATCAACGAACAATAATACAAATGTAAGAGAAAATTGGCAAAAATTGATACATACCTAATAAACTGATTAAGAATAAAAGAGATACAAGTACAAACCACCAGCACCAAAAGTGAATAAGGAAATGTCTCTACAATTCCTAAAGACATCAAGGTAATATATAAAATAGTATGCTAATAAATTTTACAATTTATCAAAGTTGTCACAAGAAGAAACACAAAATCTAAAATTTCCTATAATAATCTCCTTTATTGACTGCACTCCAGCTACACTGGCTTTTTTTGCAGTGGAGGGAGGTCATCAAATGAGTCAAGGATGTTTCCACCTCAAGACCTCTTCACTGGCTTTTCACTTGTCTGGAACATTCTCTACCTAGATCTCTCTTCTGAACTTCCTCAAATTTTTGAAAATATTGTAACCAAGGAGGACCCTACGGAGCCTTTCTGGGAGAGACCCCTCCCCCCATGTCCTTTGCCTGCCTCTTGTCTGTAGAAAACCTATAGTCTCCCAGACCTCCCCTGAGGTACAAAAGCCTGGTTTAAGAATTAATAATGGATAAATTAGGAGTTTGGGATTAACTTACGCCAAAAAAAAAAAAAAAAAAGAATTAATGATTGAAAGGATGTGAACATGTAGTGAGCAAAGTAGCAGTTGGATCAGGAGGAGCTGTAACAATTTAAACAGCAAGTCAGCCATACAGCAGTCACAGAATTTTTAGTTCCTCCCTGAAGTATATAGATGACAGTATCTGATACACATTCCTGAGTTGTTTTACAGATACTAAAGCCCCCACCAAATGGAAGAAGTTAACTACATGATAACCATGAGCACGTAGCCCTCAGTCCAGCTGGAGCCTGAGGATTCATAATGTTAACCCCTGTGGCACCACTCTATTACCTCACCATCAACCAATCAGAGAACTGTACACAAGCTGATCACATCCCCTGCAACTCCTCTCCCTCACCTTGCCTTTCAAAATGATTCCCTGCAACCCATCAGAGAGTTTGAGTTTTTTGAGCATTAGCTGCTCTGAACATCTTGTCTGGCAGCTAAATACAATTAACGCTGCACTTTCTTCACCACGACCTGGCTGGCGTCAGTAGATTGGCTTTACTGCACACAGGCGAATGGACCCAGGCTTGGTTCCGTAACAGTATCACTTTTTTCAGTAAGGCATTTCTTGATCACCAAATTATAATTATAAAGATCCTTATCCCCACCCTGGCATTCCCAGATTATCTCTTACTTAGATCTACTATTTTTTTCTGTTTCATTTTCATTTCATTTTTTAATGCCTCATTTCATTTTTATTTTTTTACTATATCAATTAATCTAATTATTTACTATGGCTATTGACCATCTCTCCTTTAGAATGTAACCACCACAAGGGCAGGAAAGTACTGAGAAATCAAGTACTTGTTCACTCCCAATGTGTAGACCATGTTTTGTATAGTACAGTGATAATAAATTTTGAGGTGTACCAACATGCATTTCTCTTTTGTATTTCCACATAGGTGATGTCTTCCTAGTCATCTAAAGGCTTTGCTCTGATGGCAGGTGGGAAGGGATAAGGATTAGTGGTATTCTTTTGGAACTCTGGCGGATGTGGATTGGGAAACAACAGGCCAATACAGGGTGGCTCAAATAGAGAATAAAGGAAAATACTGTGTGACTAGGTGGAGATAAGGACTGAGCTATCATTCCTGAGCCTACTTGGACTCTCGCTGCCAAGGAGGCCAGAGGGGTGGATGGTTTAACGTAGGGGACCTATAGATGACATAGCGGAAGTTCAGCAATATCTTCAGCAGCCGTACGAGATGGAAGGGTAGGGCTGGGGTGGGTGGGAAGATAAAGAGTGGGTGAAGAGAGCTGGATAGAAAGGCTACAGAGCCCTGAGATGAATATCCTTTTGTTGAACCCACCAGCTACATTCCTGGGAGCAAAGTCCAGCAGTGTGCTCTGCTGCCATGTAGACTAAGGAATTCACTGCAAAGACGCAAAGACCTAAGGTCTCAGAGGGCAGAGAAAGAATGGTGGTTTCTGACCTATAGCCCAACACCCAGGCTACTTGGAGAGAATCAAATGAGAGGTTGGGGGATTATGTGAAAACAACAAAAACAAAAACAAGGTAGATGAATAAAGTAATTTAAATAGAAAAAAAAATTAATTGACAAGTTTACATTTTCACTGTCTTGGAATCAAATGAAGTAGGAACTTCATGTGAAAGATTTAATACATTGTAAGAAGCTAGATGCAACATTTTCTTTGCTTAATTTACCTTTTGACCTTGTTATGTGTATTGAGACCAAATTAACTACAGATGGGAATATACATGTTAAAAAAATTTGTATTATATTTTTAATGGGTTTCTGAAGGAAAATAAAACAGTAAATAATCACTCATTTATTACCCAAAGGTGCACTGGAGGTATCTAAGAGCAGTGCACTAAGTGCACCAGATAGTGTATATACACCACTTGAAATCTTTGGCAAGCTTTTATATGAAAAATTAATACGGTGCAGGAAGAAGATGAAAGATGGTTCAGGTAAGTGTTTAGGAAAAATAGTGAAAGAAAGGGAGTCCAGAGGGAGAGTGGCATGTAGGGTGAGCAGCGGTGGCCAATTCCTAACTTCTGCCCTTCTGAGAGATAAAGAGGACTTCATGGTTAAGGACACATCCAAAATAGATTTTGTTGGTGCTTTTGTTGTTTTTACCCTTCCTTAAGGTTTATAATAAACCACACCACTAAGCTGACCCACCTTCTCCCCACATTAGGGTAATGAGAAGGACTACTTTTGTATGGAAAGCAGAACAATTGAGAAAATTTATGCCTGCAGGCTAGTTTTGTGCTCCTGCTATTGTATTCTAGATTTATTCTACTTCACATCCACTTTTCATCTCTCTTCAGAAAATTTAAGGGCGGGTTATTGGATGGCTTTAGAAGTTAAGCTCTTAAATCCTCAGAGAGTTTAAATGAAGCCAGACTCCAATGTACATTATTGTGGTTTTGATATGTCATTAATATATCATTAATAATATATACCATCCGAAATTCTTAATTTAGATTTCAGTGAAACTCTGAAAATATAAATCTAGTGGCGCATTCAAAAAGCCATATGTGGTAGATTACACATCTAACCCTTGTAAATCAGTAATGAGAACTTTACTGTGCAGTCGACCACAAACATGGCTGAAAACTGGTCTTCTCATTGCTATGTTAATTTTAAAAACGATAAATCAGAGTTCTTAGGCTTTATATATAACTTTGCTCATAAGCAAAAAAAAAACTAGGTTTAATGATTTCATCTGCCTTGGAGATTAAAAAACTGTCATGACTTTAAAAAAGAGGTAAGATGAAACACAGTTAAAGATTTTTGTGAAGTAAGTTTAAGGATACAGCTGGAAAAATTTTAAAGTGTTCTGATTGCATATAAATCAGGAATTTTGGCTAACGCATTTTTATAATGTCATAACGTAATCATATCCTGAAGGCATTAATCAGGGACAATTAAAACTAAAAATATCATGCTACTAAAAAGCTGTATAAATTGCTTTTTTAGTATACTAGTAAAATCAATGACAGCATGCCTTTATGTATGACTACAAACCAACTCAAACTTCGAAACAGTTTGACACATTTTTTTTCACCTTGCCAAATTTTAATCATTTTGTTACTGTTCATAACTTGCTTTCTACTCAGTATGATCAGTGTTTTTCATTCAAGTGAAGGAAATAAATAATTCTATAAACTGGAGAAATCTAAAGAATATAATTATAATTACAACACAATTACAAATACCTGATATTCTTAAATCTCAACTACCAATATTTAAAATATTAAGTTTAATATAGTGCTTTGACATAATCCATCAAATAAAACATATGTGTACTTAGGGACAAGTGGTTCCAACTCTAGGTGCCATTTTTAAGATCACTTTTTTTTAGGTCTATACACTGAGGCAGTTGATAGTAAACAAGATGGTGAAAATTTTTCTCAAAAACGATTTTGTGTTTTCTAAAATCTTGATTGAAATTCAATAATAAATTTTTCATGACCTGTTTTCTGTATTAAGTATACATAAAAAAGGCAAAATGCAAAGGATAAAATCTTAGGAATTGCGGCTCTATGTCAAGTACTCTAGGGTTTGAGTCCAAGCCTCGAAGTTTAGCTTTGTGATCATGGTAAAGTTAGTTCTGTTTTCTAAGCCTCAGTTTTCCCAACAGTAAAATTGAGAAATCAGTCATTTTTCTTAGGAATGCTAATTAATTTAGATAACATATTTTAAGCATATGATGGCCTATCTGAAACATGTTAACCATTAACCATTAAACTTAGCTTTCTTATTTGTAAAATGAGGTAACAATCCTTTATGATAGAGAACTCTTGAAAGGTTAAAGGAGGTGACATAATAAAAAAATCTACGGCACAGAATAGATGCTTAACAAGTATTAACGGTTCACTGACAATGCTGTATAAGTGTATAGTGAGCACAAGCTGTACTTCCAGATGCTTATAGTGAGAACAACTCTTAAAAACTACAAGGAGGACCTCGGGGAGTTTTTTAAATTAAGATGGTTTTTGTTTCCCAAAGTTATACTCAGCATATTTTAACATTCATACAGTGTTTAATAGCACCATTAAAATATTTTCTAATATAAACAATATTCTAATTAAATTAAAGCTTTAAGAGTAAAGGATCTTGAGAAGAAAAATATCTTAAGAATAACCACTTTTCATAATAATTCCTTAAGAATAATGTATCCCAGTCTTATCCCTACAACATGTCTTGCCAAAATAGAAATATTAAGTGTCTGATTTATGTTCTGGCCAGTGTCTAATAAGATATACACTAGTAGCCAAGAACCAAAACAAGATAAGCTCAGCCTTGCTTTTATTATAAACCAAGGAAAGGTATGATTTTCCTATCAAGAATTCATTTCTATTCAGAAATACATAGACTGAGCACCTGGGACGCTCAATCACTATACTAGATGCTGAGGACACAGACAAGTATTGAGGAAGATCTTTGACCACAAAGAGATTAGAAGGAGAGGGAGTGAATGGAATGCAAGTTATAAGAAAAGTATTCTGAAGTCCACCAGGTTCATGCATGGTAGAGTGAGAGACGATCCAGGAAGTCAAAAGTGTACATTAATCAGGGTTCTGATGAATGGGTAGAGTCTGAACAGCAATAAAGGGAGGAAGAACAACAAAGAAATAGCCTTCTATTTGGAAATTCTAAAACAATACATTTTAACACACTAAAATCTGCAAAAATTATCAGCCTTTAAAGAAGCTCTTTTGGTTATAAACTAGTCTTTCTTCATGTGAGAATGCCCTTATTTCACCTCCATCTTCACTGACAATCCTTTCTTTCAGTAGCTCAAAAAGGTGTGCTATCCTTCTGGCTTGTATGGTTTGCCATGAGAATTTACTGTTGTTAGAATCACCGTTCCCCTAAAAATAACAGGTTGTTTTTCCATGTCATTTTTTCTTTGTCTGTAGCTCTCAGTTTTGATTATGATATCTCTGGCTTCAAGTATTTCTTGTTTGGAGTTTACTTGCCTTCTTGAATCTGATGATTTAAATCTTTTGCCAAATTTGAGAAGTCTTCAGTCATATTTCTTCTCTCCTTTTGTCGACTTCTGGAACCCATGACAACTGCTTTGATTTTTCCCACAGATCCCTGAGACTCTGTTCATATTTTTCCTAATCTTCTTTTCTCTGTGGTGTTCATATTAAATACTTTCTTCTGATCTATCGTTAAGTTCACTGACTTTTTCCTCTGTCATCTCTATTCTATTCAGTATATCCAGAGAAATTTTTATTTTGGTTTTTCTTTCCTTAATTCTAATATTTACATTTGGGTTTTCTTTATATATTCTATTTATTTGCTGAAACTTTCTATCCTTCCATTCATTTCAGGAATGCTTGCACTTACTAGTTGGGATATCTTTATAATTGATATTTTGGTCTTTGTCAGATAATTCCAAAATCTTTGCCATTTCAGAGTGGGAATCTGTTGAGTGTATTTTCCCATGCAAATTGAGATGTTCTTATGTCTTTACAGAGGGTATAATTTTGTATTGTATCCTAGACATTTTGAAGAATATATTAGAACACTCTCAGTCTTACTTAAATCTTACAAAGAATGCTGACTCTTTTTTTTTTTTTTTTTTTTTTTTTTTAGCATAAAATCAACCTAGTTGGGTTCAGGATGTACGTTCCAAACTTTCAAAGCTTCTATGAGCTTTCAGTTTCATTGTCAAATTTTCACTGTCAATTTTCAAATTGATATTCAAATCGATCCTATGTGTTTGTCACCAAGGGACCAGTCTGGGACCGAGGTAGTTCAATGGCTTAGTAGCTCATTTCTCAAAGAAATTTTAGGGTCATATTCACACATACACAACTTGGAGTTGAGCAAAGGAGTTGATAAACAATTTTATGGGGTTACTTTCTCTAGCTCCTCCCTCTCCATTATCTCTCTGGTACCTTCCATGTCCCTGTGGTTCTCATTTCAGTCCTGCTTCCAGAAAGTTTGGGCTCTAGTTATCTCACTAAGCCGTGTACTTTTTATGACTGTATCTGCTTCTAGGTCTGAGTAATAGGAGGACAGAGACAAAAAGCAATGGCGTTTACCTTGCCCATTTGGAATAAAAGCTCTGCAGATCAGAGAGGAAGGTTCACCTCAGATTTTTATGACTCCTACTGCTGCCACTGTTGTCCCCACTGCCACTATCACAGGATTGCTTGGCAGACAGGCCAGGAGAGAATGTAGAAACTTTTCTTAAAGGGGGGATTTCCCCTGCTTTCTCTAAGCATTAAGGGACCTTTCTCTTCCTTGATTTAAACTAGAGGTATTCCCTAGAGCTTCTCTATATACATGCCCTAATAACCACTTTCAAGTTTGGGCTATGCTGAGTCCAGGAGAGAGAGAGAAAAATAATAAACTCACTGCTGGTTTGGTGGTACTTCAAATTCTTGTCTTCTTCCCAATCTGCATGCTACTATTTACTTTTTAAAATCCTCAAATAGCTGTTCCATTCTCCCATGTTTAATAGCTGCATTAAATGAAAGAGAAGGGTGGAGTGTGTTTACTCCAGTGTACCTTAAACTAGATAGTACCTTAAACAGATAGTTTCTTCTCTGCAAAAAACAAAAAAAAACCCCAGTAAAAACCAGCATCTTGTAATTTAAAGATAATTACCAATGGAATTTTATTATTTTTACAATGCAAATGAAGCATCTCAATAATCTCAATATTTTCTAGGGTCATTACCATTCCAACCACTTAAAGACCAGAACTGGGGAGACTATGGCAAACGCAAAGTGACAACTTTGCTGCATCACTAGATTATTTAAGTATTAAAGACGTAAACCTTTGTAATATCTGGAAAAGCACTTTCTTCTGTATGAGTTTATACAGTTTCTGCATTTTTGCCATGTAATAATTGATAATACTCTATATACTGTAACAGAAGTGACCTACTAACCATATGCATTAAAATAACACAGGTTACCTTAATATTATTACATACTAATAACTAAACAAAAAGAAAAAAATGATGTATAAGGTATCAATTTTCTTCAATACTCTTATTGAAGAAAATTAATGATACAGAAAAATTTTTACTGTGATCAAGACAGGATCTTCTGATCATAAAAAGATTATTAAAATTTGATGATAGATGATATGCAGATTTTTTAAAAAGTACTAAGACTTCTCAAAACTTAGGAGACATGTACCAATACGTTTATGCTTGAAAGTCATGATAATCTAACTGTGGAGAGAAAGCTGGCTCAGAATAAAAGGAAGACAAATGGGATTTTTTTTTAAGTTACCTAGGCAAGAATAACAAAAGAATAGCAAGAAGGAAAAGATTTAAAAGAATGTGTAAATAGTTTCATTTAGTCACTATTCTATCCTTAGCATCTAGAACCTAATACACTTTGGGGCACAGAGTAGGTGCTCCAAAATATTAGAGAAAATTGAATAAATGAAAAAAATAAAGAGGGAGACAGAGAAGTGGAAGGAAGATCATCTGAAATCAATCAATAAAAATTGAGTAAGAAGGACAAATAAAGAAGCACAGATCATATAATCTTCTAAGTATGTTTCCAGACCTTTCAGATATCAGCATTTAGAACATGATGAGGATTATCATCCTTTTTTTTTTTTTTATCATCCTTTTTATATCTGATATATCTGAGACTCAGACCATTATAATGTACCAATAGCCAATGCTTTGTGGCTATCTGGATTGAAGAAAAGCAAGGTTGAGAAATATGGTGTGAAACCAGCTTCCAATATATGCAGCAAATTCTCATATGTTGATTTCTAGTAAGTTTAATTATTATTACTGGGGGATTAAATAATTAAATATCTAAGTTACCAAAATAATAGTTATAGCTTAAGATTTCTGAAATACGTACTTTTTAATGTATAATTTGTAATTCTGACTAATATGTAAAACTATGTCTCAAACATGTTCATTAATAATAGAGTGACGATACAGCTATTTTGCCTGGGGCATCCGTTTTATGCTTTTGTCCAAGCATAATTACTAATGATGCCTCCTTTAACTTTTCAAAGTGTCTTAGTGTGAATTATTACCAATAGATGAAATTACAGGTCTTTATATTGCAAAGCTAGAGTCATGCCCTGGCCCAGTCTGACTGCCTTGGGTTTTCTTATTTTCTTCACTGGAGGCCTGAAGATTGGTGCATTTTCTTATATTCCATGCTGGTACCACCCAATTTACCTCCTTTGACACCAGTTTTCCCCACCCCTTTTTTCCTGCTCCACAGGGCAAGTGTTCAGATCCATATCATATTAGTGTGCTTTTGTTCATCACTAATGAGACAAGGGAAAAGAAATATTACATGTGGAGAACTTGCAAAGATTATAGGAATGTAGTAAATCCTTACAAAATCCTCTTGAAATGCTATCACTTTTCTACTGTCCCATCGGGTATGATAAGTGAAAATCTCTTTGAATCTCTCCCTTAACTTCTATTCTTTAACAAACATTTTCTTTTTTCTTATTCTGCTTTCCCACAGGGCCATAAACTGTATTTTCATCTAAGATGGCCTCATTTTCTTTCAGTTTATAAACCCCCAATTGATGTATAATAATATACATCCTTTAGTCTGAATGCATTAGTTTCCTATTGCTGCATAACAAATTACTTAAGTAATGCAGTGACTGAAAGTAACCCCCCATTTATTACTGCACAGTTCTACAGGTCAGAAGTCTGGGACGGCTTAACTCTGCTGAGGGTCTCACAAGGCCAAAATTAAGACGTCATCCAGGCTGGACTCTTACCTAAAGGCTCTGGGGAAGTACTGGCTTCCAAACGCATTGAGGGTGCTGGCACAATTCAGTTCCTTGCCTCTGTTTTTTGAAGGGAGATTGTTAAGGTTAGATCTCCATATCTCAAGTTTAACGGAGGGACTGTAATTACATCTGCAAAATCCCTTCCAGCAGAGCAGTACCTAGATTAGTGATTGAATGAATAACCAGGGTACAGGAATCTTAGGAGTGTCATCTTTAGTATTCTGTCTACCACACTGAATATATTCCATTTGCATTTCTCAGAACATCTACATTAAAAACTGAGCAGCACTTCATGAAAACCTATCTCACACAAATATGATGACTTGTGGGTACCTGAACCTGGCACTCGTTTATATAAAATTATTTACATTTAATGCTGATGCATTCTTTAAGATATTTGATAATCTCTAAATTATATGTCCCACTAGACTGAATGGGCAAGAACCCCCAATATCATCCCTAATAAATGTATCTGAACTCCCTTGAAGACTTAATTACAGTACCAATTCATTTAGAAAGATTTATATAATAAAGGTTAACTTCATTGTTTGCCTAGCCCAAAGAATTACAAGTTTCAAAATATTGAACATTAAACTAATATGATTTTTTTGGTAGAAAAAATATAGTTCTAACCAAAAGGGTATTAAAGTAGAGAGATGATCTCAGTAATTTCTTTAAGTATTTTCAGTCTCTGAAATTCTCTGTTCTTTAGGTACCACAATGCAAGAGAAAATGCCATGACTGCTGTTTAATGAAAATTAAGCTACTTGACAGAAATTGGCTTGACCTCTTCTCCCTATCCAATAAAAATGGTTACTTCTGCTAAAATGTGGTTTGGAGAACATACTGGTGTTTGGAAAGGGAAGTGTCTGGAGATTCTCACATGTACACTGTTAACATAAAAGGGTTATTTAAGTATGTTTTAGTCTCTGAACATATTTCTTATTTGGCAGTTGCTTCATAGGTGGCCTGTATGCCTGTTTGACAATTTGCATGTACAGAAAATCAGAATTATTCAGAAGTGCACAGAAGAATAAACCATCATCCCAACCTGATGAAAGACACAAGGTTTATTAATAATGATGAAGCAATAGAACGCAGGGAGGGTTAAAGCATCCCTGAATTGGAAATCTGGTGGTAAAGAATGCACAGCTTCTCCTATCAACATGTATTAAAAAATATTCATAGCTGGAAACTCATACTGATCCAACACGTACCTTTGCCAACTCTAAGTATCTACCAATTTTCTATACTATAAAGTCCTTAAAAGGTTTCATGAAACACACACACACGTGAACAATGACTATCACCATTGATTATCAATCACTGCCAGGTTACGGCAGAATTTCACAGAGTGTTCTGCAGAATCCTGGGCTTCCGTAACACCTCTTCAGTGAGTCTCCTAAGATCTTTTGAAGAGACCCACAGAGTCAAAACTGTCAACATTTGCACTGATGGTGCAAAAGCAATGGGAGGTAAAACTGCCTTCACTGTCAGTCATTTTATTTTTCACTGATATTCACTCCCAGGGGGAAAATGGCAATTTCACTTTGATATGTCCTAGATGAAGCAGTAATATGTATTAATTTTATTAAATCTGAACTCCTGAGTATATGTATTTTTTAATATTTTATGTAACAGAAAGGAAGCATGGATAAAGCATTTCTGCCACAGACTAAAAAAACATGTTGTCTCTAAGAAAAGTACTGTGAGATTGTTTGAATTCTGAGCTGAACTCCTTGTGCTTTTCGTTGAACACCATTTTTACTTGAAAGAATGTCTGACAGACAAACAAAGGTTATTCAGATTTGAGAATATGGCTGACACCCAAAAATGAACAAAGTGAATCTGTCACTCCAAGGAAACCAACTGATGGTAGGTTTGTTTTTTGGGGTTTTTTTGCCAATAATAAAATTCAAGCTTTCAACTAAAATTAGAATATTGGGAAACTTTCATCTGCTACTGTACACTTGGAAGCTTCCCAAAACTTAAGGAATTTTTCTGATGAGACAGATGGTGATACTGACAAATATGATTTATATATATATATTGTATAGTGAAATGTGTCAACATATAGAAGATCTGCCTAATACAGTGAACCAATATTTTCCAACTGACCAATCAATGATTCTCTAAAATGCTATCCATAGTTAAAACATCCACTTAAAGTGTGAGATACACCAACAGATATTAATGTAACGGAGTATAAATGATTACTGATATGCATTCAGAGTCTACATTGTTACAATCCACTAACCACTAAGACAATACCACTGAGTTTTAGTATACTTTCAATAAGAATATTCACAATAATCTGAAAATACTCATCCAATTTCCAACTACACATCTTTACGAGGTCAGATTTTCCTCATACACTTAAAGCAAAATAACAAATACCAACACCTTACATGCAGAAGCAGATATAAGATCCCTGCTGTCTTCTACGAGCCAGATATAAAGAGATTTGCAAAAATATAAAACAAATTCATGACTTCTCACTGCTGTTTGTTTTTAACACCAATTCTCCAAATCAGTGCCAGTGCGAGAAGTGGACTTATGTGACCAAGTGTAACTGTAGCATGTATAAGAATATATACAATAATGCTTTAAAAGTTTTTTCTTGGACTTCCACTTCTAGCATACAAATGCTGGAATAAAAATAGCAAAAAATCTTCTTAAATGCAAGGCTCTGTATACCAGTGAGGAAAATACTCCCATGAGCCTAAAGAAAAAGAAAGGAGAAATGCAGAGTTTGGAACTGGCACTAATGTGCTTGGCTGCCTGTGGGCACTTGCCAAACTAAAATCCAAAGGTATTCAGCTTTAGCCACCACACTGAGACAAAGACAGCACCTGTCAACCAAATTGGAAAGGAAGATGTAAAACTGTCCTTATTTGCAGATGACATGCTATTAGATATAGAAAACCCTAAAGACCTCATCAAAACACTATTAGAACTAGTAAATGAATTCAGTAAAGTTGCAGGATACAAAATTAACATACAGAAATCTGTTGTATTTATATACACTAATAACAAACTATCAGAAAGAGAAATGAAGAAAACAATCCTATTTACAATCTCACCAGAAAGAATAAAATAACTAGAAGCAAATTTAACCAAAGAGGTGAAAGATCTGTACTCTGAAAACTACAAGACATTGAGGAATGATATTGAAGATGATACAAACAAACGGAAAGATATACTGTGCTCATGGATTGGAAGAATATTATTAAAATGTCCACACTACCCAAAGCAATCTACAGAGTTAATAGAATCCCTATCAAAATGCCCATAGCATTTTTCACAGAACTAGAACAAACAGTCCGAAAATTTATATGAAACCACAAAAGACCCTGAATAGCCACAGCAATCTTAAGAAAGAAGAGCAAAGCTGGAGGTTTCACACGGCCTGATTTCAAACTATATTACAAAGCTATAGTAATCAAAACAGTATGGTACTGGCATAAAAACAGATACATAGATCAATGAAACAGAATAGAGAGCCCAGGTAGATCACATTAAAAAGAGTTCAGACTGATAGCTGATTTCTCAACAGCAACAATGGATGCCAGAAGGCAGGTGAACTAGATCTACGATGTGCTGAAACAAAACAAAACAAAACAATGTACCCAGAATATTAGGCTTCTACACTCAGTTAAAATACCTCTCAAGAATGAGAATGAAATTAAAACATTTTAAGCCTAACAAAACTTTAAAGGCTTGCGACCAGCACATCTTTCCTAAAGGAAATTCTAATTCTAATATCATTTCAGTCAGCAAGAGAAAATGGTCAGAAGAAAGATCTGAGTTGTAAGAAAGAATGAAGAACTAATAAAATTATAAATATGTGAGCAAGGCTAATTAAGCACTGTCTACAGAAAACCATAACAACATCTTGTGAGTTTTAAAAATTAAATGAAATTCTTAAAAATGATAATACCTTACAATCAAGGCAGGGTGTGTGAAGTGTTCTAAGCACCATGTATTCCTGAGAGAGAGAAACAAGCTTAACTTTAGACTTTGATAACTTATGTTTTCATGTTTACATTTCTAGGGTAAATGTATCTTCTCAGGCTCACCTGCTGAATTCTCATCCTCTAACTGAAAATGAAAATGTTGAAATTCTTCAAAGTTTGAGGCTTTATACCTTATCACCTCTATGCTCTCCCACCAGGTGATATTTTCCAGTTAAACACGACACATACACACTGTGGTTTGTTCATTCATCAAACACTGATCAATTAATGTACTCTTGATTGATGACTACTAATGTTCTGTTACATGTCTTTAGTGCACATAGGATTATCTTAGGTATATGCTTAAGAATGGAATTAATGGTCACAGGTTATATATATGACAGTTTTAGTAGATACTGCCAAACGTTTTCTAGAGTGGTTATACCAATTTATGTTCCTTCCAGAAGCATAAAAGTGTTCCATAGATTCACATTCTTCCCGCCACTTGATAATGTCAGACTTTTAATTTTATCAGTCTCATTGGTAGAAATCTTCTAATCTGAATGTGTATTTCCCTTATTACTAATGAGGTTGATACCTTTTCGTTTTAAAAAAATTCACCCTTGATGTATTCTCTTCTAAAAATGGTGGTTAACGTTTTTGCCCTACATTAGTACCCCTCTTATCCATCAGGGATATGTTCTAGACACCCAGTGGATGCCTGAAATCACAAATAGTACCAAACCCTATATATACTGTTTTTCCCTATACATATGTACCTATGATAAGGTTTAATTTATAAATTAGGCACTGTAACACATTAACAATAATAAGAACAATTATAACAATACCCTGTAATAAAACTTATGAACATGTGATCTCTCTCTCTCTCAAACATCTCATTGCACAAATTTAATGCGTTTTCCATCTTAACTAAGCTTTTATTATGCTCTGTGGCCATAACTTTAGCAGCTTGAGGTGCGACAGCAAAACAAGTATGAATTTTTTCCTTCTTCACAATTTCATGGATACAAGACTTGTTCTTACTGGAGATCTTAGCAACCTCAGCATATGATTTCTTTCTGTTCTTATCAAGTCCAGAACTTTCACCTTTTCACTTAAAGGAAGCACTTAATGGCTTCTCTTTGGCATATCCATATTGGCAGCATCACAACTCTTGTGCTTTGGGGTTGGTTATTAAGTGAAATGAGGGTTACTTGAACACAGGCACCACAATACTTCAGCAGTCGACCTGATAACCAAGCTGGCTAATAAGTGGCTAACACTGGAGGAAGGAATGATTGAGGTCCCAGGTGGGACAGAACAAGGTGGTGGGAGATTTCATCACGCTACTCAGAATGGTGCGCAGTTTGAAACTTCCAAATTGTTTATTTCTGATATTTTCCATTTATTATTTCAGACCTTGGATGCCTGAAGTAACTGAAACCGCAGAAAGCGAAACCTCGGATAAGGGGGACACTGTATTTAGCATGTCTATCTGCTTGTTTATTTCTTACTGATTTAGGGAAGTTGGGGGTTTTTTTTGTTTTTTTTTAATTTATTTTTGGCTGTGTTGGGTCTTTGTAGCTGCGTACAGGCTTTCTCTAGTTGCGGTGAGCAGGGGCTACTCTTTGTTTTGGTGCCCAGGCTTCTCATTGCGGTGGCTTCTCTTGTTGCAGAGCACGGGCTCTATAGAGTGTGGGTTTCAGTAGTTGTGGCGCATGGGCTCAGCAGTTGTGGCTCGCAGGCTCAGTAGTTGTAGTTCACGGGCTCTGGAGCGCAGGTTCAGTAGTTGTGGCACACAGGCTTATTTGCTCTGCGGCATGTGGGATCTTCCCGGACCAGGGCTCAAATCCGTGTCCCCTGCATTGGCAGGCAGATTCTTAACAACTGCGCCACCAGAGAAGTCCCAGAGAAGTTGTTTTTATACTCTGGGTTCTGATACTTTGTTGGTTACATGTGTTGCAATTATTATAGAACACTAATTCCAAGATTCACATTATTTCACATTGTGATACATCTTAAAATAACGTCTTACAATTAGAATTCATCATATTTTTTCTTTAGAAAAAAGAAACGTAAAATAATGGCATATCTTAAAATTAATGACAATGAAGGCACCTTAAAAAATCCATGAGATATGGTGTGTTCTCCCTGAGAGAAGCTTGGTTTCTTCCTCTACTGTCAATATGATATCTTATGATAGAACTTTTCAATATAAATATAGTTGAATTCATTAAGCATTTCCTTCATGATTAACATTTTTTGTGTCCTTTTTCAGAAATTTGTCTCTACCTCAAAAATAAAATTATATTTTTATATTTTCTTTTCTAAATTAAAAAAATTTAAACCATATGGAATTCGTTTCAACTTTTTTCCATCCGAATGTCTATCTTAATATCATGTTCCTCCTTTTCCAGTGTTCATTTCCCAAATATGTGCAACTGCATTGTCCTATTTATTATAGACCATATCTTGATACCTAATAGAGAAGATTTCCTCTCCATATTCTTTCTTCACTAGTCTCTTGGCAATTCTTAGGCCTATGCTCCTCCATATAACATTTAGAATCAGCCTTTCAATTTTCCTCCAAAATTCGTTAAAATTTTTAAAGAAATATGTTGTAGCAACAGATCAATTTGAGGGAAATAGATATTTGCATCATCTTTAGTCTTTCAGACCGTAAATACACTTTATCTTTTCATTGAGTCAGGTCTTCTTCACTGAACTTCAAGATAGCTCAATAATTTTCTCCATATGTTTTAGATATTTGTTATTATATTATATATTCCAAATAATTTTATTTTTTGTGTATTTTTTAATATATTTCAAAGAATTTTTAAATAAAATGTGTCACTGCCAATTGCTGGCATATAAAATGCCATTGGTTATTCAATATTGATTTGCTATCTAACCACCTAACTCTTCCATTAATTTAAACAATTAATTCCATATTCTCTATTTTTTTCAATGTAGACAATCATGACGTCCACATCATTTTAAGGCCTAAAAGTTCCAATGCACCATTGAACAGAAATAGTGAAAATAGAGTCCTGTCCTTGTTTCTGATTTCAAAAGGGATGCTTTTAATGCTCCACTATTTAAAAAAATACATTCATATATTTTTTGTAAATATCTTTAACCTGGTTAATAAAGTTCCTACTCTGTCCTATTTTGCCAAGAGTTTTGAATTGCCTGAAAGATATTTTCTTTATCCATTGTGATGATCATATGGTTTTTATCTTTAATTGGATTACAGAGTTACATTTTAAGATTTTCTAATGTTAAACTACCCCTGTATTTCCAGAATAAATCTCAAATAAAATAACCCTACTTGGTTATTTAAAAAATACATTGTGAGATAATATCTGCTAATATTTGATTTAGAATTCTTTCTTTTATTTCCTGAGTGAGAATGGCTTATTATTTTTCCTTCTTACACTGTCTGCTTTAGAATATGGTAAGAAATTTATATGGTTTGAATTCACCTTTTTCTATTCTCTAAAATAGCTTGTATAATATTGGAATGATCTGTTTTCTGGAATTTTAGTAGAAATCATCTGTGAAGTCATCAGGGTTTGGCATTTTCTTGGAAAGATTTTAAAGGACTGATTAGATTTCGTAGATTGTTACTGGATGATATAGGTTCTTTTTTTGTCTAGTCTCTCAGCTAGAAATGGCCAACTGTAATTAATCATGTTTGTTAGCATAGCCCCAGTTCGTTGCTCCTTATATATATTTATATAACAGATCCAAATTTTAGTGTTTTATCTAATCCCAAACCCTTCACCAGTTCTTAAAACTACTGAGACAGAATTTTTGAACCCACAGTCTAAAGATTTAAGAATACCATGTTTCCTTACTCCTTCTCCGTAAGTTATGGGAGGGAGTAATTAATTATTGGAAAGTATATTGCTTTTCTATGGTTGCTGTTATCAAAAATATCACAAATTTAGTGGCTTAAAACACCCAAACTTGTTATCTTACAATTCTCTACATTAGAAGTTTGACCCAGCTCCCACTGGCTAAAATCAATGTATCATGAGGCTGCCTGTGCTCCCTCTGAAGGCTCTAGTGGAGAATCTGTTTCCTTGCTTTTTCCATGTTCTAGATATTTCTTCACCTGGGGCTCCCTGACTCCATCCTCAAAACCAGTAATGATAAGTTGAATCCTTCTCACATCACATCTCTCTGTGCCTTTCTTCAGTAATCATATCCCTCTCCAGCTCTGAGCTTTTCTGCCTCCCTCTCCCCCTTTTGAGGACACTTGTGATTACATTGGGCATACCAGACTTCCTAGGATAATCTCCCTATTTTAAAGTCAGTTGACTAGGAGCCTTAGTTCCACCTGCAAACTTCATTTCTCTTTGCTATGTAACCTAACATATTCCCAGGTTCCAGGTCCATTAGGACATGAACATCTTCGGGGCCCATTATTCTGCCTGCCACAGAAAGTAAGGCAACTTCATGAGCAATACCAGTAGTAATAGTTGGGACTTACATCTGGAATTATACTTTATTTCTCTTTCAATTTAAGGATAGCACCATAGTTCATCCAAACCTAAGGTTAAAAAACTTTGACTGAAACTATGACACAATTCTAATAGGCCACTGATTACAAAATTAATCTCAATTTCAGGAATGTTAAAAGGTGAACACACATATGTTTGAGAATTGGTATTTTGCTGATTAAAACATTTAATAGCATTTTTTTCATCCCAGTATCTATATACCTACCTACTAATCTGCCTAACTAAAACAAGAGGAAAGAATGTGCTTGAGTAGGTAGTAAAACAACTTTTACTTTTTACCCTCTAAACAGCTTTTCAAAAATAAGCTTAATAAATAAGTATAACTTATCAACTGAAACATTTATTTATTATAATCCATAGCACTGAAACAGCCCGGCTCATTTAAAATGCACATATCTTTTGCATCAGTAAACAAGCAAAATATCCTATTGTTTCAAATTTTAAATGCTGGTAAGTAAAGGTACTTCCAAGCTTATATTTGCTATTTCTTTATATACTTTAATATACACAATTTCATTCTAAAACTTCATTCAAAGATATTTTTCTCACCTTCAGATTTCTAGTTGTATTGTCCTCGATTAACAAATGCATCATATTATAAAGGAAAGCTGCCTCTCATTATAGTAAGATCTGAGGCAGAGGTTAGCACCATGTGGCATTTACTAACAGTGATGCTGGACATATGTGCAAATTCTCTGCAGGGAGTAAAAGGATGTGATAGAAACTAGTGCCTACTGAGTGCCAATTAAAAACTCTCTGCCTTTGTGAGA